>NC_062970.1:16083837-16141837 GCF_023119035.1 Salvia hispanica
CTAGATAAAATCCTAACAAACGTGAATATTGTACGCACAACAAGTATAGAGTGTGCTAACTGAAATAGAGAAAGATAGAACAAATATAGAGAAAAGTTATTGTAAATAGGTTAAACGTCATAAATTTATTCATGCAGTGTTTTTTGAAGCAATTTTATTTTCTTCTGCAATGTTTACACTTTGGTGACATTCCATAATATAAATTTTATCTCTTGAAATATTTCATAAATGATAATAAACTTCACATTCCACTAATTTTTTCTCACTCGCATTTTATTATAAAACTAATAGTCTAACACATGTTTTAAGTTGCCTAGGAAGTGAAGGAGAAAATCTCGCCGACGGAGGAATCAGAAGAAAGGAGAGCAAAAGAACATCATTTTTACGACGGAGGAAACTTCTAGGAGAAGGGCAAAACGGAGAATTCCAGGAAGAGTCTAGAAGGTCGCCCCGTCTATAAATACGAAGCACGTATCAAAGAAATCATCATCCGCATCATTCTCACACTCCAGCTCTTAGCTCACTTTTTCACACACTTTTCTCTACACACTACACGCAATGGGGTAATTCAAGGGGGTTTCGTCGGTTCGTTTGTTTAAATCGTTGTGTAACACCGTTCTCACGGAGAGCGAAGAAACAATTGCTACTACCTTCGTCCCTAAAAATTTGTCTTATTTTTTCATTTTCATATGTCCCACAAAGTTTGTCTCATTTCATTTTTTACTATTTCTGGTAGTGGACCTCATATTCCACTAACTCATTAATACTCACTTTTTATTATGAAATTAATATATAAAAGTATGACCTACAATCCACTAACTTTTTCAACTCAATTTCTATTACATTTATTAAAACTCATGCCGGATCAAAGTGGGACAAATTTTGGGGGACGGAGATAGTATTTAATTTTTGTTTTTGTGTTGTTTATGTCGGTGGCTTCCGTTGAATTGTTGTTGAATCACCGAATATTTTAGCTATGGCGGTGTTTCATTTTGGTTTCCGTTTATGTTGATCTGCTATTCACTTGTTTTGGATGTTTTTCGCACTTGACTTATTGGATCGGAGTTGAATCGTGGTTTAATTGTTGTTGATCGGAGTAAAGCTATTGAATCGGAGTTGATGGAGATGGATTTTGTTATTGTTGAGTTCGGATTGCTTGGATCCGGAGTAGATTAAGTGTTCGCGTTTGGATCTAAAACAGGGTGGTGAAATTTTGCATGGTTATGATGTTTAGTATCTATTCTTTTTTTACTTGTCTAATAGTTGTAGATCT
The DNA here is from genome assembly GCF_023119035.1 of Salvia hispanica. Taxonomy (NCBI): domain Eukaryota; kingdom Viridiplantae; phylum Streptophyta; class Magnoliopsida; order Lamiales; family Lamiaceae; genus Salvia; species Salvia hispanica. Next base: position 16,085,111 of record NC_062970.1, read on the forward strand.
GCTCTATTTTCCGCACTAATCGTAATTTACGTACGTGCGATTTGGTATGCTCTGTTCCAATCTGGTTTATTGCTCTGTTTCTACATGTTTATGCTTAGATTGTTGGAAGAGATGAAGATCGTTGTTAGTTAGAGTCGAATTTCGTTGCTGGCTTTTCATCCGTCTTATTTCGTTTTGGGAAAATGGTCCTCCCTTGCATGCTTTTGTTTGCTTAGTAGTTTTTAGGAAATCCATTCACTAGGTCTAGTAAGTTTCGAGTTATTAAGTTCTACTTCTGCTTGATCTATGTTTCATTATGAATGTTTGCATCGTATTTTACGTTCCCTAGGTCTAACTATTAGATTAGGTAACTCTACATTTTCCCAAGTCTAGTAGTTAAAGTTCTCAACCAAAATTGCGTGGCTAGCCTAACCTCATTCCCAAGTCCTCGAACTCTTACTTTGTCACATTCCTTTCGTGGATCGACCCTTTACTTCTATACTAATTTAAAGTGTAGTGGGTTGGAGTTTTCTTTGAGCATTGGTTGAGAATGAGTCCAACGACGAGTCTTCTCGGTTAAGATTTCCTAGACCTTGTAATCCGTGAATTCCCTTGACTGAGGATTGTGAACTACTTGATATGTATTGTGCTTCCTGACACCATCAAATGCGCCGTTGCTATGGAGAGATGACGTATTTTTCATTTGAGTTTAGAGTGATTTGGCGTACATAGTTTTAATTTGTTGTTTTTCCTTTTTCTTTTCGGTTTATGAGCGGAAGCTCGGGTTCGGCGGTTGGAATCAAGAGCCCGAGTGGAAAGAATCACGACTCGTTGGCAACCAAGGGAAACCATCGCCCGTCACTACGGATCGGGCTAACAACGGAGGTCCGCTCATTTGAGGTCGAGATAATGATGAGGAATCAACCTTGTTAAGAAGGAACCCGAGTCAACTTCGAGACGAGAGGAAGGGATGCATTGGAGATATGGCAACGGTTGACGACGATCCGGAAATTGGCGGCTCATGCCCATCTAGACGGTGAGCCCGCCCGGCTATTGTCACTACCACGCGCGAAGGCAACGACATCAAAACAAATGTGCTAGGCATTTTACCGACTTTTTCGGGCGGAGGAACGAGTGTCCATATGAGTTCCTTAACGAGTTTAGTAAGGCGTGCGATATTTAGAAGAGACCAACAAAGCAACGGAGGAGGATTACCACCTACGCGCGATTCCATTTGCATTGAAGGGAGAAGCAAACACCTGGTTATTGAGGTTACCACCGGACTCTATCCGTCACAGGGGGATTTTAAGTTGGTCTTCTTAGACTACCTTTTCCTTCGAACAAAACCAATGCCCTCAAGAAGGAAATTCTAGAGTGTAAGCAAGATTATGATGAGTCTATGAGCGTATTGGTCACGTTTCAAGGGTTGCTCGATGCTGCCCATCACGGGATGACAACCGAAATCTTCTATATGTTCTACAAAGGAGCAAAACCTGAGTTTAAGGATCTGATGAACACCTCGAGTGGAGAAATTTTACCTAAAAGAAGGTGAGTGAAGCCAAAGAGAACTTAGGAAGGTTGATTGATGCGAAGAAGGCACGATCAACCACGCTCCATCCTTAGAAGAGGATCGACAAATGCGGCAAAGGAGCGGGATGAAGAAGGAGTGGGGAAGGTATAGCGAGTTGGAAAAGGCACTCCTGAGCGCAATCGAGAAGAAAAACTCCCAGCATCACAAGAGAATGAGAAATTACCGGGCCCAAAGAGGAGAATCAACCCCAACCTCTACGGTCCGCCAGGGATGGAGAATATCAAGCCCATGTGAATGTTATGGGAAATTGGAATCGAATAATCGAATACAAGTTGGAACCAATGGAGGAATAAGGATGCACGTAGAGGGACAACCCCTGTTTCGGATGGTCTAATGGGAACCGGCCACCCTCCCCGAATCTAACCCGTTGAGAACCAACATGGCTCCGAACCAAGAGGACGAATATTCACTCTAAGTCGGTCGGGGAAGAATCAAGAAAGGACTGGAGCAAGAGTCTTGATGACGTCTTGTGGGCTTACAATCGCATTCAAGACTCATTGATGTACTTGTGTTTGAGAAGATGTGCCACCTCCCGGTCAGGTGGAACATAAAGCATATTGGGCGATTAAAGAAATGAATGTGAAGCCCCGGCTGTGAAGAAGAGGAGGAAATTGCAGCTTCAAGCGTTGGAGGAGCTAAGATTGGAGTCATCGATCTGCGATGTGGTATTAGGAAAAAATGAAATTATGGCATGATCGGAACATCCGGTCAAGGAATTGAAAGTTGGTCGAAAGTACTCCTCTTCCAATCTCGCCTCAATCTAATGCCAGAAAGCTAAAATCTATGTGGATCGGGCCTTACACCATCGTGGGTTTACGAGCTAACGGTGCGGTGGAGATTCGGGTGTAAATCCTAACTCGGTCCATTTTCTTGTGAACGGTCATAGGGTCAAAATTTTCGAGACATTTGGAAAGTTGCATAGTGGAAGAAATCCACTTGCTTCACTTTCCTCTATTGCCTAGTTGGTTAAGTGCGGGGTAATCTTCGGATTTCGCTGGTCGAGTAGATAGTTTAGCATTTTCTTATTAGAACACGACTAACTCAATCCCAAGATTACCTACGCAAATCTGTAAATAATTAGAAGTCGTTTTAAAAAGAAAATCCAAATAAAGTAAAAAATTTAATTTTCCAAAAAAATATTTTTGAAACATCAACTGCCTCAGAAACCATTTGATCTTCTGACATGGGAGGTTAATGTTTCATTTTTTAATCTGAAGTTGTTGTGAGAGGAATGTGTGCTTTGGCGGTTTAAAGAGAGGGAGAGTTTTCGGAAAAAAAGGAGTTATTAAAAAATTTTCAAAATTAGAATTTCAAATTTCGGATAGATCGGGAGCGTACGGTTTCGACGCATTGCGTCAGCCAACCGTCCCTCTCCTTTTCTTTTTCTTTTCCTTTTAATTTTATTTCCTTTTATTTTCATTTTCCTTTTGTCTTTTCTTTCCTTCTTCTAAAAAAATAACTCCCAAATTTTTAACCCCCCTCCCCAATTATTTTCCCCACAAACCCTTATTTTTCTTTTCTTTTTCGTTTGGGCGACCTTGAACCACCACCAACCACCACCAAGACCCCCCGGGCACCACCGTAAACTACCACAATAAAGGAGAATTTCTCCACACCTACTTTACTCTCTTTAGTCATTTTGCCATTTCGGTACGTTCCAAAAGAATTTTAGCCTTTTTTTTTAAGAAAAGTCCCCATTCTCCACACCTACTTTACTCTCTCTTATATTATTCTCTTCATCTTTTACCTTTTTTCATTTTCCACTTTATTTTTCCCTTTTTACTTAACTCACCTAACACAATTTTTTAATCCCCTGGCCAAAAGAAACGTCTCCATTACTATGAAACGGTGGAAATAATTATTAAATTTAAACATATTACTATATAAAATAATTTAATATGCAAACGTATATTTTACTATTTTATTGAATGGAAAGTATTTAAAAGACCTAAAAAAAAATAAGCAAGTTAATCATAAGTCCTGCATTTATTTGAGTTTTGGGGTGATTTTATAAATTTTCCCCCCTTTTTTTTTTTTTAAAAATGAGCATAATTAATCGAAATAATATTAAAAAAAAAAAAAAAACACAAATCCAAGATAGTAAATTTGACATTATTTATTTTGTTCTATTAAATTTGAGCATATGAACTGAAATTGTTTTGAGGAAGTAAAATTTTTAATTTTGGTACAAAAAAGAAATTTTTCAATTAATTTGGGAGAGATTTTGTTGGAAATAACTTTATTTTCTAAAAAAATGAAAATCCACTTGTCATTTTTTTAATGGGGGTATTATGAAATGAAAGATATAATGTATGACGTGATTCTTCCGAGTTTATACCCCGTTTGTCATGATTGTTTTTTTAGGCATAGTAAGGCGAATGGAAGATATTTCTATTTTATCATAGTTTGTCATGGTTAGTATTTTTTTTTTTTATTATGAGTAAATAATTTAAATTTAAAGGGCCCCACTACTTGGGTTAAAATCGATTTATAGTTATAATTTCTATGCGCGTGTTTTAAAAATAACAAAAAATTTAAACTTATCATAAAAAACTTGTTTGGGGAAAAAACATTTTATAAGATTAAATTGTTTATGGACAAAATATCCCTTTTTAAATTTTTTTTACCATATATTTGGAGTAGTTTTAAACTTAAATCAACCTTTGGGCCTAATTCATTGATTTAAATATAAATATTCATTATATTCGGGAACATAATACCGGGAACTTTGTTAAATTTTTTTGGGAATATTCATTATTTTTTAAAATATACCCTAATATTCGTTATACCGATATATACCTATACCAAAAAGCCGTCTCGATGGAACCCACCTCCCGGGACCTACACCAAAAAAGAAATTCCCCCACCTCCACCCAAAAATAAACCATGAAACCACCGCCCATCCCGAACCCCCATATCTTCATCATCGGGGTCGTTTAACCATCCCCAACCGGGGTCGCCGGGAAACCCCCATCGGATCCGACCCGCAACTCATGGTGTCGCCGAGAAGGGCCCCCTTTGCCCACGGGGAGTTTTTGGGGATGACTTTTTGACTTTCCCTTGAAAAGCGACTAGGTCGATGGAGTTTAGTTGAGGAAAGGGCCCAAAAAATTCTTCAAAAAACTCGGGCAAGGGGCGGCGTCTGACTTTACTATATTATTATAAGGTGATTTCAAGAAGTGAACGTCATCCGCCCACGGCGGGTGGGGGGGGACAACGTCCGGGATGCTCTTATCCGGGGCCGAAGGAAACGGGGGCTAGAATGAAGAAAAAAAACGGGGGAATGGAGAACACAGCCCGGGGTATTGATGGAGAAAATTGGGGTGAGCCTTAAAATGCGACGACAGAATGGAGGAAACGGCGGGCCGGGAAAGGAGGGAAAAATGACAAGAATGGGGGTCACATTCGGGAAAACTATGTATTCACGGGGAGAAAGGAAAATTTTGAGGGAAAAGAAGATGAAAGTGAAATGTTCAAAAAATAAAAAGGGGAAAACCCAACTCATTTCGGGTCTTACGGGGAAAATTTTTTCTCAAGCCGACTTCCAATATTGTATATACGCTTTTTGAAAAAAGATGTTTATTTGGTGAGAAAAGCAAAAAACTATGACAAGAAAAATTAGCTAGACTATTGAGTTTCAATTTCACGCGGAAAAAAGTTGGGCAAAATGATATACGATCAAAGATAATTTAAAGGCATACAAAATTCATCAATAAGAAAAAACATTTGGGGAACCCAAATAGTATTTTTGCGTATATTTATTCTAAATCATCTAATTTTTTTTATAAATTTAGAATAAAATTTTTGTGATTCTTTTTAAATTTTTTTTTCTAAATATTTGTTTGATAAAAAAGCTAAAACCCAAAACTCAACAAGATCTTACAATTAAACCAGCCCGCTTTAAAAAATTTCGGGTTCTTACTCGATCCTATTTTGTGGGTATTAATTAGCGGGAAATATTTTGATCGGGGAATATTATATGATAATCGATAGGTCTAATATTAATTTTTTTGCTTTGTTTTACCCAACAAATAATAGGAGATGATCTACACTTAAATGTAAGTTAATGTTAATTGACCCCATATAAAGGGGGGTTCAATTAAGAAGAATTGTCATTAAGAATTTTAGTCTCAAGCTAGAAAAAAAAGTATGACCTCTAACTTTGATTTTTGTCAATATAAATGTCATTATCTATAAATTATTCAAAACATAATTAAAATGATTTGATACTAGTTCAACCATTTTATTCTAGATAAGTTTATTATTTATTACTTTTAAATTTTTAAAGAAATTAAATTTAAATATCTAAAATGGAGATTGGAGTACAAATTTTATTAAAAAGCATAAAATGTAAAATTAATAAAAATGAGATGAATTAATGTTTTTTTTCTAATTGTTTCCTTCCTTAACTCCCATATTGTATTAAAGAATATTCAAAGATTCATGATACTCAATCATAACTGGTGTACTAAACTACTCTCAACGAATAATTTAAATACTAGTAAAACAAAAATATGAAGTATAGTAAAATATTAGGTGCGAACTCCAATGCTTTCTATATATGGAGTTTGGAATTATTTATGGCAACTTTTACCTATATGTAGTGTTAAAATTAAAATATGTCGATATATCTAAAATTATGAGGTTTTGTTATTATAATATTAGTTTTGATTTTGAGTTACATGAGATAATAAGTAGAGATTCAAAAGTTTTTATTTTATAATAAGAAATAAATTTAAAATTTTGATTAAAATAGTAATGATCCCAATATCTGCAGTATGTGAGGGGACAAAAGATCTGCAGTATGTGGTATGTTGTGTGTGTGTGAGAGGGAGAGACCGAGAGAGAGGGGCTATCCAAATTTGATGTAGCTAGCTCCCTCTTTTGACATGTCCACTCGTCCACAGAAGATAGCAAACTAAAGAAATGCATTACGAAAACCGAAGTGTTCAAGTTCAACAACATTCGAAAACAAAGATGCTAGATGGAATACATTCATGTTCAACTACATACGAAAACAAAAGATACTAGATTTAATTAGAATCAAAATGTTGTAACTTCGGTACGATATACCGAAATATTACCAAAGTTGGTAACACTCGTTATACCAGTATATATCGGTATTATTGATTATATTCATTATATTCGGTAACATATACCGGTAACTTTGTTAAATTTTTTGGGTAATATTCATTATATTCGGTAACATATGCCGGTAATATTCGTTAATACCGGTATATATGATACGCTCGGATTTTGCACTGTTTTAAGGCCGTTTTTTGGTCCGTTTTTAATGTCAAAGTCACTCTACACGTCCATTATTTGCATATTTTGTCTAGTTTGGTATTTTGACGTGTTTTGTGAGAAATGTGCATAATTGAGTCGAAAAAGGGAGCCAAAATCGCCAAGCTTGGAAACTGAGTCGATTGGCCATCGTCATGGATGTATGCCAGTGATCGGGCCAAGCACCCGGCGTGCATCACTGCGCAATGTCCGCCTCGAAAAAATGTGTTTCGGGAAGAGAAGTCTCGTCCGGGCGACTGGGCCGGAAGACGTGCGGCGCGTCCGCCGCCGAGGAACAGACTCTCTGGACTCCAACGCGGGGCGACCACATTAAGGTGCAGCTGTTCACGGGAGAAAGGCGGCGAATTCTGAGAAGCCCTAGATTTGCGCCTAAATTCTACCATATTTTTGGAGATCTTTTCCTTCTACAACAAGGAATGGCTTTTCCCCTATAAATAAGACTTCAAACTAGCCTCATCAAAAAGAGAAAACTTCTACTTGCAAAATACTTCATAGAGATCAAGACCTAGAGTACTTCATTGGTGCAAGGAGTTGGAGAAGGATTTCAAGAACATCAAGAACGACAAGGATTCAACCTACGGGTTTTATTTGCTTTAGTTTTATGTTCAAATTGTCTTCCCTTCAATCTATGTTTTTAGCTTATTCATTTATGTGTAACTAAACTCATATGATTATAGGGATGTGTTAGTAACGACTTTGGTTATACAAATTCCTTTTTTTATTTAATATCCGTTTTGTTTTTACTTTGTTTATTCCCTAAGTAATTTTGATGCTGCATGATTGAGTGGCACAAATTGTGTATGATTTAATATAACTTGCTTCATAACCGTGAACCCGAGTTCTAGCGAGTTAGATCCACTTAGTAGACACTACAAGTTAAGCTTCCCTTAAAACGGCACTGTTAATTGAGAGTGAGGACTTTTCAAGGGTCTTAGGAGCTTTTGGAGTTACGTGTTAGGATTGACAACCACTAATCTTGTAATCAACGTGCAATGCGTATCGCATGTGAGCATAAGCTAGGTGACTCGTTCTATCAAAGTAATAACTGTGCTAGGGTATTGTAGTTGGAATTTTGTATAACCATAACTGTGAACACACATCCCTGGGATTCTCTTATCTCTATCGTCTTTCTCCGTGCTTTATTCGCTTTTTAGTTGGTCTATGCTTTCTATTGTTTTTAGTTTTCCAAAAAGTTTTCAAAACCCACTTGTTTTTCCAGATAGTATTTGAGCTTAGTAGAGGATAGAAACTTTGTGTTCGTCTTCCCCATGTGTTCGATATCCGGTACTAACCTTTAGCTATACTATATATACTCTGTATACTTGAAGGTTTATTTAGTGCTAATAAAAAGTGCATCAATATACCGTTAATATTTATGAAAAGTTATCCCCCAACTCATTACTCATATACATCAATTAATTTACAACTTATACCATTACAACTCGTTAAACACTAATAATAAGAAAATAAGAAAGGAGGTGAGTGTAATACACTATCACTACTAGACTAGCTAGAAGACGGACACCACCGGTTGTCGGGATTGAAGTTGGTTCAACCCGTGAATCGGCATGTTGTCCGGTCCGGTTTGGTCTATAAAATCGTCAAGCGCTTGAGCCGTTTTCAGTTTTTGTGGTACTATATACTACTAGAAAATTGGCTTTTTATGATACCTAAAAATGCCACTAGAAATATAACAACGTTACACTTCATCTGTAGTCTCACCTTTAACAAGTGTGATGTAAGTCAGTGTAACAATAGGTAATATGCAATATGCGTTTATTATCACACCTCAAAAGGGCATGACATATTCCATTATATGACACCTATAAGTGCGGCATAATGTGGACCAAGACTACACTTATTTCCTTCCTAAAAAATTTACAATTGACTCCTTCAAGTATCTATAAATACAGTTTTGCCCCTACGTCTTTGTTATATACATCTTCCACCTAAAAATATTATCAATTATGTTTTCATCCTGCAAATGTTTATAATTTATAGTACATGACTCAACTTATTTTTAACACAAGTATACCCGCAAATGTACGGGGCTAATGTAGCAAATAGTAAGCAAAGATTATCCACAGAGACAATCAGTGTCAACCTAATTACCACGAACCAACCTCAACTACTATCTAAATGAATAAGAGAATGGTGTACATTACATGCAAATCGGACTTCAAAATATCTAGAAAAGCTGTCTTGAACTTTGAGCAGCTGCACATCCACCTATTTTGTACATTTTTCTACACATTTTTCACAAAATGGTCAAAATACCAATATAATAGAGAAGTAGTTATAACCATGTCTCAAAGTACACAATATATGATCAAAACCAAGTAAAACTACCCTCTAAAATCATGTAAAATCCAAGTGAATCAGTACACTATTTCAAATATTAAATCCTGTCCCAAATAACATAAATATTTATATTCTCACTTCCAAGATATTATTAATAAGAGTATAATACAATATTATGTAAATAATTTTATTACAAAACAATCAATTACATAGAAAAATTTTAATAAAATTATTTACATAATATTTTCAATAAAATCATAGTATACAATTTTAAAATGAGAACAATAAAAAATGTTCTAGATAGCTACAAAATTTATCTAGCATTTCCAATTTTCGTTGGAGCTCCTTATTACAACAATGAACTCGATATTACATTTCTTGATTAACTTCTTCTTCATAAGAACTTCATTTAATCCTGTTAAAATAACATAAACACACTATATATATTATACATCATAAACAATACAAAGTCATAAAAAAAATTAAAATATGATAAAAAAAATATTAAGTTCTAAAACAAATACAGTAGTATTATAGAAGACGTAGGATTGACACAACACTCACACAACCAATGCATGTACAATTGTCTTATTACATCTTTTGCACTTATCCACACATCAATATTATCATAACACAGTAATTTAGAAATGAAAGTAAATAATGTAATTTCTACCAACTTTATTACCATTGGAGTTGGATCAAAAAAGGTGATGATCATGATCAAGTGCCTAGCGAATAAATTTATCAATTAGAAGATACTAATAATTGTGGCTCAAGTGTCAACACAACAATGTTTGGCAAGTTTTGAGTCACAAACTCAGTTGCATCATAAAAGAACTAACGGCGGATATAGTTATAAAACCTGACAATGAAAGACGATAAATAAAGTCTATAATCCAAGACAAATGCAACTCCAAACCCAATTCAATCTAAATATGATACAAAAATAAGATATTTTGACATGTTTAGCAACAATAGCTTCTGAGTTGCAGCATATATAGACAAGCTTGGCCCAGCGGTAATCAGATATTCTTTTGCTGGGGAGGCTCGAGTTCGATTCCCTTCAGCCCCGTCTATATTCCATATATGTATTAAGTACTTTTTTGGTTTATTCAAATTCCTTTATCATTTTTAAAGATTCTTATATATATCTGACTCCAAAATAGAAATCCATCTAATGCACACATCTTTTGTTTTATTAAATCTCATGCATTTTATACTTTTCATTCTTTTGTTTTTTTCAATATTCTAATACATTTGAAACCTACACAATTCACATATGTATTTATTTTTTCTATTTTTTCAAATCTTTAAAAGTATTTTTTATACCTTCATCATTTAATAAGCTCTTCAAAAATATAATGCATTTGAAACCTACACAATTCACACATATATTTATTCTTTCTGTTTTTTATATCATTAAAAGATATTTTTATAATATCATTATCTTAGCTTTATAAAAATATTCTAATGTAATTTAATTCTATATCGTTTCATCATAATATATACTTTAATAACTTTTTATCTTTCCAATTCTCTTCTCATACATATATTTATGATATTTTTAATAACAAAAATAAAATAATCAATTATGATTGAAAAAAATAAATTAAAAAATATAAAAAGAATTAATTAGATTTTGAAGCTTCGAAGCGCTATAATTATTTATTGTACTCCTAAATGAAAAATCATGAATCCGCCGTTGTAATTTGTCCAGTAAATGGGACGACATTAAACTATGTAATTCAGAGATATGAATATTTATTCATTTAAAGCACCGCACGCGGCCATGTGACCAGTACTTTTTCTGTTTTCTCTGAGGGGCCATGCAGTGAAAAATAACAAGAGCACAGATAAAATTGAGTCGCCATTTTTGTGTAGTGACAGAAACGCCACGAGTCACGTGTTGAACGTTAAACATGGACAATTCCCTTAATTAGAACTTACTATGCCGCCCTTTTTCAGCTGTGCCTACTTTTCAAATTCAATTAGGGTTTGGATTTATGCACACATTTTATTTAATATATACATACATACTGTAGATGTCAGCGGCAGTAACCAACCAACTAGCTGGAGTATTTTTCTTGTTAAATCCGAAAATCTTGGCATATTTAATACGAATTCCTGACAACCTTCTTGTTTTGGTACGACCTTCGAATTTTCAACATCTTTTGATTTTCTTGATTGCTGCAAAGTTTGGTTCCTTCGCTCTTCCTTATACTAGTAGTACTTAGCAAGTTTTGATATTTACAGGAATTAAAAGGTCATGGCTGCTGTGGGAGATTTAGCAGTCAAGTTTGGTGGGATGATCAAGAAAGAGGGGGCTTTTGATTTCAAGAATGGTGTATTTGGTGTCCCAATTAAGAGGAATGAAGTGTGTGCACTTAATTTAAGGAAGCTGAGAGCTGGTGAGTCTAGAATTGGTGGAGTTCAGGCTGTGATGCAAGTAGGAGTTGAGAGTGATGCAGGGGTTTCTCCAGATTCGAAGAGTTTGGAGAGGGCTCTGGGGTTTGATGTGGTTACAGAAGTGGAATTGAGGGAGAAGGGGTTCTTGGGGCTGAGGAAGACGAAGCTCGTGTGCACGATAGGGCCCGCGTGCTGCTCTCTCGATGATCTGGAGAAGCTGGCTATGGGAGGGATGAATGTGGCTAGGCTCAACATGTGCCACAACACCAGGGAGTGGCATCAGGATTTGATTAGGAAGATTAAGAAGTTGAATGAAGAAAAGGGGTTTTGTGTGTCGTTGATGATTGATACTGAGGGTAGTCAGATTCATGTGGTTGATCATGGTTCTCCTTCTACTGTTAAAGCAGAGGTATTGATTTTGTGACACAAATATCATACTCTTATACTAGTTGAAAGGGTTGATTTTTTTGGTTATGATAGTTTTCAATTTTTGTTGGTTTGTTAGGAAGGCTCAGTTTGGTTCTTTACCAATGAAAAGTTTGAGGGTTCTCGTCCATTTACGATTCAAGCAAATTATGAAGGTTTTGCTGAAGGTATGTGTGCAGTCTGTGAAATTGGATTGGTGACTTCTACTAGCAACAAAAAGCTTTCTTGTTTTGGTTGTTGTTTCAATCGATCCTTTTACTCTTCAGGCATACAAGTAGGCGATGAAATCGTATTTGATGGAGGAATGGCAACCTTCAAAGTGGTTGAAAAGGTTGGGAATGATCTGCGTTGTCAGTGCACGGACCCTGGCTTGCTCTTGCCACGAGCTAAACTAAGTTTTTGGAGAGATGGGAAGCTTGTTGAAAAAAATTATCAGCTTCCTACTCTGTCACCTAAGGTGAAGCAAATCCAACTCATGTGATTAAATTTCATGCAATTATCATGTGATAAACATATAGTTTCTGCATCCGATGTATAGTGTAGTACTAGTAAATAAAATCCCTGATGCTAACACCGCTGATTGATATAGTGATCCTTGGAAACTTTTTCATGAATGAATCGAAAATGATGAAAAGGGATTTGATTGACAAACTAGAAGTGAAACTGCACATTAACACTATCTCTTGACTTGCTTGATTGGATGTTTACAGAGCTTTCTGTCTGATATATATCTCTCTGATTTATCAGGATTGGTCCGACATAGATTTCGGGATTTCTGAAGGTGTTGATTTTATTGCTATGTCATTTGTGAATGATGCCAATGCTGTCACGCATCTAAAGAACTATATTTCCACCAAATCCTCCAAGTAAGAAACTTGTCCTTTCTCGTATAAATGTGCAGCACCATCGATTGGATGTTGCCAACCATTACTTATTTAGGCGTGAATTCCATTTCCATCTATAGTATGTGATGTGATGGGAAATTTATTCTTCACAGATCGATACAAGTATTGGCGAAGATAGAGAGTTTGGAGGCTCTTCATAAATTGCATGAAATCGTTGCAGCTTCTGATGGAATCATGATAGCAAGAGGAGACCTTGGTGTCGAAATCCCACTAGAACAAATTCCAACAGTACAGGAGGAAATCACCTACGTATGCAGGCAGCTTAATAAGCCAGTATTGGTAGCTTCTCAACTTTTGGAGTCGATGGTTGAATATCCAACCCCAACAAGAGCTGAGGTAGCTAATTCTTTTTCTCATCAGTTGAATTTCTAAATATAGTATCTAGTTAGTAGATTGGGAAATAAAAGTCTCACCCTTTTAGAAATGCAGAAACCTTTGGATTTACAATTCAGAGCACATTTTAACTCACATTGCAATTGTAAAATATGTGTGTCTCTGCTGGCCACATCAAACTATGTTGGATTTCAGTGTGAATTTGCTAAATTTGAATTAAGAACTTGTAATGTGTTGGTTATTCGTTTGCTACTGTGATCTAGGTTGCTGATGTTTCAGAGGCTGTTCGCCAATATGCTGATGCACTGATGCTCTCTGGAGAGTCGGCTATTGGACCATTCGGACAGAAAGCTCTCTCTGTGCTGCGGATGACCAGTAGCCGGATGGAACTGTGGAATCGCGAAGAGAACAGGCAAGACGTTCTGTTACAGCATAATCTCGAAGCATCTTTGCCAGACCGAATTGCTGAGCAAATCTGTAATTCTGCTGCAACAATGGGTATGTTTGCTGCCAAATTCAAAGTGAAGATATCTGATATGATCATCATTTCAATTTGCAATCTTTTTCTTCAGTCATGTTTACATGCTTTTGTTTTGGTTGCAGCAAACAACTTAGGGCTTGACGCTATCTTCGTGTACACAAGGCACGGGCAGATGGCATCAGTGATCTCACGCAACCGTCCAAATCCTCCCATATTCGCACTCACAAATGACAGCAGCACGAGGATGGCCCTCAACCTACGTTGGGGAGTCACTCCACTTCTAGTGGATCTATCAGATGATATGGAAGCTAACATCACCAGATCTGTCCATCTTTTGAAGACCAAAGGGCTGATCAAGAATGGCGATACGGTGCTAGTCGTCTCCGACATCATCCCGACCTCCACGACACAGACTGTGTTTCAGTCCATTCAGGTGAAAACTATTGAGTAAGTGTGTTGTAGCTGGAGAGGATTAATTAGTGGTTGATTTACTTAGTCTGCTTAACTTTCGAGGTTTTTATTTTTTATTTTTTTTTATTTTATGCTTCAAACATGTTTGAATATCAAGTTAAATTATTGTTGATGCCTGTGATAAGACCTCTGTCATGTAATGCCAATTTCCAGTAAGTGCGACAAAATTCTTTTCAGGAAATGTCTACTTTAAATCATACTATTTGCCAGCATAATATTTGAACTGTTCCTCAGTATAATTGGGTGACCAACCAATTTGTCTGATTGAATCATTAGTAATATTGAAGAAAACGATTTAAAGTTTGTAGCCAAACTTCGTGATTTGTTATTACTATGACATAGTGTCATTGAGTTTGACATATACGGAAGTAGGGTTCATGCCCACCAATTTATTGACAGTGTTACTTCTATAATAGCTAACCTAGCTACTCCAAATTCTAACAAACTTTGTATACTTCAAAGTGATACTGTTAATCAACTTTGAGGCATATAGACTTCTTGCCTCACCGACACCACAAGTCCACTGAATGTTTAAAGTAATTTTTTGAATATGAATGAATTCTTTCGTTCTTGTATTTAAGAAGATGTACCCCACTAGTCTACATTTTGTGGAATGAAAAATGGTCCGTGAATGAATAGTAGGTAAATGTTCTTAATGGATCTCGATTATCTATCTTTGATATTATTTCATACTGAATGTTCTTAATTAACTTAGACGGTAAAGAAAGACAACTCAATTAATAAATGATTCTCTTTCAAATAATAATCAAATGTTCTCAAGCATGATTTTCATTTAATTTAGCATTTAATTTTTCTTTTTGTAATATATGAAAATATAAAAAAATAACATTAAAATTGAAATAAAAAATGAATAAGAGATAGGGCATCCACTAGAGCTCCATCATTGCAAAAAGATAGGATATACTAATGTGGCAACCACTAAAGCTCTCATTAAGGCTTCCACTAGGGCATCCATTGTGGATGTTCTAAGTTAATAACATAATGATAAAATTACTCCTTACATCTTTTACATTAAGTGCTTCAAGTTCAAAAAAAAAAAAAGTCCGGGACCACTCCAATTAAATGATTTGAAATTGTATGGTTAAAAAAATGGCACGGTGAAACGTAAAAGTGGGGACCAACAAAGTTGAATAAAAACACAACCTAATTCGTTTCAGAAAATCTTTCTCGAGAACTACGCATGTTGCAAAATACTCTTGTTTTTTGTTTGTTGTTTTTTTAGTATTTTAATTGATACAAGGAATAAAACTAAAAAAATTTAATCATAAAGTATAAAATTTAATAATAGATCTAAAGTGAATTAAAGTTTAGCAATTATTTTTGTATGATTAAAACTAAACAGATAGCACGACGAAGGCCGCACACAATAAACACGAGCTTAAAACGTTTTTGCTTGACCAAAACGAAAATCCAACTCTTCTGTAAAATGCACATACAAAATGCATCTTTAACACTTACTTAAGGCGTTCATTCTTTCCATTTTCAAAATTTTAAAATGAATAATCTTTAATACACAATCTAAAGTTAGGAAAAAAAAACCAAGCAACCATCAATATATGGATAAAACTGTAACCACAATTTACTGTACAATTAAACCTCTATTTATCTGTGCTCCATTTCTTTAGGAGAAAAGGAGGTGAGAGTGCCACCACATCATTCTCTAAATATCCAACTGCTCCAGACCACTAACCTCTAACATTGCCTATTGACCACAAAAATGGCGCCACAAAACAAAGCCTGGCGCAAAATAGCCATCCACATCTCTCATTTTCTACAATGCGCCAGGGGTGCTGCCTCACAACTCTCTCTTCTCTTGCAAAATTCATACTTCCACCAATCCTTACATTACCTCAGATAAATTCATTTCTCTTGAAACTTTTCACTTGAGTTTTCTGTGATTTGTAATGGCATGTATTCAGCTGTTAAAATCAACTCCATCAAATTCACAGTCCAAAATCGCCTGCTTCTACGCGGATTTCAGTTTGCAGAAAAGGAGAATTAGACTTCGGAATTCAAGAATTCAAAATAATTACAGGAGATTTAGGGTTACTTGTAAAGTAGAAGATGGTGGTAAACAAAGTAATGGTAAGTAGGTGCGTTCATTGTAATAATTTTTTAATATATGACGCATAATTTTGCTGTATACTACTCAATATGGTAGTGTACAAGCTTGTTTTTCATTTGGAACAGCGTGATTCAAACCCTGTGATGAGTTATTACTATGATCATAAAGAGTAAAGGTGCGTGTGATTGAGTGGAGAGCTTTGTTGTTTGCTGTTTTTGGATGAAGTTGAATGTGATTGTGATCTACCTGAATTGAATTGAGTCTTCTAGGACTAGACTAGACTGACAGTTACTGAAAGGACATTATTTGTTGATGAACTGATAAATCGCAACAAGTGTTTGATGAGCAACATGAAAATAAGTGCTGGCCAGAATCCTATTTGATTTGGTGAATCCACCGCATTGATGATATCTTAGAAGTGAATTCAATTGCTTTGTTTATACTGTGATTATAGGCTTGGGGTGGATGAAAAGGAAACAAACCATCCAAATTGCCTCTAGTAAATGTATATATGAAAGTAGTCTGTTTTTAAATTCATGTATCTGCGTCTTTGATGAGAAACCTTATATCTCCACCCAAATTTAAAGTACCATGGGGCATGGGATATAATTCTAAAAAAACAGGAACTGCTTGTGTGCAGTGTGTACTGTATCATTACCTTAACTCTCCATCTGCATGTTGTAGATATACATGCGATTGTCTAATTTATGTTGCACCTATGTCCCTTTTAATGGCACAAGTCTCTTTTTCCTATAAATGATTGCATTTCCTGCATATGCATGTGATTAATTTCCTCTGGTTGGTTATTCTGTTACATCTGCAAATATCTTTGTGTCTATATGTCTCAGGTGAAGAACCTCCCGAGTCTTTATTTATGAAGGAACTAAGACGAAGAGGGATGACCCCCACTTCTTTGCTTGAGGAAAAGAATAAAGATGCTGTGAGAGAGGAGATAAAGTTTAGGGAGGAAGATGGGGGGTGGGGTTACTCAAGAAGAAATGGCATCACAACAGGTGCAGAGACAAACCTGACTGGTCAAAGGGAAAAGTCCATGGCGCTTAATAGTGAAGGTCTTGAGGTAGGAAGATCTTTCTGTTTCAATTGATGCTATGAATGGATCATATAATGAGTCAACTATTAAATGTATTTGTTGCCTGATTTAGGTCAGCTTATTCAGGTAAGACCCTTTCTCTTCCTCTTCAGCACAAAAGGGTCTTTCTGGTGCTCCAAACTTGCACGCGGCCTTAAAGAAAACATAATTATATATTAGTATTAGATTTGTTATTTTGCTTATTTTAAAGAACTAAGAGTCCACTGAGAGAAAGAGATTTAGCCACAGGGTGATGGTGGTGGAAAGTATAGATGGACTACTCTACTAAAATGCAATTACAAGAAGAATGTGGTTAGTGAAAGAAGATACATAACATATACTCCCTCCGTTCCATAGTAATAGAGTCACTTTGCCATTTTGGTACATTCCATAGTAATAGAGTCATTTCCCTTTTTAGTAAAAGTCAACACATTTTTCCACACCTACTTTACTCTCTCTTACTTTTTTCTCTCTTTCACCTCTCTACCTTTTTCATTTTCCACTTTATTCTCCATTTACTCAACTCACCTAACACAATTTTTCTTAATCTCCGTGCCGAAAAGTTTCGCCTCCATTACTATGGAACGGAGGGAGTACAAGAGAAAATGTAGGAGAAGAATAGATACAACAGTTGAAGAAGATGAAAACGATCTTCTTAGGGGGACAAGGAGAAAAATCACTGACTACATGCAAACATGCAAAGGATGATGATGTGTGATCAAGTCAATTCTAGAAACTGAAGAATTGAGTGTACTGCCATTGATTATAAACAATTCCTAGATAGATATGGACTTTGAAATTCTGTTCACTTCTTTATTATTTTTACAATCGTGTAAGTGACTAACCTGGAAACCATAGAACAATTGTAAGTTAGGAGGCCCGGATTCAAATCCAACCAACTTTCTCTAGGTCGAGCCTGTTGCATTGGGCATGCCTAGTTTTGAATGCCCTTCCTTTCTGATCTTATAGGCTATTGGATAGGAGTTAGCCACCCATGGGTTGTCGCTGTGGGTTTCTTCTTATCATTCAGAAATGGATTCTGTCTTATATCGGCTATATTTTTTGTTTGGAACGAAAGAACCTCCTAATTTATGATTTATTCTTGGTATTTGTTTGAACTTTTGGCTCCTGATTCAGGGTTTGATCCCACGTGGAAAACTTCTTCTTACCTTAGGAGGAACATTTTTCCTTGCGTTTTGGCCATTGATTCTTGTAACTGTTGCACTTTTCCTTGTGCTGTATCTGGTAATCTCCTGTCCTTGTTCATTTTGCATTCCTTTTTTTCCTAATAAACTACGAATGTCTTCTTTGATTTTAATACTTTATTGTCATTTGATTCTCAAAAGCATGTAATTTTCATATGTGCAATGCTTTGTGTGCCATGCACAAGAATATAACAATTTGAACAAGGTACAATCTCGGTAAAAGGAGCAAAAACCTTTTAAAGTGGAAAGCAGTGGAACCTTTTAAACTCACATATTCCTCACATGTTGGGTGTCCCTAAAAGTCCTCCAGTTCTATCTCACACCTGATTCCTAGGGAGGATTATGTTATTAAATTAAAGCTCTTGTGTTATTTAGAGAATACAGAAAAGGAAGCTGGCTTCTAGGCCTTGGATTATTGGTGCTTAGGGCCTCAAACATGTAAAGTAGGAGTGTTGGTGCCTGAGCTTGGTCTATGAGGCCTAGGTGCCGAGACACATTTTTATACTCTTTCGATTGCTTATACTTCCTTGTTTAGGACTTTGACTATGATAAGATTTTTAGTTTTAAGTAATTAGAGGCTCTCAGCAATCTCTGTTTTATGGATCTTTTTCCACACTGAATGTTATTCTCACCAGTGGTTTGGTCCCATATATAATCTTCGTCCTGGACAAAGAACTTTGTCTAACGACTTCATAATTATTTCAGCTATTGGCCCTATAACCAGTTTCATTTGTTAATAAAGTTTTAGACTAAGGCTTATGTCCATGATATGAAATATTCGATCACAAACAACTTATTTGATTGTTCTTGTTGTTTTTTCCTTTTTTTTTTTTATAATGGTTGATGAATTTGTTTATGCATATAATGTCCTTAACTGCTTGCCATATGGCGGAGCATAATGGATTTGCAGAATGGCACTTGTTATGTATTTTTGCATTTTCCGGTTGGTCATGTTATGCTTGGTTTCAGTACTACTGTAACTGACCCCCATACTCTGGTGCAGTACTTTGGAGCAGAATTTGTTCACGATGGACGTGATAATCCAGTATCTCCGTCCCCATATGTTGATCCTTATGAATTACTTGAAGAAGAGAGGATGTATAAGACTGCTCCCCCTCTTAATTGAAGGACTACGAGCTTCGTGTATAGCAGCATTTCCACTTCATCAAAATTGGGTTTCTATTAATCTCCCATACATGTCAATCACCTTATCTTATAACTGAAACGTGTAAAAGCATTACTCTCTCGTGTCAGACTTGATATAAAATGTTACTTCTGGCAATACTGTTTCGTGAATGAGTGGTTGAACTGTTGTTTGAAAGGTCATATTTTGCAGCTATATTTAAAAAGTCGGCTATGAAGCTTGCTCATAAAATTTGAATATGTACAAATTTAATATTCTCAAGTAGCATATTTTGTTTTTTGGTTAGGAGGTTAAATAGAATTTTGGTCCATAAATTACTTCACAGAACAAATCATACTAATATCTATGCAGCAGGTTGAGACCGATTCCACGACTGGGTCTCGTCTTCATATGTTCTATAACTATGGTTCTCCTGCAAGTACGAAATCCCACTCCATATTCCACGAATAATCAAAATACTCATGAACACTACGTTCCCAACAAGCGTGCAAATAACCTGAAATTATATTGAGTAGAAAATAGATGGTCAACAAAATCACATATCTTCAAGTTTTTTCCAGAATTACAAGACTTGGCCTCTCTGAGGACAAAACATGACATATCTAGCAAATCAAAGGCAATGATAGGAAGAAACTCAATCAGATTTGAAGTGACTTAGTGAAGTTACCCACAGGCAAACTAAAAAGATGTGGAGCCCCAGAAAAATCAAAAAAGAATGGTTGAACATTACTAATGCATCTAGATAGTACTATATACAAGAAAACAAGCACAACAAAAGTCGGCCTATCCATCAACAGAAGTTATACAGACCTAAAATCAATAACCTCGCCCTCGCGTTCTTATTTAGAGTTCAGGCACTGCTGTGAGCAAGGCATCAGCGTCATATTCAACACATAATATTCATTGAAACCTCAATAGGCCAAAACAATGGCAAAGACCAAACTAGAGGAACATTTTTTCACGCAGTCGAGTAAATTATCATCTGACTAGTAAAAAACTAAAACAGCGCGCTCTTAGTAACAGCCCTTCCTCTGCTATGCATGTAATCCAAATATAGTCAATTGTACTTTTAACCAAACAACAACAGTGTATTTCAGAATCTAGCATTCTCAAATGAGCAACATAAGAAAAGTACAAAAAATAAGGATTCATTTCTATTTACCACTCAATGTGAGCAGGAAAAACTGTAAATAAACTAAAATGCAAACAATCCCAACACAATGAAACAGAAAGCATGGTCACAAAACAGGATCCTACAAGGCAAGATTGTGATGGCCAGAATTCTCATAACTATTTTTAATACATGCAAAACAAAACCAACCAGCTTCACCTAAATGTGCAGAAACCTGTTAATAGAGCAAGTTGCAATCTATACTTTCACTTCAGCATTCCAAATGCGATGTTTATATACCAAAAGATTTCATATTTACAATCATTGTCAGCATCAAACACCATGAACAATGCCAAGAATGCATTTTCTTCAAAACAAACTCGATGCACACATCAAAACCAGAGCACCTGAATTTGTCCAATTTAAGCTCGAGCTACATAATACCTCAAATATTATTGCTACCCTTCTCTAGTTTTCTATTGGAAGATTGATATAATTTCCATAGTAGAACTATAAATTAAAAACCAAAGCATAAGGAATCTAACCCTAAATGCTATTTGTAGGCAAATGTTAATAAGTCTCTTACCAATTTGGTGGAGATAGGGACTGGTAAAACAGACTTAACAGCCCTGCACGCTTTTCTCGACAACTTTCTATAAACATTCTCCACAAACCTAATCAAAAGATCCAAGCTCCCTCCAAAACATCATCGTCGTCATCGATGTAGTCACCCATCACCATACCACTTAGCGGCCTTGCGCTTGAAGCCCGAGCTTCGTGGACTGGATTCAGGCATTTCTGTGCGAATCAGAAGCCAATCACTACTAGTGTTAATAATTACTACCATAAAATCATGTCTGATTTAACATTACATCGAATTTGACCTTGAGAGGGAGAAGATAATCGATCGTGCGATAGTGGAGGCGATGAGTTTATGTGGTACGAAAACCAGGGTCTCCGGAATGTTGAACGAGCAACCGAATGCGACCTATAGTGATAGTTCTATTTGAAGAAGAATAACATCAAGAATTTAAGATGGAGTAGAGCAAGTATTATCGAGTGAATTGATAAATGTTTACACCTAGATACAGAAATATAGCAGCAAGTAAACTAAAAAACTAGCACATTCTAAACTCATGGAGTATCAATTTTTGGAAATATAGACCAGAGAACTCAAAAACGAGCACAGTCTATCATCTTCCGTTTCCGATCACGAGCGCTGTTCACCACCTACGGCCGAGAGCTTCTCATCTCAGATCCAGAGATCCATATCTGGAAGTAGTGGAAATGCGGCGGATTGCGACTGCACGAGGATGAGCGGCGACGACCACAGGAGGAGCTTCGTCGCCAATGAGCGCAGGAGGAGCTCATCAGCGACGACGCGCCTCCTGCAGTCGGCAACGAAGCTCCTGCGGTCGTCGAAGCCGCTCATCCTGGCGCCATCGCGCGATCTGTCGCATTTCCACTATATCTATATGATCTGAGATGAGAAGTTCTCGACAGTGGCGATCTGTCGCATTTCCACTATATGGACGTTTTTTTATTTCTCTTGATGCTATATTTTCAAGCCACGACGCCGCCATAACAGTGGCAGCGGGAGCTCTGCTTTGACTGCAAGAGACGGCTCGGATGAATTTGACAGGTTTTGAGGACTATTTTGAGATTTGGGAAAATTTTGGGTACATATTACTCATTTTTCTAAATAATTCACGCATTTTTGAAAAAAAAAATTCGAAACACAGAAATAGAGTTTTCTGTTTCTTACACGTGGAGATTGAGGCATAAACAAGACAGATTCATGTATCCAAACTCAACAAATCCATCAGCAAATCCAAATTGAAGTAATCCCCACATTATCTTTTCCGGAGTAAACACATCTGTTGGTATCTGTGTTTGATGTGATTCCAGTCTTCCTGTTTCCCTTTGTGCATGTCACTCTCACTTTCCCTCCAGAACCTCCTCCACCTTTCTGGAAAAATCATGCTCCTCTCTAAAAAGCCTCTTGCTCCCTCTCATTATTCAATTCAGAATCACTCCAATCACCCGATTATACCGCCATCACAATTCCAATGGCAACTGTTCTCTTCACTTCAGCTCCGTGCTCCTCTTCTTCGCGGATTGTCGAGCAAAACTCGCCTCACATCTCATCCTTTTCTTCTCACTCTTCCTTTTCCAAAAGGGCGCGCCAAAGATTCAATTTTTGTGTGAAAGCTGAGAATTCAGATAAGCCCTCTTCATCTTCGTCTTCGTCCGTGGGGGTGGAGGAACCGAAAGATGAAGTGAATGAGAAGAGAGAATTGCGCTTAGATAATGGTTCAATTAGCTCCGAGCACGAGGATGAGACGGAGGAGAGAGAAGCGCGGCAAGAAATGGACTGGAAAGTTGATGAGGAGTTCAAGAATTTCATGGGGAACCCCTCGATTGAGGCTGCAATCAAGCTAGAGAAGAAGAGGGCTGATCGGAAGCTCAAGCAGCTTGATCGAGAAAGGAGTGATAACCCTCTAATTGCTTTCTTCAACAATCTGGTTCGTGAAAATGTGTCGAAAGAGAAAGAAAGGTTGGAGAGAGCGGAAGAGACCTTCAAGGCTCTTGATCTTAACAAGGTTATTATATTTTGCTTTATTGATTTCGTTGGTTCATGTTTATGATCGCATTGTGAGTCCTGGTTGAGTTAAAAATATTGATTGATTGTCTGCCTGCCTTTTTTGGGTGGAAACAAATTGCAGCTGAAGAGCTGTTTTGGATTCGATACGTTCTTCGCGACGGATGTTAGGAGGTTTGGAGATGGTGGGATTTTTGTTGGGAATTTGAGAAAACCGATAGAAGAAGTGATACCTAAGTTGGAGAAGAAGTTGTCGGAAGCTGCAGGGAGGGACGTGGTGGTGTGGTTTATGGAGGAGAAAACAAATGATATCACTAAACAGGTACATTTTAATACTTGCTAACCCGATTGTGTATATGTATACGGACTCTTGGTTGTTTTTTGTGTTTGTTAGGTATGTTTCATAGCATTTAATGTAAATTTCAATTTAGCATTGTTTGGAAGTATATTTGATGATGGTTATAGCTTCTTTGTTATTTATCTGCATAGAGTCCTCATGCCGTATCATATTGGGATTCTCAGTTGATTATTTGTGTTTGTTAGGCATGTGTAGTGCAGCCCAAGGCCGAGATGGATCTCCAGTTTGAATCTACGAAACTAAGTACTCCGTGGGGTTATCTTAGTGCAGTAGCACTATGTGTTGCAACATTTGGGACAAGTGCTTTGACAAGTGGCTTTTTCCTGAAGCCTGATGCTACCATTGACGACTACCTGAATAATGTTGCGCCTCTATTTGGTGGATTCTTGACCATTATTGCGGTCTCTGAGGTACGTGTTGAATTAATCTCCCAACTTGCTGTATGGTTATTGACAGGTTTAAGAAGGTAACATTACTCATATGTTGTTAGTATATTATCATTATTTTGTGTTAAATAATGAGTGTCCTGGTTGAAATGTTGGTATATAGTAGATGATATACTGCACGTGACAACTAAATATTAAGTTAGGATATGCCTGATCGGTGTCAATTTGTATCCATGATACAATCTTAGATATATAATTCTGAAAGAATAGTTTGTCTTCGATAATACTTGTATTCTAGGAAAACTTTCTGAACATAGAGTGGAATTGTGGTAGAAACTTTGGGTGTGTTAGGTTTGATGCATTCATTTTCTTCACCTTTTCCTTTATGTGTCAAGACTGCTATTTGTATATTCGGATCATATGATAGCCCTCTACCTATATTTGTCCATATCAGAACTATGAACTGTGTAGGTAATCTCTTTGTTTTCCTTAGATTGCAACAAGGGTGACTGCTGCTTGTTATGGAGTTAAACTCAGTCCATCCTTTCTCGTTCCATCAACTTGGACTGGATGCCTCGGTGTAATGAATAACTATGAGTCTCTACTTCCCAATAAGAAGGCTTTGTTTGACATTCCTGTTGCACGAACAGCCAGTGCTTATCTGACATCATTGGTCCTCACTCTTGCTGCATTTATAGCCGATGGTAGCTTTAATGGGGGTGACAACGCACTGTAAGCAACCCTTTTCTCCTCCTTACAATAATGCCTCACTCACGTTCACTGGAATTAAGTTTCACTTCTTTTTATGCAGATACATAAGGCCTCAGTTCTTTTACAACAATCCCCTTCTTTCCTTTATACAATACGTTGTAGGCCCATACACGGACGACCTTGGCAATGTGCTGCCATATGCAGTTGAAGGTGTGGGAGTCCCCGTCGATCCTCTTGCTTTCGCTGGACTGCTAGGTCGGTCTCCTCATGATCCTAACATATTTATAACTGCCCCGTTACAACCAGCTTGCTAACTAGATGTTTCTTGGACAGGCATGGTTGTGACTTCTTTGAACTTGCTCCCTTGTGGGAGACTTGAAGGAGGACGTATTGCCCAAGCTATGTTGGGACGTAACAGTGCCACTTTGTTATCTTTTGCGACTTCCCTCCTGCTAGGGATTGGCGGCTTAAGTGGAAGCGTGCTGTGTTTGGCGTGGGGGCTCTTCGCGACTTTCTTCCGAGGAGGAGAGGAGATCCCTGCAAAGGACGAGATTACCCCGTTAGGAGACGACAGGTTTGCTTGGGGGTGTGTGCTCTTCCTCATATGTTTCCTCACCCTCTTCCCTAATGTAGGGGGAACTTCCACCTCATATTTTGGAGGACCATTTTTCAGGGGTGATTTGTAGGTTGTAGTGTATATATGTATGTGATCTGTATAGCTCTTTTTTTCTTTTTTCTTTTTTCTTTTTTCTCTCTATGTAACCTAGCTTTTTCTTTAAAGGTTTTTGTTTAGGTATGCTCTGTTTCTCTGATATTTTTCTTTTTTTGCTGTTTTGTGTTCTAGATAAGATTATATGAAGGGAGAAAATAAAAATTCAAGATGTCCAACATTAAAATTCATTGCTCAACTTGAATAATGATAGTATTGTCTTTTGAAGTACAGATTATCTGTTAAGAAACATATAAACAAATGCTGTAGGGGTAGGTAGTTATCTTTAATTTTTTTGGATATATCAAATAAAACTTCCAAGAGAAGTAATCCAAATTTCCACAAAAATAGAGGCGTAGCATCCTTTTAGCCATGCTGAAAACTCTCTTTGGCCGTCCGAATATAAATTTCCAACATTAATTAGTCGTAAAATATATAGACCATCCAATCCCATACCATCTACATATATACCCAAATTAAGTTAACCTAACTTAGACCTAACTTGGAAATTCTACATCATGGGCAAAACCACTACCACCACTATTTGCATATTCACAACATTCTTCCTCCTCCTCTCACACATCACTGCCCGACCGGGCCCCACATTTCACGACGTCACTCCCATCGAGAATCATCACGCGGTGAGTCTCGCATATAGCCATATAGTTTCATACTAGCACCCCCGTTTCCACCCCCATAATGCAATATGCATGTCCTGTGTACATATACATGTGATCATGGTGTATATAAATTCCAGTGGCGAATCCAGTTAGGAAACAAGGGTGTGTAGTTGTACCCAAATATTTTTAGTATTACTATAGTTACCGAGTACTACTATTTATTATCTATAATTATGTACCCTAAAACTAATTAAAATGCCCCATTTTTATATGATGAGATTGCTTATTTTAATTTTTTTTTTTTTGTTATTTGGACTTTGACATATTAATATGAAAGTGAGAAAATAAAGTATACTACTAATTGTGGGAGAGCAAATCAAAGAGATGAAAGAAAGAAAACTAATATAGCTCATAGATTTCAGCCACTGCCAATTGACTGTTCGAACTTTGAGGGTTCAAATGGCTATAATTATTTGTCGTATCCTCAAACCAAAAAGAATTCTAGATCTGTCAGTGAATTTGATTATTTGAATATCAAGTTATCACCAGTAATGATCCGTTTGTGTTTTTTAGGAACAAGAAGGGCAGAAGGTGGCGGATCGAGACAACTGCGTGGGGCTTAAAGACGACGAGTGCATGATGAGGAGAACGATTGAAGCTCAGCTTGATTATATCTACACACAAAAGAAGAAGCAGCCGTGATCACAATAATAATTTCTGTTATTGCATGAGATGATTTGTCTTTTCATATATGTTCGGCTATAATAAATCTTCGTCTCCTTATTAATCAATTATTTATATATGTTACTCGTACTACGTATTTCGAAAAGTTCATAATGGTTCTTACTTATTTTGTTGTTTGTAATCCGTAAATATAAATAATTTGAAAAAACATTGGGTCAAGGGGTGCATGCGATTCACAAAATTAGGATAGTATCATAACCTATATTTATGTAATTTTGTGTAATTATTTGTCGTATCCCAAATAATATTATTTGAATATGAACTATATAAAATTATCTCCCAATACTGCAACACAACACGTTTTCATCAAAGCATCCCGATTGATTTGGGAAATGGCGAATGAGTTGAATACTTTGGTGGAGGTGATAAGATCGAAGGTCCGATCATTGAAGAAGAAGTGGAAAAAGAAGAAGAAGAAGAAGACAACGATGACGTACATAAAAATGGACAAGACCGCAAGTGTGAGGTTAGAGATCCGTAGCCGCAAGGCACAACAAATCATCGACCGGATTCTCAAGACAGCCGGCAAGAAGTCTCTCCCCTGATCCCTTATCTCCTCTTTCTCTCCTCTTTCACTCTCAACTTAACTCAATCAGTAAAACACTGGATTTGATGCCAAGTCAAAGTTGGATGATCTCATAAGTATTTCGTAAATAGTAATTTTGGTCCTATTCACTATATGTTGAAATTTATCCAGTATTAGACTATACTCCACAAATGGGATTGATTTAGTGTACGTTCCTTAATACTATATGAATTCCATTTTAAGATAGAATAATTTGTTGGAAAATACTGGGCTGCTACATTATAAACTTAATGTGTATAACTATTTTAAAGTGTGTGTGAATACCATATTATGATTTTGAATTTGTTAATGAGTCAAATAATAAAAAAAGATCTTAGTATTATTATAAGAAGTTATGATCCCCAGATAGGGCAGTTCCAATTTTTCGGTTTTTAGTTTTCTCTTTGAAGTAGCTTGACAAGAACTTCTCTAATCATTTGAAACACCACAACCAATCCGAAGGCCATAACAATACTACAATATGGTACTAGTACACATCCTTTTATGTGTTTCTAATCCGAATTATTTTAGCCCCAATGTCTCATAGCATAATAACCCAAAAATCCAATACGATTGATTTAAAAATATCCCAAATTAAACACGAATGGGCTGGCTCAAAAGTGTAACTGAAACATTGAGGTTCAGGGAGCCCATATGTAATTATCTAAGTACTTCATTAGGCTAAGTTTTGTTGAAAAATGATTTCTTGGTTACATCCTTTCATTTCTTTATAAGACTTCAAACAGATCTTGAATCCATATAAATGTTGACATGTGAATTTTCTAATATAAAAATGTGAACTAAAATTAAAGAGATTAATTTAAATAGTAAGACACTTCTTAAAGCACCACTTGGTTTTAGATAGAATCTTATTGGAGTTTGATTGGTCTCATTTCACTCATAATGTACAATTCAATGAATGTGAGATTACCTAGTTCCCGTAAAATCTAATAATTTCAAATTAAATAACATAATAATGTAGATTAGAGAGAGTAGAATATGTCGAATATATATAGAGAGTAGTTTTTGAGATTAGCTCTTGTCAATTAAAAGGCACTAGAGTGTATTAGATTTTGTTTATTTTGACATCTTTTGAAATGGTTTACAAGAATCCTATGTATAGTTGCTAGATGATCCTTCTATATAAATCCCTAATTAAAAATATAAGAATGTAGAATTATATATATTATAGTCTATAGACTATTCTAGCCACTACATGAAAATCTAGAATTCTCAATCTCAACTATAAACTATTCTAGCTACCACATCAGAATCTAGAATAGTTAGAATCTTCTAGATGATGGCATGACTCTTCAATAATAATCAAACATATTTATATCAACTTATTTTCTTTGACAGATAGAAGATTGACATGCTATAATGACTTTGATTTATGCATAAAGAAAGAAATTATTTTCCTACATGTTATAATTGTTTGATCTATTTTGGTTAAAGATAGTAGCACAGAGTCAAATATAGCTAAATGGGGAAGAATTTGACTGTGAAAATTCTGGAGGAGGAGACAAAAACAAAAGAAAACAAAGGAAAAATAATTTGAAAATGGATAGGTTTATTATGGGTTGAACAATGGGGAATATGGGCTAATGCATGGTTGGTCTGAGCCATATATCATGGTCATGCACTGTATCTAATCTCATATTCATTCAATTTCATCACTTGTATTTTCCTTTTTCTTTTTTCCCTACTTTGCTCAATCATATTCAACTTCTTCATCTGTGGTCCTATCTCGATTTATCATCTCATCAATTTCCTATATAATACCTGCCATCACCCTTTATGATGCTGCACCACTTGTCTCCATAAAATTGGCATCCAGAATTATATAAATTATATAATACATATATTATTATTATTATTGCCATTATTCATGTACATGTACGTACACCTTTGGATCCAAGACAAATGTGGAATTTAAAGACGAAATTTTCCGTTGGTAATTCTCAAAAACTCGTTGGTAAACAAGATTATCGACAAACACCTTAACTTAAACCGTTTCTACATTTGAATGCAACGGTTTAAGTAAATAATGTGTGACATCATAATACATGACCTAGCATCAATTAAGATTGCAGTGCAAGTACGAGATCGGATCGAATAGCTAGATTAACTAATTGAGCCTTTATACACCATTTTTTTACGAAATGACAGATACAGTTGGATGTATATGTCATTTCAACTAGACACGATTGCATTAATTGGTAATTTTAACTTCCACAGTGACATTAATTAGTCGGAAAACGACAATTGTTCGTGTGAAAATGAGAAGAATTAAAAGTAAGAAGTAACCTTGGGTATGTATGATTATTGCAGCTCGACTGGTGCAAAACACATGGGTGTGGGGCTGCAAGAAAAGCAGATGTTAGAAGTAATAGCTACAGCTCTGGAGAAAAGTTGGCAACTGCAGAGATAAGGAGTAGAAGAGATATTATTTACTGTCATGAGAGGAAGAGTGTTGTCATCAATATTGGGAACAGTCCTAGGTGAAATTATTTAAATTTTTAAAAAATTTATTTGGAAGAAAATAAAACAATTGTTATGAATATTAATTGTTCTTCTCCAGTTTTACAATGGGATTGGGGGGCAATGTTTTGGTAGGTGTTGGTAGGACAAAAATGTGTCCCTCCATACCCTTTTGATGATCCCATCCAACATAATTCACTGCAAACAAAGAACAATCCAATCATCTATACAATATACAAGTAATTGTTTGTTGGGTTTGTGTTTGCTATCTTTTTGTGTATTCATTGCTTTGTTGGTATTCAACTTTTTTCATTCCAATACTATGTGCTTTAGCCTTTAGTTGGTTGGAGCTAGCTATAATTAAATTGAAAATTGATAATGCATTATTTTAATTTCATATATTCATTTATGATTTATGTTGATTCACACGTGACCTTCATGGATTAATATTTGTGTAGAGCAAATGAAAATTAGAGGAAGTAATTAATGCACTTAACTCACACTATTCCTAAAATAATAGGAAGGTAAAAAATGGAAATATTGAAGTCAAAACTTGTTAGATGATAGTACACTCGAATTCGAACAAACTTTTGAAGTAAGGAACTCGAAAGAAAGGACAAAGGTATGCTTAGAAGGTCTACTATAATGAATTTTGTATAAAGATTGCATATATATGAATAATTCCAAAAATAAGATAATAAAATATATAGAGGGTGTTTGTAATGGGAGAGGAAGATCTCAGGCAGGATCTGCACACTTTGAAAAGGGTCACAAAGATGCATATGAAATATTCCAACATATGTTTTGGCTTTTACCTTTCATGTCTGACTGCCCATCACCTAGGATTACAAAATCTTTTTATCCTTGCAAATCATTTTATCTTACATTATAATGCATGTCCAAAAACCAAAAAAAAATTGATTTTTTTTAGTCATTAATGTAGAAGGACAATTAAGGTGGGGGGTTGACACCACTAAATAAATAAGTGTGTTGATAGATATTTTGCATCAATTAATGATGTCGTTTGTCATAATTTCAGTCATGTGAATAAGGATTAGAGAACCAGAGGCTTGCTATAAAAATTCGTAAATGTAACAGTACTTATTACATTAATATTTTAATACCTATAATTTGACTGGTTCTATAATTAAGTAGGAATAATGATCCTCATTTCTCATAATTCGGAGACTCAAACCCGTAGTTCGCATTTTACCAATGAAATTATATTTCATTTTGAAATTTCATTTTTTTTTTTTATCTTTTTCAATCACAAGTCTTAACCCAAATTTCAACAATGAGAGGGTTGGATATATAGAGGCGACCGCAACCCCAGTGCCCAGACCGCTAGAAGAACCTTTTTCTTCTAGGATTGGCTGGAAAGTCATGGTCGCCCTGGTCTCTATAAACTTTTTTAAAAACAATTTCTTATTGAGATTTTTAATTTTTTTTTAATAAAATTATGATATTACCCCTCATTTAAAGTTAACAAAAAATCTGCTCTCTCTTGCATTTTTGTTCACTTCTCACCATTAATAACGGTGTTTGTCAAAATAATCTATAGTAACTCTAACTTTCCCTGGCTCATAAAGAAGAATCCAATGCTTTTATAATAAATAAAGTTGGAAGACTTCGAGTTTTTATGTCTAGTTTATGTACTAAAGAAAGTGTAAAAATTTAGAAAAAAAAGAAGACAAAAGCTTACTTATACTCGTACTGGTCCAATCTAAAGATCCCTCATGTGGATATCGATATATACATATATAATTGGCCCACTTAATAAATCCTACTTTCTGACAATTATTGTTACATGTGACTTAATAAATCTCGGTTGCTGACAATAAATATTGTTACACTTATACTCTACACTATTCTTGTTCCAAACAAATATTTTTTGATTCTATTTATGAGAATCAATTTTTTGTCCAAGATTATATTTACATTCATGCTCTTTATGGGATAATGATACACATATTATGTCATCCAACCTCACCAATAACTTTCATACTAAACTAAATGTAACTCATACCAATAACTTTCATTGAATATTTCTTTTCAGAATAGGATAGTATTTAATAGTTACCACACGAGATAAATTCTAGAGATCTTCAATATTAAAGCAAAATGGTGCACAAGGGGCTGGTTACATAAAAATTAAAAAAATTAACATAATAAACCAAATAATTGTTGCCATTATTTCTAAGACAAGAAAATGTACTGAGAATGAAATTTTCTTATCTCTTCTCTTTTTTTCTATGAAGCTGTTTCCCACTTGCGTTACAGCCACAAAAAGAGATGGAAGAAGAGAAGAAAGGGAAACAAAAACCCCTTTTTTGAGATTCAATTTCACCATTTTAAAAACATAGCTTTTTTTAACATTATTACAGCAGCTAACATAGGACAGTTGATCAATGTTGTTCCATTTCTTCACCACCTTTTACCTTCGATTTCAAACCACCTGCCACAGATTCACACTACACATTAGGGAAAAAAAGTCCTTATTTATATATAAAAAAAAAAACTCAACTGGTTTTGGTGCTGCAGTTGATTTCCAGAGTGCAAGAAACGATAATGCTCCTCCTGATATGCAGGTCTCACCTACAAATTTATGCAAATTAAATCTATAAGATATATTAAATAATCATTAATTAAATGAAGAGAAGCAAAAAAGAAAGTACTTCAAATTGAGTTGAGGAGTAGCCTTGTGAATATTCCATTTCCACCACATTCTCCACCGAAGCCTGACTTCTTGCTTTCTGCATATTTGTAAATTCACTAAATAAATAAAATAAAATAACATTAGAAATATGATGGATTGAATTGAACTCACATTGTAAAGCTGGGAGCTAGCAGTGTCGTCGAGCTCCTGCACCTTTTTCCGGCATCGATTTTCTCTGGTTTTGGACAAGGGTTTGGTAAGGGTGGTAGAGTAGTTAAAGAAGCAGTTGTTTTTGTCGTTTCCTCCGCAGCCTTCTTCCTCATGCAGCTGTGGCGGCCCGGACGAGGCGTCCGACACCATGGACAGATCTTCGTCTTCATTCGATATTATCTTGGTCCGATGCTCGGGCGATTCGTAAGTGGAAATTGAAGACTGTTGCAAGTAAAGAGTCCAGCCTGACTCGCAACCGCTGCTGCATTCTTCATTTCCGAACATGTAATTCATTATTTGTAATTCAGCTAGCACTGTTTGATCAATGTATGTTTATACTTATATATATATATATGTGTGTGTGAGTGCGTGTAGGGTTGTTGTTTGTTGGTGTTCTTAGGTTTATGGGTGGAGTAGATATTGAGGATTGAGACTGGGGGTTGAAGGGGAAAAGACGAGAGAAAATGTGAGCTGAATTCAGAGGTTTTTTTTGGCAATATTCAAACTTCTCTATCTCTTAGAATGCCTGCCAGTTGGGCACCAGGGGGCTATGTGTAATATTGCCTTCAAATGGCCAAATCATGTCTCATATCTAACCTCATTACTTTGTGTCACATTTTTAATGTTTAACACAAAACCTTGTTTTAGATTTGCCTAACTATTCAACCCTATCTACACTCTTTTTGCACTTGCACTTGAACGTGTCCGATACCGTAAATGTTCGGATCGATTCCAATTTTGAATCTGAATATATAATATGACAACAACACAATCTAACACAAGACTCTATTAATCAGTGAATAAGAAGGGACAATTAAGTGATTTTCATAGCTAGACTAGCATACTTATCCAGATCCACTTCACACTCGCATATATGAAGTGGATGTTGTATATAGTACTAAGAGCATCTCCAGTGGCGGACTTCCCGTCGCCCTTCGGAGAGGCTTCCGTGAAGTCCGTCGGGGAAGGGCACCATTGAGGCTACCCGAGACGGACGCGGACGTCCGCCGCGAAGGGCGCCATTGTGGCGGGTCGCGAACGTCCGGTGCAGACTTCCCAATTTTTTATTTAAAAAAAAAAAAACTCTAGATATACGGCTCAAAAAATTAATTCTGTAACGTAAATTGCATATTTGTGAATTTGTGAATTTTTTTATATTGGGGGAAGTCCGCACGGGAAGGGAGATGGGAACGGCGGATTGTGCAGTGGGAAGTCCTTATGACGTGACAGGAGGGTGGGAAGTCCTTATGACGTGACAGGAGGTGTTTTTGGAAAGGGCGACGGGAAAGCCCGTCCATTCCATTTCATTCTTGAATTTTGATATAGCGGTGGTTAGACCGTCTAACACACATTTCTTCTTGACATAAAGATTTAGGTAGGATGCTATATTGATTTAGGAGGGACATATAAGTAATTTGATTGTATATAGGTAGATAGGGAGTGGGGTGAGGATGAGAAGAAAGGGAATGTATTATGTAAGGCATGAAGGGTTTCACATGCAATACAGCTGGGTAGAGCGTACGTTCATAGCAAAACGGGGTACAACTTCCATTCCCTTTTCCTCACTATTTGGACACACATCCTTTTCTTCTCTAATAATACTACTCCTATCACTATATATCACAACTCATTTCTTCCTACCTACATATTTATTTACCCATATTCTCCAGCTACTCATTTCCCAAACTAAATGCAAATCTTCTTTCTCTAACGTATACACGGATTGAGTCAGATACTTTGCGCTAAAATCCAAGAATACATTTCACAACTTTCTCATTCTATTGATATTAAATTAAAAATATATACTACTCTATAACTTAACTTAAAAAAATTTAACAAATCTTCATAAAATTAATAAAAATATAACATAATTTAAATCTCATGCTAAAATGCTTGCTTATATCGGAACCTAAATGAGTACTCCCTCCGTCCCAGACTCCCAATCTAAGTGAGACGTTTCATTTTTGGACCTGTTTTGGAGAGGGAATAATATAGAAGAGGCTCTCTTCTACATTATTCTCTCTCTTACTTCTTAATTTTATCATTTTAACTATTTATCATCATTTTTTCAAAACAGGTGCGAAGATGAAACGTCTCGCTTAGGCTAGGACGGAGGAAGTACTAGTTAAGTAAAAGACAACCCTTTCTCTATTAAATTAAAAAATACTATTCATGGAAGCTGCAATAGTATATTCCAAGTGTTAGTTCCAAAACTTAGCTCAAACTAATACCAGTATTAGTTTAGTACTATGTCCCCTGATTAATTTAAAACCAACTAAAGAAATAGAAAGGATCAAGAAAAGAC
This sequence comes from Salvia hispanica, assembly GCF_023119035.1. Lineage (NCBI taxonomy): Eukaryota > Viridiplantae > Streptophyta > Magnoliopsida > Lamiales > Lamiaceae > Salvia > Salvia hispanica. The sequence continues at coordinate 16,120,291 of NC_062970.1, forward strand.
ATAAGGGTCAGTCAAAAACTAAGTCAGTTTGACTACTAGATCTTCAAAAAAAATGTTTTTTTTTTGGCCTGAAAAGGGAAATTCTTAATTGTGTAATTAATTAGATTAAAATTGCAGGTTGAACTAAACCTTGAAGTATCCAGCATCAGATTCTTTCAAAGGGAACATGCCGTATTTGGGAGTCCTTAAACTACTAGATTGTGTCCCTTCAAATGTACTTAATTTTCTCATAGTATTATATTTAACAAAAATATTAACATTACATGCATTGATTATATTTCATATTGCAATTTAATTGCGTAATTAATCTCTATCATAGTACACGTGGTGAAATACAATTTGAGATTAATTTAACAGCGGTAATAAAACTAGGAGGCTTGAGAGAAAATGTGGGTGTTTCAAGTGTTAATTACTATGAGATTGGCTGATAATGTTTTATTTACGTTTTTTTTTACTCTATTGCTGGTGAATCTTTAACCTTTGAGCATTTTCTACTGTGTGATAAAAATGTGTTAGGGTGTTTTTAATATTGGTTAATTGAGTTTCACATGCCCTCACTTCCTCTCCACTCTAAATAAACACGCACTCACACACACATGTCTGCACGTGTGCATATGGCAATTCAGAATTTCCAACAGATATGCACACATGTATGCACGTGCGCACACATTTCAATCTTATAAATGGCCTTTCTAGGGCTTAATTTTAACCATTAATTAATTAACTACTTGTTTTGGGCTTGTGATCTTTGCTTAATTACTCATTCCAATGTTCAGTTCCTGTTCATTCTTATCCTCCATCATCTAATCATTTTTTTTTAATTTTATGCCTCAACACTCACTAGTTTTCATCGACCAACATTTAAACATAGCCTATAAATTACTCAATTTTAAAGATTCTAATTTTGCTTAGGCATCCGAGACTACTGAACTTTTTATTTATCTAATTTTTCTTACAAGTTGAATTGTTGACTAATCTAAGATGCAAATCGGCCGGCGAATAAAATCACTTCGTTTAGAAATAATAGCACATAATTACTAAAGTTTAACGGATACATTCTTCGCATGTTTATTTGACATATACTGAACTTTTAATTTTGTCTCATTTTGCTAACAAGTTGCATTAGGAGTTTAGGACCTAAGATGTTGACATAAAAATACGATGACATTATTTTAAATATCCAAAATTTTACTTATCAATAAAAAAAATCAATAATAGACTGAAATTAATTTAAATATGGCGGCAATTTTTTTTTATGATGTTGATCTCCTTCTCTATTTTTATATTTTTGCTCTATCCTAAATTCATTACAAAAAAAACTTACACTTTTAAGGAGTACTATTATTCATACATTAATTTAATGTCACGTGTAACTGTCATTTTCTGATTTCTCCAAAATTCGGTCTCATTAGCAAAATCGGGTAAAATTTGAATATTCAAATAATTAAGAATAAGAATTTGCAAAAAGTTCAGCAATTTACCTACAAATAGACCTTAATGCGACTACAATTGTTATCGATATGATTGTTTTGCAGTTCAGAAATAGCGATTGAGTGATAGTTTGTTGTAGAAAGATATACAATTAATATGATATATTGCTAATATATTACTTTGGCAGGCCGATTGTGTTTGAACATTCAAATAAAGTTTAAGCTAACAAAGTTGTGATGCAGCCTCAAATCGGGAAGTTCGATCAGTTTGATCTAGTTGTGAACTTTATAAACATTTTTTTACAGTTGTTCTAATTTTTTAATCATAACAAATTTCATTTATAGTTTGGGTCATATATATCCTAAACTCATTGCAGTAAGGGCCATGTTGCAGTAAAGAATTAAAGATATTTAATTTGAAATTAACTATGAATTTATGAAAGAGAAAGACACGAGACACGTAAAGATTTTTGATGTTATCTGGCAGGGAGGATTACAACGTTAATAACTTGGTTAAAACAAATTACTGTATTATATATATGAAGCAAGAAGCAAATGGGGTTATTAATAGTATTAGTAGTATGAAATTTAGAGTAGATATATTTAGAGACGTGGTGGTGTGCAGTGCAGCAAGCATGATACTTTGATGGGGCTTTGGTTTCATCGTCACAGTCAAAGGCAAATGCTGCTGCCATCATGTGCTCCTTCCCTCGGATCACTATATCGATTCAATTTAATTCTCCTAAATCAATTACCTCTAAGGTTATCGAATATTTGCGTTGTGACCTCCTTTTTACACCACGTGCTCGATCACCATAATATACTATAACTTTTTTCCACCCACTTTTCTTAACATTTCTTAAAATATGTGTCACCATGAAATGAGATTCCTAATATTCCTAATAGTGGACGGAGAGAATATTTTAATTGATTTTTTTATTATTATATATTTACAACATGGAACAACATCTCAATCATAACATCATAGTATGGTAATGTTGATGTATTTTGGTCGTTTATAAAATGATAGTAGTATATGGAGTATTACTGATGTGTTTGGTTGTTTTTATTGTGAAGGGATATTTTTAGGGATTAAAAATATACATTGCGTTTATAAAATGACATGGTTTTACTATCACACAAAAACAATATTATTGTTCATATCTTATACTAATAACAATTTTCCAGCCTTTGATATAATATCATCCAATTAGGATTTCGTTAGAATCTTCACTAAATTATTTTTAATTTAATACTAGTATTTTTTTTGTAAAAAAATAATTTTAATTGAAAGAATTATTAAAATTTAAAATTTTAGGATAATTTTCAAGAGAGAATGTGATTATTAGTCCTATTAATGTGAATTAGGCGCCATTTAATTATATAGTGACTAAAATACTCTTAGTAATAAGTGAAAATGATATATTTCTTTCGTAATATGAGTTTATGAAATTGAATCTGGACCACGTATTTTTGGTTGTGTGGTCCAGATTGAGTTATATGGTTATCACCTTAATTCTAGTTGTTATTTTAATGCACCAATATACTCAATCTATCTCAACTAAGTTGAGACATAATTTTAGACATGAAAATTAAGAAATTGTGTTGAAAAATATGATAGAGAAATAAAGTAGGAATGATAAAGAGAGTGTGAAGTAGATAGTGGAATAAAGTATATACGGTTTAGAGTTTAGGGTTTAGAGTGATTGGATATTTTATTTTTTGTTAAAAAGGAAAATGACTCAACTTAGTGGGACATCCCAAAGAAGAATATGAATCAACTTAGTTTGGACGGTATATTATTGACTAAATTAATGTTAATCAAATCTTTATGTATGTATATAGATGTGATCATTTTCCTTTTTTAGTAACATGTTACAGAGTATATAAGAATAAAACATACTTTCTCAGTCTCATAATTATACTCTCATTTTTCGTTTTAGGTCGTAAATTTAGGATTGAATAATTAGTGTAATAAGAGAACACTTAATTAACTCGAATATCTTTTTAAATACCCCTATTCTTATTTAAAATCGAAATGATACAAATAGTTTGGGACGAGCCGAAATAGAGAAGTTGAGTAACATAGGATGGAGGTAGTATATATTATTCAATCAATTAATGACTAATTGATTGATAACTAATTAATTAGTTAATTTAGAGAAAAAAATTCATTGTGGCTAACTAAGATAAGTGACTAAAACGTCCATTTCCATAGATATTTATATTTAAACCATAATAGCAAATTAGTTACGGAAAAATTTGTATTATCAAGTACTCTCTCCGTTCCGAGGTAGTGGGGGAGTTTCTTTCGGCACGTGATTTAAGAAAAATTGTGTTAAGTAAGGTAAAGGAAGAATAAAGTAGGAAATGAAAAAGGTAGAAAGATGAATAGAGAATAGAGTAAATGAGAAGAAATGTGTTGACTTTTATTAAAAAAAGAAATGACTCCACTACTAGGAACGTACCAAAATGACTCCACTACTAAGGAAATGAGGGAATTTATATTAAAAAAAATCAATTCTATTTAAATTTATGTCACATATCTAAGAAATAAAACTAACTATTCATAATGAGTGGATTGTTCATTATTTCTATTAATGACCATACACTGAGATTTGTGTATACTTAACACGCAAAAATAACTATGTATTTTATTATTTAAGAGAAATAAGGTAAATGGATAGTTCAAGTGATAAAACTCAGAGTAGTTCATTTTTATAACAAGGAAAGTATATTAATAGCGTACCCATTACTACTGTTTTGACTTTTGAGGCTTTCCTCCAATTTTGAACAATCAAGGGGTTTATCAGCCCAAGTAGAAATTGGGCCTGTCAACTATTTTATAGCCCATTTACTTCCGCCTTACATTTGAATTGCCAATCCCTTTTTGTCATTAATAAATAATACTATCTCCGTTCCATAGTAATAGAATCATTTTATCATTTTGATACGATCCATAGTAATAGAGTCATTTCTCTTTTTAGTAAAAGTCAACACATTTTTCCACACCTACTTTACTCTCTCTTACTTTTTTATCTCTTCATCTCTCTACCTTTTTCATTTTCCACTTTATTATTTATTTACTTAATTCACCTAACACAATTTTTTTTAGAGTAGTGATAACAACCAAATTTTGTACAACTAAATTAAGGCTATATTAATAATTTGATGTATTAGTTATATATTAAAATAATAAATATAGTAATTGGATAAGTTAAAAAGACTTATTAGCCTTTAACTTCATTTTTTATTTTTATATTTAAATTTCTTTCTTATTTTTTTTTAAAATTTGAATTAAACTATATATCAAATACTGTTAAGAGTTAGTTCTTATGTTCTTTTATAATTAAGTCATTTTTTCATTTTGAGAAGTTCCTTTATTTTACAATTAATCTAAGTACTAGGATTAGAATCTTATAGCCAGCCCAATGGTCCCAATAAATTGAATATGAATAACGATAGAAAAACCCCAGTAGAAAAAAACTTACTCCTATGTTAGAGCATCTCCAATGGCGGACGTCCCGGTAGGACGTCGCCGACGTCCAACCGGACGTCCGCCGTAGTGAACGGGAAGGGCGCCCACGCCTGTCCCATGTGCCCGTCCCATGTCCTCGCCCCTCAGCCCCACGTCCGACCGGACGTCCGCCACTGTGGCGAAGGTCGGACGTCCGCGCTTTAAATTTTTTTTTTTTTTTTTTGAAAGTCTATAAATAGGGCTCGTTGAACTTCATTTCATTCACACCACTTGTGTTGACAAGTTTCTCTCTCTAACCTCTTTTTTCAAGTATATCTAGAATGACGAGTAGTCGTGCGGGTGGTAGTGGCGGAGGCGCTAGTGATAGTGATAGTGATAATGAATTGGATCTCGCTATGCAAGAGGCGATTGATCGATTGCTCCGGCGGAAAGAGGCAGCAGCGGTAGCGAGCGCGCGGCGGTACCTCGGCCGATCAATCGCCGATGTCATGTACCCCGGGACCACATTGCTGCACATATTCGGTTGTATGAGGACTACTTTGCTCCGCAGCCGCATTTTGGGGATGCCTTATTCCGGCGACGTTTTAGGATGCATCGTCCTCTATTTATGCATATCGTGGGTGCTTTAGAGAGAAGATACGAGTTTTTCGGGATCGGGGAGGATGCGGGTGGCAAACCCGGACACACGGCAATACAGAAGTGCATTGCCGCAATCAGGCAACTGGCGTACGGAGGCCCGGCCGACATGTTCGACGAGTACCTCCACATTGGCGAGTCTTCAGCCGTCGAGTGTGTGCTGAATTTTTGCGCGGGCGTTAGATCGATATTCGGGGATCAGTATCTTCGGCGTCCGAGCCCCCCAAGACTGCAAAGCGGCTGATAAATATGCACGGGTTCCCTGGGATGTTGGGCAGCATAGATTGTATGCATTGGGAGTGGAGGAAACTGCCCCGTCGCCTGGAAGGGGATACACACTTCCGGCTTCAAAGCCTAGCATCCCACGATGATCCTTTAAGCTGTAGCTGACTACCGGTTGTGGATATGGCATGCTTATTTTGGAGTCGCCGGGTCGAACAACAACCTCAACGTCCTCCAGTAGTCGCCCCTGTTCAACGATCAGTGCAATGGCGTTGGTCCCGCCAATCAGTTTCGTCGCCAATGGCAACCAGCACAATATGAGATACTAATTGGCGGATGGGATATACCCAAACTGGCCCGTCTTTGTGAAGACATCAAGTATGCGGTCGGACCAAAGAAGTCCTACTTTGCGACTCGTCAGGAGGCACGCGCAAGGATGTTGAGCGCGCATTTGGTGTGCTCCAGAGTCGATGGGGATGGTGAGGGGTCCGGCACGACAGTGGTATATTCCCAACATCGGCGACATCATGTACGCATGTATCATTTTGCAAAACATGATTGTCGAAAGTGAAGGGGACGAACTGACTCAGTCGACCAACGAAGATGATACCGGTGCCGGTACAAGCCACGGCGTGGCCAGTGCGAATGTGAACATGGGGGTACCTCATGGAGAGGTTGAGCGGTTGCGCGCATTTGCCGACATGCGGCAAAGAGATGCCCATATTCGACTTCAGGAGGATATCATCGAAGAGGTTTGGACGCGGAGGGGTGCACGTTGATGTGGTTGCTTTTTTTTCTATCTACTATGTAATTTATTTTTTTCGAATGATGTGTGTTTTTTTTAATGAAATATTCGCATTTTCCCGTTCGTATTCGTGTCGAATTTTAATTCCGTAAATTTTAATTTTAATTGTGAATTTAATTTTATTGCGGGAAGTCCTAGTGGAAAGTCCTAGTGCAGAGGGAAGTCCTAGTGATGTGGCAGTGGAATGAGAAGGGCTAGTGATGACGTGACAGACAGTTTTGTGGGAGGTCCTAGTGGGAGGGGCGCCACCGGAGACACTCTTAGTGTTGATTCTTTCATACTACTAATATGTTAGAATAAGAAAGAGTCGATGTGAGTGAAAAAAAAACATAAAAATAAAATATGGGTTAATAATAAAAGTATAATGGATGTTGGCTCATTAAATATTTAAACATACCTCCACGTCCTCCTCTCTTATTTTGGCATTTCGAACTAGAGAGAGGGAAACAAACACTGACTCAACTCTGAGACTGAAAGATGGAGTAGTATAGAACAGAGATGTCCTCACTGCTACAACTACTCCTCCTCCTCTACCCATAAACGGTCATGTGTCTTCTCTCTCCGCCGCAGCCATGCCCTGATGAATCCGCTCTCATCGCCCGATTGCTCGAATCGGAGCCCCACCATATGCCCCACCCGGATTACATCCAAGGACTCTATCAATTCCTTTCTCAAGGTATCCCCTTAAACACATAACTACACACACTTAGTTCATATGAAAATGATTACTACATTTCATATAAGTATATAGGTGCATGCGCACTTCCATTTCAAACCGGTCACGGCTTTCCTCACCCTCAACTACTTCCACCGTTTCCTCGCCGCTCATTCACTTCCGGTACTCCATCTTTTTTTTACAATCTATACTTCCGTTCCATTGCACAACTTAACATAATCTTCCTTCCATTCAATAGGAAACTGGATGGTCGTTGCAGCTTCTATCCGTGGCGTGCCTATCTCTAGCAGCCAAAATGGAGGAATCGCACGTCCCATGCCTTCTACACCACCAATCGCTCCACACTGCCTACATTTTTTACCCCAGGACGATTCACAGGATGGAGCTTCTGGTTTTGGCGACTCTCAACTGGAGATTGCGCTCCGTCACTCCATTCGATTACCTCCATCACTTCATCTCAATCCTTCCTTCCTTCGATCACTCCGTCGCCTCCGATATCATCCTCAATACCATCCGTGGTAAAATTAAAACTCGAATCGCCTAGATAACTTGATGTGAATCCGGGGATTCACAATCATAGGATGCAACGACATCGAGGGCCATGGGTTGATTGGGGTCCGAAAAGAAGGTGGAGATATGGCAAGGAGCCAAGCCGGATTCGGAGGTCTGAATCAAATCAGAATTTGCCTATCAAGATGGTGTCCAAATGCTCTTCTAAGACCACCATTATCTTCATCGACAAAATAGCTTCGCGTGAGTACCTTACACGCCTCAATCGGAGCTCAGATGAAGAAGTTATGGCCGTTTGACGAAAGTCGCACAGAGCTGCCAAAAATGCCTGGCGACAGAGAAAACGCCCGGGCCGGGCGTTTTGCCCGAAAATGCCATTTTTCAAGCTCTTAAAGACTATTTTCCCTATTACTTTTGTTTTAGTATAAATACTCTTTTGTAGGGTTTTCATTCTCAGCTTTTGAATATTTGTAAGAGACCATTTCTCCATATTTGAGAGCTCACCTTCTTCATCTTTTGAAGACTTATCAAATTCCTTCGGGTTGCATTCGATCTTTTGCCGGGCTAAGGTTGATTGTAAAGGTATGCTTGCTAGTTCTTGTGTTGCTAGTTTGTGGAGCCATTAGGTGTTTGTATGTGAAAGTGTCTTTGAGATTTCTTTCTTGTTCTTCACCTAAATCATAACACTAATCCATCCTCTATCCTTTTATCCATGTTTTTTGTTCCATTTCTTGGGTTATCTTGTTTATTTGTTGGGTTTATTTACAAGAATAAGTCCGGGGCAAATTCATAGTCTTCAATCTAGAAGATTCACATTATTTGGTATCAAAGCCATTGGTTCTTGTTCTTGTAAGAAAAGAAAAAAAAAATCCCAAAGGGTGAAAATTGTTAGAAAAATTGTCAAAAAAAGAAGAAGAGAGATCTCAAGTTCTATCCATGGGCTTTAGCTATAAATTGATATATGTGTTCTTGGGTACGTCAATTTGATTGTCTAAAAGTTGTAGGCCAAAATTTCATCAATTGTTTGGTCTATTGTTGTTGGTTGAAATTGTGCACACAAAGTGTTTGTTGAATTGTCCCATTGGCCTAGTACCTTGCTTTCACTATATCTCGTGGCTTCTAGAACTAGTAATTACTTGCCTAGTTGCATAGCTTGTGTGTGATTTGTGCTACCCTTGTGGATTAACATCTTTGAGAGCAAGTGAGGGAGAGTATCCTAGCCACCAAAATTTCTAAGCCCTCCGAGTGACATTGGGTGTGAGTTTGGGGAAAGGGGATTTTACAATATGGGAAGTGAGCTCCTCACTAAATTCTCCATTCTCGGGCGTGTGTGTTGTTTGTGTTACTAACAAAAAGGGACTTGTCCCTAGTCTTGTTCAATTTGTTTTGTAGGTACTTAAAATGGTGAACTCTAGGCATAACTCGCCTATAAAGAAAGTCGTCTCATCATCCGATGGTACTATCAAAGAGATGTTCTCCTCAATCATGAAGGAGATGCACGAGGTGTGGGGTATTGTGAATGCTATGCAAGGAGGATTTACGGCGTATCATGAGGATATAAGCCACCTTAGAGATAGAGTTAGACATAACCATTCCATGGCACCTAGTGACCGAGAGAGATATGGTAGGAGTGGCTACAAGTCAAGGTACCATGAGGATGGACTTGATAAAGGGAGTAGAAGGGAACAAGCTCCTAAGTTCCATGGGAGACTCTAGGTGGATGAGGGATCATGATCGTCATAAGGTGCATGAGTGGTTAATGGAGGAGGAAGTCTCAAGTAATGCAAGGATGAGCTCAAGCCCTCGACATGGTGGTGGAGACACAAGCCGAAGAAGCATCCCACCAAAGAAGGTGGACCTATCTCATCCTAGCTATCACACGAAGGTTTCGTCGTGGTTGTCATCCAACTTCACTCCTTCAAAGAGCTTGATTCAAAATAAGTGTGGCGATGTTAACCACATTGTTAAAGAGCATGTCAAGCATAGGGTGGATTTTGTTGCCGATGATGATGAAGAAGAGTCCTCCACGGCCATACATGAAGAAGACGCACGCCCAACTTTTAATGATGGCGTGTCTAGCATAGTGGAAGCCGAAAACGAGTGTGAGCCATTAAAAGCCCTTCAAGTCTTGAGCATGAAAATGAAGCCAAATGATATTGCAAAAGTAAATAAGCCTTTAATGAATGATCAAGAGAGAGAAGAAAATATAGAGTGTGAGAAAAGGCAAAAATTGGAGATGCAAAAGCCAAGAGAGAATGGTGAGGGTGAGTGTCAATCAATGCTTTTAAGAGAGAAAAACCACAAGCATGTGAGAAAAAAAGGTTGCTTGTTAGACTCTAAGATCACCCATGGGAGGGCTCTAAATCACCATATCCTTTTTTCCCTTGGTGAGAAGAGCGACACTTATTTCACTAACTCTTTTGATTTTAAAGACTTTGTGATGCAGAAATTGAAAGGTTTGGAATGTGAACCCCGAGTTGAGGAGGCACCGAGTAACTTCTTACCGGTAATGAACTCATGTGAACAAGGCCAAGTTGAACCGCTCCTTATCCAAGGTTCAAGTATTCTAACCTTGACTCGTGCTAAAGATTCAATGAAGCATATAAAGGTTATTAGTGTTGAAAATTCCATGTGGCTTGAAAGTTTTGGCATTGATAATTGGTGTTATATGTGGTGGCATGATCTTGAATTTTTGGGTGCCAAATCTATCTTTGCATTATATGATGACCCTTTCTTGGTAAATTCATACATTGATAGGCATGTCATTGCTCTTATGGATTTTAACTTGAATGTTGGAATGACTTCCTTGCATACTAAGATGTCTAAGTCTTCTCTTGTTTGTAATTTTAAGTTTCATAAATATGTGGATGAGAATAGTAGGACCAAGAGAATTGAAATTGTTGATGACTTTAGAACTTGGTATTTGCTATGTTTTCATTGCAAAATGGTTAGACCTTTCAATGAGATCGGGGTGTTCTATGGTCGTTTTGTGAAGGACTTTTCCACTCACATGTCTTTTGTGGGTTATATTGTGATTAAAGTCATAATAATGCATTGCTCTCATTTGTGCGGTCATGTCTTGAAATTGTTAGAGCAATTGCGAGGGACTTATTTCGATAAGTTCCTTATGTTGATTGATGTTATGTTTTACAAGATTCATGTGGTGTTTTACAAGGTTCACATGTCTTGTGTCGAGAATACCCTACATGATATGCATAATAGTTTTTGGTCACATTTTTCTCATAATAATGATCAATTCTTCAAAGTGTTGGAGCAATTAAGTGAGCATCATGTTAACAACCTTGATTCTTTACGTGGTATGATTCCTTGTAAGCTTCATGTAACGACCCGCCATTTTAGGGTATAATAATAATGGCGATCGCTATCTAGGAAGACTTAAATGCAACAAAGATCATAGGCTAGAGTCTCATTTAAAGGTAATTTACCAGAGCATTTAATGAACAATTAAGTAGGGGAAGAATAATGGCTTAGCAATGAAATCCAAAAAAAAGGCTATCACAATAAATGCTCCGAAATAGCTAAAATAGCTAAAATTCAAGACTAAAAAATTTGTGTATTGTTTCCGACAAAATAGCTAAGATTTTTTTAGAAATATTCATTCCTTATTAGTAAATTTATTAATTATTACTTGCGAAAGAACATAATTTATTATAAAATAACAGCCTCACAATAGCTTGCTAATTACTCTTTAATTATTTTTCATTGAATTTTTTTTTTGCAAATTTCAAAAAAAGTTATGTGTAAAATTGGGATTATATCTAGAGTCCCTAACCATACCAATGTAGCGGAGCACTAGATCTTTCCTGTCATTGGCCAACGTTTTTCAGTTTATCGCTCACTTTGCAAAATTCGCGTATCTGACTCCAAATTCTACATTTTCTATTCTTAACCTCTTTTAAGCCACATTTTGGTATAAAACTCAACAAAATCGTTAAACAACCAATTGGTAGGAATATAAATAAAATCATACTTAAATAGTCTTTTTCATATTTTTGTCCATCCTATAAAAATAGTCAACTTCTATTTTTGATACATTTTTCTCTCGGTAAGGTGAGTCTCATTCTCTTAGAAAAATTAACTATGTTTCTACCAATACATTTGACAAAGTGACAATGTGATTTGGTATGTATTACCAATATATTTTTGACAAGCGGAAATAAATATGGTTACCAATATCATTTTGGAAGTGAAACTCTATTTATTTCCACATGCCAAGAATGTATTCGTAGAATATACGAAATCACATTGTCACCTTAGTATATCATGACCACTGAATATTTTCTCGACTTACAGATATTGACCTTCAAGACATAATGTTTTATCCGCACATTAAAATTTGAATGTCAACTTACCTTTTTGCCAAAAAAAAGAATTGGTAAAAATAGCTTGTGACAATTAAAAAATAAAATATGGAGCAAGTAGCTTTGGTAAGAGAGAATGAGAGATTTCAGAATGATATTAAATAGGATAATCTTTTAGTTTTTTGGATTAAATTGTATGACCTCAGAATATGGGACTATTGAGGCACACGAACTTTCCGTTTTAGGAGATTGTTGCATTTTTTTCTTCTTATTATTTCCTCACAAAATACGTGAATTGACTAAACTATCCAAAATAAAATTATTTCTCAATCATTCTTTTCATCTTTCTTTCTCAATTGATCTTTCCTCTTCCCTTTCTCTATTACTCTCTCCCACCATTAATCAAACACTAGCCAACTAACCCTTTCCACCCTCACAATACTTGTCTAGGAGAGACCAACAGAGAGAGTGAAGATGAAAAGATCGACCGAGAAAGAAATCTTATGTTGGGTAGTTTGGTCAATTCATGTATTTTGTGAGAGAAATAATAAGAAAAAGAAGAGAAAATTAAAGAAAAATGCAATAGTCCCTTAAAATGAAAAGTTCACATGTCCCAATCTCATATTCTTAAACACCATCTATTTTAAACCTAAAAACTAAAGCTTATCTAATTTAATCTCATATTCCGAAATCTCTCAAAGAGTAAGGCTGCAGGGGTGAGTATTCGATTTTTTATTTAGATTTTGGCCAACCAAATGAAAATCAAAATTTTGTGAAAAATGGAAACCAAATTATCCGAAAAATCAAAATCCGAACAGAAAAAAAAAATCAAAATTTCTTAAATACTCCCTCCGTCCCACATTTGAAGTCACATTTAGTTATGGCACGTGTTTTAAGGAATTAATGGAGTATATAATAAATGAAGTGAGATGGTGGAGTGTGTAATAAATGAAGTGGGATAGTGGAGTGTGTAATAAATGGAGTGAGATGATGAAGTGTGTAATAAATGAAGTGAGTTAGTTGAAGGTGGGTCCCTTTTTGACTTTTTGATTTTTTATTTTTGTTTTGGTTTATTTTAATGTAGATAATGACATTTTGATGTAATTTTGATAGACAATGGGATAAAATTATATGACCAAATATGGAAAATTCTAAATGTGACTCTAAAACTGGGACGGACTTTTATGACAAAATGTGACTCCAAAACTGGGACGGAGTGAGTATATCCAAAAAAAAAATTCAAAAATATAAAAATTATATTGTATCAAGCAATTGCAATCTTTATAAAATCTAAATATTATTACATTTATTAATATTAAACACAAATAGAGTTTGGTTTTAAGTATAAGAGCATTCACAATGGAGGGCCGATGGGAGAGCGTTCCCCGTCGGCCTCCATCGCCCCATCATTGTGGCGGAAGGGCCTTCTGGCGGCTCCCCCCTCTTTCTCCAAATGGGCCGATGTATCGGCCTTGGCCGTCGACGAGGGCTCGTCGATCGGCCCTCCATTGTGGAGCAAGGGCCTATCGACGGCCCTCCCTTTTTTTTTGTTTTTTTTAATAATTTTTTATTTCATTTTTTCTACTATAAATACCACATCCCATTATTTATATTTCCCACACTAACATCTTATCTTCTCTCATTTTTATCTCAATACACTTTCTATCTCTAGTACATTATTAAATGTCTTCCGGTAGCGATTCTGACTACGAAGTCATAAACCGAGTGGTGCAGCGCGTGCTTGCCGGGGCGGCACGACGTAGTGAAAAAGCGAACCAACGAAGATTTGCGTATTAACATTTTTAGTTCTAATAAAAAATTAAAATAAAATAGTGATGACATGGAAATGAAATGGAATAGGATGGCCCTACCATTGCAGGGAGATAGGCCCTTTGGCCAAATGCTGATGTGGGATGTGAGGACCCTTCCACTGTGAATGCTCTGATACACATATTATGGAGGTGAAATTCGATTATTTCTATTTTTTATCATCCAACCGAAAAATAAAAAAAAAATGAACTACGTATATTTTAAATTTTATTTAGTTCAAATAGAATATTCAATTTTCGTTTATGTTGGTTACCTCCGAATTCTGATAGAGAGAATAATCATTTACTACAAGATAATTTGACATTATTAATTACTAATTTATAAAAAGTTTAGTAGGATAACTTCCATCAAACTGATGTTCTAATACCGTTAATTCACGCCCACAGATAAATTTGGGTATTGAAATAAAGATTAGGGGAAAGGGGGAGTTTTGAGATTTTGATTGTCAGATCTCTAATTCACTATAGCAATTGCCGCCTTCAGGTGATATTTCTTGTATATTTGATGCTTACTGATTCATTTCAGCCAGATATTGCCACTTCTCTTGTTAAAATAGGGTTAGGGTTTCGCTTCTGCAGCTCCTCCATTCCTAATTTTAATGTGTCATGTAAAACGCCTCTGGCTTCGATTGAGTTTTGGTAATCGAACTGCGATTGTAGTTGGAGTCGATCCGTGAAATTTTATGGAACTTGATGGGTGTGGTCAGGGTATTTTAATTGGATTTGATTCGTGAAAATAGCTGATAACAGATGTGCTTGTTTTTAAGGATGTAGTTTTCCCTCTCCCCTAGATGATAGGATAGGGCAGTTGCTTGCTCTTCGTGAACTTTTAAATGGTTTTGGGAATAAGCTGAGCCGCTTAATGGTCTTTAACCTTGTATGCAGTTAATCTCGATTTTAGCAATCTATCAGTATTAGAAATAATGGGGGCACCTAAGCAGAAATGGACTCCAGAGGAAGAAGCAGCTCTTAAAGCTGGAGTCCTTAAACACGGGCCAGGGAAATGGCGTACCATCCTGAAGGACCCACAATTCAGTGAAGTTCTCTATCTGAGATCCAATGTTGATCTGAAGGTAAAATTTTTCTGCCCCCAATGCTTTTGTTGTTATAATGCAATTTACTCGTTTTAGAGTTTTAGAAGTTTAGATGTTTCTGATTTCATGCTAGTGCTGGTTAGGACAAGTGGAGGAACATGAGTGTCATGACAAATGGATGGGGCTCGCGGGAGAGGGCCAGGTTGTCTCTAAAAAGGATGCATCCTACCCCCAAGCATGAAGAGAGCTCTATGGCTTTGTCCACTTTTAGTCAAAGTGACGACGAACTAGTAGATGCGAGGTCTCTTGATCCTTCAGGAGGTTCTTCACCAAATGATGGGCCAAAGAGATCTATCATGAGGTTATGCATTTATGTTACAAGTTTTCAGTTGTATTTCCCTACTAAAAAATTGACAAGGCACTGTCACAACTGTATATGAATTATTTAGGTTCTCATTCTTTTTTTATGTTTGATTTACATTCATGTAGATGAGTTGGATTAAAATCTTTTTCTACTAATCAGTTATATATGACTATCCTTTTTTGACATATGTCCGTATAAAATGGCAAAAGATTCTGCCACCTGTATGTTGTTAACGAGCAAGCTTCTTAAGTTGCACTGTCGACTAACAGTGTACTTGGTACTTACCCATTTGATAGGTAGTTCTCTAAGCAGCATGCCTGTAATTTGGACATCCTTACTTACTGTGTGTGTTTCTAGTAACTTCAAAGTAGTTCTGTTTTAAATGTCAGGGATCAACTGACAGTGGATGTTTATGTTTTCTATGACTGAAGGTTGGACAATCTCATATTGGAGGCGATAAGCAACTTCAGGGAGCCTGGTGGCTCTAACAAGACATCAATAGCTGCATATATAGAGGTGATATTTTTATTTTTTTAATATGTCATGAAATTTTCTTTTGGTTGATGCAGACTTGCAGCTTATCTGTATGCACTTTGCTATTAACCTATGTGTTGGGAATAACACACAGACAACCATGAAAAACCAATAAAGAACACAAGAGAATTGCTTCCCAGTTCATAAATCATAACTATATGTAACTATGTATAGGGGAGATGTCAAGCCGTTTTTCACTATGATTTTCAGATGCAAAATACATAGGGAAACAATCATTATATACTGTAGCAACCAAGTCCTAATCCTAAACCACCCATTAGGATTCCATCGGGGCCAGAAACATGGACCCACAAATTTTGGCACTGCAATCAGGCTCTTTTGTTTATTACATTCAGGCTCCATACTCCAACACCATATTCACATTGACCCAAAGTGCATTCTATAATACAAGAGGGTAGTATATGACTATATGTTCGTCACAACATTCTTGCCATCTCCTCCTTAGACTTATTTTGGTAAAAATGCAATTTTTCTCAACCTATATATATTGGTGCAGACAAAAATATTAAGTGAATTTCTTTTAAATATATTCTTTCTGTTCTTTACTGATTGGCTGCACCTATCAGGGTGAACATCTGTCAAATTCATTCATTCTGTTCTTTACTGCTTAGCTGGCTGATATCCATTTGTTTATGATTAGTAACTATAGGGGTCCTCATGCGGCTCGGAGACAATCTATAGATGTATTGGGAAAATAATACTCTCTCCGTCCGTAGAAAATAGTCCCCGTTTGCCATTTTGATCCGTCCACCCCCATCCACCAATATTAGTCCACTTTTATTTTTGGAAACTCTTTCACCATACATTACACTGTGACACTACTTCAACTACCTTTTACTTTTACCAATTTTGCATTAGAACATGTGTCATCCCCAAAGTCTCTATTTTTAGGGGATGAAGAAGAGAGTATGCGTTTGGTTGGATTGTGATCTGTAGTGAGTAGATTTAATATTCAGTAATAAACATAGCTGTGTGCAGTATATGCTTAAAGGGATAAATTGTTTGATAGAATAGATAAACACTACCATTATATTTTTGAAATTCACAATCTAACATAGCGATTCTTGTGCCCTGGAATTTCTTTTGTTTTCTCCCAGAAACAATAGAATAGATGTATCGTTACTCTTTTGTTTCCTTGTTGTATTTTTCCACTTAAATTATTCCAGCATATTTTTTTTGTTTACTTACTTTTTGGTGGAGTACTTTTTATTATTTGGAACATTAAATTGATGTTTGGGGGCGCAGCAGTTCTGATGGTACGCTTGCATGCATTTATTTTTCACCTAATACCTCTTGGCTTTTTTCTTGCCTTGGAGAATTGATTGGAAACTACAGTTGCTGAGTTTATATTCTCCATCTTCATCTAATCTCAGTACTAGTTTCTTTTTTCCCTAGGATCAATACTGGGCACCTCCAAACTTTAAGAGAATATTGTCTGCAAAGTTGAAGCATATGGCTGCAACTGGGAAACTTATCAAGGTCATTGTCTCTTACTATCTCAAAAATATTTTCACCGTACCCTTCTATTTCTGAGTATTACATGCATATCAACTCCTAGAAATCTTAATTTAGCTGAACTTGCTGTAAATTGACTGAAACTTTGAGGTTGTTTCTTGTTCTGCAGATGAAACGCAAGTATAAAATAGCCGGAGCCTCCACATTATCTGAACAAAGAAGGAATCCATCTATTTATGTGGAAGGAAGACACAAGATGTTTCCAAGAATTGGCCATTATGACATTAGTCATATCACAAAATCTCAGATTGATGTAGAGTTAGCCAAGATGAGGAGTATGACTCCACAAGAAGCTGCGGCAGCTGCTGCCCAAGCAGTTGCTGATGCAGAAGCCGCAATGGCTGAAGCTGAAGAGGCAGCTCATGAGGCTGAGGCTGCAGAAGCTGATGCAGAAGCAGCCCAGGCTTTTGCAGAGGCAGCATTGAAGACACTGAAAGGAAGAAACACCCCCGACATGGTGAGATCTTAATGACATTCTTATTTAATTCCACAACAATTGCATATTTGCTTGCTACAAACAATTCCACAACAATTGCAAGATACTTGACATGTGATATTGTTGCACTATGACCTCTGTTTGATAAGAAAGGTGGGATATAAGAAGATAAGTAAAATAAGATAAGAAATACGGGCTTCATGTCAAGATATGTAGAGATAACATTTTTTTTCTTTGTTGTTTGATAGAAAAGAAATCATCTAAATTGGTATAGTATTAAATAATGGCTTAACTTGACAAATTGGTGGGTTACATAAACATGGTTAAAGTTATAATTATGGCAAGATTTGGGAGGGCCCTTGTCTTATATTGGGCTTTGAGTTAAGCTTTTGTACACTTATTTACCATTCGTCTGGTGTGATGGATTAAGTTTGTCCCACTTTGTCTTTCTTTGCTTCCTCACATTATTTATTTTATTCTTGACAGAAGAATGTACAGATGATTCCTGCGTGATGGGGTTTAATCTGATCACTAGCCGCTTACAGATCCTCTCAAACAAAACTTGGTTAACTGTCTTCCATGGACATGAGATCTTTCATGTAAATATAGCAGCACGATATTTAGCCTACAACATGAGGGAGGGGAGGTGTTCCCAGGCGAGCCTGACGCCGTCACCATTTTTTGGGGTGATGCTGATTCATTCTATGGTTAAATTAGTGGATGAGAGACGTTTGCTGGGAAAAAATGAAAAGAGAAAGATGTGTCTTTTAATAGCTTAAGATGGTAGATTTGTGGTTAAGATTGTTGTAGCAGACTGCTGTATGTCCTTTCTTGTTGTATGAATGTATTAACAATAATAATGCTAATAATAAAAGCATGATGGAGCGAATATAATTCGACTACGATGTGAAGATTGTTTGTTTACTTAAAATTTAGAACATAATATTGATATGAGTCATATGACACGATTAATTTATCATTTGTATATTTTTGACGCATTAAGGATAGAGACGCAATACTTATGCTGCCAGTTAGAGATAAATAACTAGATCTCAAATACTCCCTCCGTCCGCCATATTGAGTGGCACGAGATTTTAGGAAGTGTTGTTAGGTAGAATAAAGTAGAGAGAAAAAATGTAGTTGAATATTTTAATGAGGAGAGAGGAAAGATAAGGTTATTTCTAAAATTGGAAAATGGCCATCTTGATTGGGACAAACAAAAAAGGAGAGGTGGTCACCTTAAATGGGACGGAGGGAGTAATAACTTAGGCTAATTTTAGGGATTACATTTGGAGATTCAATAGTTAAAATAATATTAAGTAGATTAATTATCAAATAAACTGAAAAGAGAGTTAAGACCAATCACTTTCTTTCTTCTAGAAATCATCACAAAACTTTAAATTCTTATAACTTTCTTGAATTTACTTATTATAGAGATTATAACGAGATCTCAATCGCACATGTTCGGAATGAATGTTTAAAATTTAAGAATATTTATTTGAGTTTTCGTGTATTTTGATAATCAGCTTAATTTCAACAAATCTAACATAATACTAATATATCAATATAATATTAATATAATTGTGATGATATTTCTGTATTCATAGTAATATTAATATTCAAAGATGAATCTTTTTAGTCCAATAATGAGACTTTTTATATAGGCAAATAAAATTCTAAGTAAAATAAAAATAAAACTTAAAAGAACAAAACTAGAAGGAAATCTTAACAGATGGAATGAGAAAATATCAAAAAAAAAAAATCTATTTACTTATTCTTCAAACTATAAAAGCAAATAAATATACTCCGAATTTAGGGAACTCTAATTTATACAGGCTAATTAATTTAACCGCATTAAAATACATTTTTTTGACTCGAATGATAAACCCTGATTCTATTTTGATCTTTGAACTGTCATATTTACAAAGTTATGTTTATTTTATAAGGAATAAAATATATTCAAAATATAGAAGTTGATTCAAAATTGTTTGAGATCTCCTATTTTATACACTACCCTAGTTAACATAAAATTTCAGAAAAGAAGACAATATTTGATCTCCGATTTTATGCCGCCTCCTCATTCACAGACGCCTGGTTCCAGAGCTCAGAATAAAAAAAATTATTTTCCCGCCTTCCCGGTAATTATCAAAAAATTTCGTTTGTGCTTCTTGAAAAAGATATTAGTTGAATTTTCTGAAAAGATTTTTAAGATAAATTGGATATTTTAAGTTGGACTTGGATTGAAGTTTCAATCTTTATGTTTTTGTTGTAATTATGGGGTTTAAGTCATACTGTTATATTGAAGAAGTTTGTTTGTTTAATTTAGTTATATTTTGTTTTTCAGTTACGAATCGATGGTTGCTCGTGTTCAAGAGTTGGAGAGAGGTGTGCATTCGCATTTCTTTGTGTTTCTTTGCATTAAAGACAGACTTTAAATATTAAAATTTAGTTTGAGATTTTATCATTTAGTTGAGTTCTTTATCTAATAGTTCGGTCATTCTCATATATTTCTGCTATCACTTGGCTTTATCAATTTTCATAATAGAACGTAATGAGATGCTGAAAGTTGTTGAACAATTGTGTATGCAACAAGCTGGACCTACTGCCTATATTGAAGCACAATTACATTTATGGCGAAGTATGACTCCACAAGAAGCCGCTGCAACTTCTGCCCACGCAGCTGCTGTCGCAGAAGCAGTGGTGGCTGAAGCTGAAGAGAAATCTCGTGTGGCTGCAGCTGCAGTAGCTGAGGCAGAAGCAGCCGCGGCTCTTGCAGAGGGCCTAGAGGCAGCATTGGAGATACTGACAGAAAGAAACGACTGCACTACGATGTGAAGATAGTTTCTTTGCTTTTCAAATTTATAATTTTGATATTCAGTTCTATGTTTTTTGACAATACTTGTGTTGCCATCCTAATTATTTGGTTATCATAGTGTAACTAAATTTGAACTAGGGATTGATAAAATTTAATTGTGGATCAAAGTAAATCCTTGTATTTCAATATCTTATTTTAATGAATTCATTTTTAACAATTCAAACATTTTGATCAAACAAATGTGAAGTTCATTCAAAAATTGAAATACAAAATCAGTTTTAAATAGTGGATCACTCGTCAAATCGATAAACTTTAAACTCTTTTCACGTGTAACTAATGCAAGTGAAAACCCTACATCTCATCATCTATTTTTTATCTAATAGTTCATATTTGATTTAATTTTAATATAAAATTAATTTTTTTTTATTCTATCTTAATAAATAATACTCCATTCGTCCCACTTTAGGAGTCCCGGTTGAGTTCGGCACGGGTATTAAGAAATGTAAAGGAAAGTTGGTGAAAAAATATAGTGGAATGTGGGTCCTACCTTTTTATATTAGTTTTATAATAAAATGTGAGTGGAAAAAAGTTAGTGGAATGTGGGGCCTATTACCAATTATGTAATATTTCAACCGGGACTCCTAAAGTGAGACATCCAAAAGTAGTAAACCGGGACTCCTAACGTGGGACAGAGGGAGTATATACTTCCTCTGTCTCGCAATGACGTCACACAATCTATTTTAGTTTATATTTTTATCTCCACTTATAACATAGTATAATACTCCATCCGTCCCACATTTGTAGTAACATTTAGTTATGGCACGGGTTTTAAGGAATTTGTGGAGTGTGTAATTAATGAAGTGAGAGGTGGAGTGTCTAATAAATGAAGTGAGTTGGTGGAGTGAGATGATGGAGTGTGT
>NC_062970.1:16141937-16184765 GCF_023119035.1 Salvia hispanica
CTAGAGAAAATAAACAAAACTATTAGCATTAGAATATCTAATAGAACATAAACATATTCAAGTCTCAAGAGAAAATTTAACATCATATTTATAGACAGTGATAAAAAAAATGACAAATTTTGCAAGATCAGGATTTGAACCTGAGTTCACTCAGCTACATGTGCATCATCCTTACCAATTGCACCACTATAAACTTTGTTAATTGTTTTGTACATATATAATATATAGGTAAAGTTGGAAAGGGTGAGGGGCCCAGGGGCCCCCCTGGCCCCACCCTAGCTCCGCCCCTGGTTATAATATATAAAAAATATTTGAAATTACAAGCTTCAAATTATATTTCAAATTACAAAAGTTAAAGTAGTCGAAAGAAATGAAATAAAATACAATGACCGTGAGAGATCCAAATGAAAAATAGTACTAAATCAATTAGTGTTTAGAATAAAAGGATAATTTGAATAAATTTATGAAAAATAAGTTTATACTTATAGAGACAAAACGTTAATTCAAGTATTATGTAGTAGCAAAACTTATCAACAAATAATTTTATAATATAATTTATTATTATTATATTCATTTTATTTTGATTTAATAAAATTTAATTTAATTATTAGTATTTTCACTCTTTTGAAGCAATTTGCAATCGTGTTGTTATCGTGCTTAGGTTGTTGTCGTGCTGTTATCGTGTTGGGTCAACCCAAAGTGGTTCGTGTCGGTATCGTGTTCAGGTCGATATCGTGTTGTTATCGTGTTCAGGTCGATATCGTGTTGTTATCGTGTCGGGTCAACCCAAAGTGGTTCGTGTCGTTATCGTGTTCGGGTCGTGTCCGGGTCGTGTTCGGGTTTGAAGGTGGCGGGTTGGGTTCGTGTTCGGGTTTGGGGTTTCCTTAACAGGTCGGGTTCGGGTTTGGCCTTATTGGGTTGGATCGTTATCCGCACGATTTGCCAGTCCTAGTTCTATATATTTTTCGTTCTGTTGGTTTGTAATTAGTTTATTGTTTAAATTGTTTTATGTTATGGCAATTCTTTTGTCTGTCTTATATAGATACCAAACAAAATCGGCATTTTAATGTTTCAAAATGCGAAACTACAAATTAAATCGTTTTAATGTTTCAAAATGCGAAACTAAAGAAGTTCATCTAGCCGTGAATGCGATGCTACGTTAAATAGGCATTTTTTTGGGTAAGAATAATCAAAGTTTTCTAAATATCTAATACGATATACAGTATATATTTTAATTATATTGTCAACAAGTCCCATATGAAAGATTAAAGAAGGTTTAAGTGAATTACTCCCTCCGTCCCCGATTAAGAGTCACACATTTCCATTTCGGTCTGTCCCAAATTAAGAGTCACACTTCATTTTTATCATAAATGGTAGTAGATCTCACATTCCACTAACTCACTTCACTCACATTTTATTATAAAATTAATATAAAAAAGTGGACCCCACATTCCACTAACTTTTTCAACCAACTTTTCTTTACATTTCTTAAAATCCGTGCCAGGTCAAACTGTGACTGCTAATGGAGGACGGAGGGAGTATGTAGGAAGGAACACAATCAATTCGAGTTTTTACATTTATATTGGTCAAATCGGATATGGAATTAATTTGATTTTTTCCCCATTTATCGTGTAAGTCAATTCGCTTTTGTCCAAACTATTTTAGTACTATTTGATATTGCGCATGTCAACTAGTATTTATTTTTGACATCAAATGTCAACTATTTTAAAATTAATAAAACAGCATATTCCTAAAAACAGTATATTCCTCTGTTTATATAGTCGTTTTATTTCATGCCTTAGTGGTGGAGACATTGGAATAAATACATTTAAAAAAGCGAAGCGAGAGTATAGCAGAACAAGCAAGGACTCCTACTAGTATATTTTTTTTGGACCCAAGTTTTACTCCTTTTCTACTCTCAGCTACACTACATAATTTCTAATAGTTTCTACTACATGAAATATATGTACCAATCAAATCATGATTGTTATATTAACATATTTTATAGAAGTGGATAGAGAATCAAACTTATATATAATGAACATCCTAATTGAACCTTCTCTGTGCCACTTAGAATAAGTAAAACTTATCTATAAAAGAGAGACGAGTTGTTAACATTGACATTTAAAGGTGTCAAAGATAAATTTTTTTTATCAAGATTAAATGTCCTAAGTTGGAGGTTGAGCTCTGACCCGAACTATTTATTGGAGATGAATCATTTTATTAAAGGATCATCAAAGATTCGTTGGTCCTATTTAGCAACACAATTAATTTGATACGTTTTGCTAATTATTTAACTCCATTTACATAAATAAGTAGTATAATACTATTTCCCTAATATTTTCATTGAGATCACTGATTCCGTCATTTCTTTGGTTTTTAATTGTTTGACTTCTATTTGCCAAATGATAAAATAATATTTAATGTCCATCATCAATTTTTGTAATATGTCTGCAGATTGCATAATTCAAGTATATCTAATTAACATTTCATCTCATATCATTTGAAAGTTAATAATCATATATGAACATATGATAAAAGAGTCGAATAACCAGATAGATCACATCATTATAAAATTAAAAATCGTGTGGCCGATTTGGCTTTGAATTTTGACATTTTTATACCTCAAATTGGAAATGGCATTAATTAATGGATTAAATAAATTGTTTCTTATTATTTGCTATCACAAATCGTGTGGCCGATTTGGTATTGTCAAAATTATGTTAGTATTTGAAATCGTAAATGTCAACCATTTTTTAATTAACAAATTAGTATTTCAGTTCCCTCTGTATATATGCAGCTCTGTTTTTTTTTTCATGCCCTAGTGGTTGAAATAGTATAGGGACAAAAATAAAAGCCAAAAACAAGCCATGCACGTTATTCTGTTATTTATCGCTTGACTTTAATCTAATTTCTCAAATTAGCTGTCAAATTCTTATAAAGATTAATGTAAGATAATTATACAGTAATAATATTATACAAAAGTGAATGATATGCAATTATGCAACTATTGTAGTAACTGCAAAACGAAGACTCAAAACATTCAGGTTTTAACAATATAAAATTTATATCGTAACACATTTAAGTAGCCCGCATGATCAGAACATAGGATACCATTCATTAATTACGTATAACATATTTA
This sequence comes from Salvia hispanica, assembly GCF_023119035.1. NCBI lineage: Eukaryota > Viridiplantae > Streptophyta > Magnoliopsida > Lamiales > Lamiaceae > Salvia > Salvia hispanica. The sequence goes on from NC_062970.1 coordinate 16,145,080, forward strand.
AACAGAAAAGGAAGCTTATTTAGATTATTCGACCAATCAATAAGAAATCTATATAACAAATATTAAAGTAGGGATATTTAATTAGGTCAGAGTCATGGCAACGCGGCAATTAGAGTTTGTTGTTAAAACAGTTTATTAAATATATTGTGTCAATTATCATCTTTGACTTTAGTTAATTGAATTATGTATCTGGTGTAAAATATGATACTGCATTAACATACGAAAAACATGAACTTAAATATCCTGATGTGTAAGAGTGTAATGGAATTGAAATTGTGTTATATTTGGAATTTTATGAAATTGAATTAGAAGTTATAATAATTAATTGAGTTCCAAATTCTTTGATTAGTATACTACTTGATATAAATAAAAAAAAACTAACCAAAATTTGACATTAATTTTAATTGAATTACTGTTTTTATGCAAATGCGTCTATAGTTACATTTTTCACCCATGCGTGCAACGTAAAATTGCATGTTTTGAATACTTTGCTCAATAAGCCGTGATTCTTTTGTTTGATTAAACTTTAAATAGTACACATCATTGGTTAAATTAAAAGAGCCCATCATTGGAGATATGGAAGAAAATTGGTTCCTCAACCTTATTTTGATTATTAATTATGCTAAATACTGCTAAATATTTAGTGCTACTAAAACCAAGTAACTAATTTTAGTTCTTGTGCCAATTCTTACCATTTACCACAATTGTTACCCATCTTAGTTATTCATTTAATTGAATAAGACTGCATCACCCAATTGCTTGAATGAATCCTCTGAGTTGTCACATTATTTATTTCTTCAATTCATTTTTCATCTTCTTATAAACTTCTTGTATGCCACATATATACCTTACCAATAATTGGGTAGCTAGGAGTATAAATAGGTCGTCAAGTTTGTGATCAAAGCAAGTTGATATACTCCATATAACTGATATTCATTCTAGAATATGGAAGACTTTTTTGAAAAAAAGAATATGGAAGACTTTGGAGAAATTCCTCAAGGAGAATGGGGTGGAATAATGAGTTCACAAGAGGAGGCTGAGTTCATGGCACAGTTACTAGGCAACTGCGACGACTCTACTAACTCATTCATGTATTCATCAATGTCTTCACTTAGTGGCTTTGATCATCTCCCATTTCCCACTGATCTCTCTCATCATCCTCCTCTTCCTAACAACAATTTCACCACAATGGATTCTTGTACTGTGCAAAGGGAAGAAGATTCGAAGAAAAGATGTCTGATTCCTTGTCGAGTAAGTGCTCAGGTTTTGCTATGACTGATGAGATCATACTAGTATTTTTGTTTTATTTAAATTTGATGCAATGGCAGATTCCAATAAGCAACCAGAGAATCATGAAATGCAGCAAGTGTGGAAAGGTTGACAACAGCGACGAAGATCGTAACAACAGTGCAGCGCTTCACCTTCACAGGCAGAAGATGTCAAGATCAAGCAGCTGCTGTTTGGAAGATAAGTCGAATGAGCTGATAGGAATAACATCGTGCTCGAGCTCCAACGGAAGACGGCCCCCCAACCCGAACGCTAGAACACGTGCGAGTAGGGGTTCTGCAACCGATCCACAAAGCCTCTATGCAAGGGTAATCATAACCACGTACAAAGAGATATATAGTTGTAATTATTGATTTTATTTACGTGTCTAATTTTGAGCTTGTGTTACTTCAAAATTCATGTTTAGATCGATATGAATATTGGAAAGTGAAATCAACTTATAAACTTGGATTGAGAGAATATATGAAGGCCTTATGTTTTGGCTATATATCATATTGTAAATTTTTTGTGTTATGTAATTATTTGTAGCAAAATTCACAGCCACAAGAAAAAATACGGAGTATTAGATATATTAGTGCATATTAGCTAACATAGAGTTTGATTGACTCGTGCAGAAAAGAAGAGAAAGAATCAACGAGAGGCTCAGGATCTTGCAAACCCTTGTCCCAAATGGAACTAAAGTAAGAACTGAAAAATATATTCTTCATTTTCAAGGAAATTACTCTAAAAAGAAAATTCTCATTTATATTGTAGGTTGACATTAGCACAATGCTAGAAGAGGCAGTTGAGTATGTGAAGTTCTTGCAACTCCAGATTAAGGTATTGTCAAATTCCTAATTCTGATATTCCTTCCGTCCCATAAGAATATGCGCTCTTTCCTTTTAGTCTGTCCCACAAGAATATGCACTTTCTAATTTTGGAGAGTCATTTCTCTCTAATGAGGTGAGACACATTCTCAACTTACAATACTTTAATTGTCTTTTCTCTCTACCTCTCTCTTACTTTACCAATTTTATATTAAAACTTGTGTCCATCCTAAAGTGCATATTCTTTGGGACGGAGGGAGTATAGGAGTCTTGTCAATTTAAAAAGACGATTTTTGTTTTGATTTCTAGCATTTAATCATTTTTTATGCAGATGTTGAGCTCTGATGATCTATGGATGTATGCTCCGATTGCCTACAACGGCATGGACATTGGACTCGATTTCAGATCACAATCTTTGTGAATAAATACCATACTTAGAATTTGCTGAATGAGACATTGTTTTCATTATCATTATTACAATTATTATTATTTTTAAACTTGGGATTATTTGCATTTGTATAGTTAAATGTGACACACTTTTTGTGTTAAATTGTTATTCCACTTTATTGCAATTAAGGTTCAGTTTTTGTTCTTTTAATTATTTTATGTGATTTATTTTGCATTTTAAATATGCAATTAATTAGTTTAATTAAAATAAAACTAATTAATCATATAATCAATCAAATAGAATCAATCATTTTTATTTTGCCAAGTGTTCCAAGTTGTTCTCCAATAAAGAGAACGTTCACACGTATTAAAATTTAACCTATCATGATTTCTATCCTAAACGCTAAACCTAGTGCTTGATGATTATGTGTGAATTTATAATTTGACTAAAGGAACTTTTTTATCCTAAATATATGGAGATTTTATGATTTTGGTTCAAAATATTATCTTTTGAATTATTCGGTCCTTCACAAATATAAATGGGTCACATTTAGTCCGAATTGGACAGAAATTGTTAAATTTAACGGTCAACGAATATTAATAGAATTTTGACTGGATTAAGTTAATAATTAAATTAATATTAAGTTAAAAATTACACAGAATAATTAATCTGCAACTTCATTATATGACAATGAATTCCCTCCGCTGTAGCTCTGATCTTCATCCGCATTGACCTGAAAATCAGTGCAATTTGCAAAAGGATGAAAAGGAAATGGTAAATCCGTGAGCATTGAATTAAGAAGCAAGTTGTTGTTTATAGTATACTTGATTTCGTTGTTGCTATTCTGAAATTAAAGGAATAACTAGAGTGAAATCGCGATGAGAAGAGGCAGAAATTTGGAGTGAGTTTTCAATTGAGCGGAATTGTAATTGCCGGTGTACTTGATTTCGCTGTTGCTATTCTGAAATTAAAGGAATAATAAGAGTGAAATCGCAATGAGAAGAGGCAGAAATTTGGAGTGAGTTTTCAATTGAGTGGAATTGTAATCGTCGGTGTACTTGATTTTGTTGTTGCTATTCTGAAATTAAAGGAATAATAAGAGTGAAATCGCAATGAGAAGAGGCAGAAATTTGGAGTGAGTTTTCAATTGAGCGGAATTGTTTGGACAACGGCGGATTATAGTAATAGAAGGGGAAATACGACATAATTGGATTCGGCGGCGTTGGAGTGGGGTAATCGACGGAGCTAGGGTTTGGCGGTGGATAGTATGCACTGCCACTGAAAGGTGGTGGATAGTAAGAGGTTTGCGTAGGTGGAGGTGGCGGATAGTAGTAGACGCCTCCACCGCAGGGCGGCGAAGGCGGAGGGGGACAATTGACACCGTATGGCGGCGGCGGAGGAGAGGGGACCGGCTCCGACAGAGGAGGAGAGAAGATTGGTTATTAACTTAATTATTAATTTAATCCGCTCAGAATTCAATTAATATTCGTTGACCGTTAAATTTAACCATTTCTATCCAACTCGGACTAAATGTGATCCGTTTTTATTTGTGAGGGACCGAATAATTCAAAAGATAATGTTTTGGACCAAAATAATAAAATCTTCATGTGTAGGACCAAAAATGGCCTTTATTCTTATAATTTTAAGGGCTAGGACTATCACCATCTTTGAAAAATAGAAACTTCTGAAATGATACAAATTTTAATACTCACTCCGTCCGCAAATAGGAGTCCTGTTTTTCCATTTTGGTCCGTCCACGAATAGGAGTCCCGGTTCATAATTACCATAAATGGTAAAGAGGCCCCACATTCCACCAACCCATTCCACTCACATATCATTTAAAACTAATATATACAAGTGGGACCCATATTCCACTAACTTTCTTCCACTCACTTTTCTTAACATTTCTTAAAACCCGCACCGATAAGAAATGGGACTCCTATTGTTGGACGGAGGGAGTACTATATAGTAATTAATAAAGTAAAATGACTAAATTAGTAAGTACATATTAAGAGAAAAATGGATAATTGGAGTAGTAGTAAAGAGAAAGAGAAAAAAGTGGTGAAGACTAGTTAGTGGATTTTAGGGTGTCTCCGGCGGCGCACCTCCCACTCGCCCTTCCCATGCCACGTCAGCACTAGCCCCTCCAATTCTACTGCCACATTACTAGCCCTTCCCACTGCACTAGCCCTTCCCACTCGCCCCTCCCACTAGCCCTTCCCACAATTAAATTAATTCACAATTAAAATTTAAATTCACGGAAATAAAATTCGACACGAATACGAACGGGAAATACGAAAATTACATTAAACAAAATTACATAATTAAAAAAAAAACATAGTTTAAAAATAAAATTACATAATCCCCTCGGCTTTCACTCCTCCTCCTCGTCCTCGTCCCCGTCGCCCGTGCCGCTGCCACCTCCGACGTCCCCGCCCCCGATCTCGACGCCATCATCATCAATGGGTGGCATCCCTAAATCGCGCCGACATCGGTCGACCATCTCCTTGCACAACCTTCTCAAGACTGGATCGTGCGTGTTATACCACTTCAAAGTGATCTGCATCAGGGTCTTCGTTTGCTGCATTCGGGCGAGGCTGTCGTCATCTTCTCCTCCTGGGACCTCCGATTCGACCTCGTAGGACCCGCTGCCGCTTCCCCTCGCCATCCGCTGCGCAGCTGTTGCCCCATCGGGTGACGACGACGGCGAGTGTGCTGTTCGCGGTAGCGGGGCCACTTCCCCTGGCTTCGGGGAGCTCGTGCGGAACCAAGCAACTTCTTCAGCTTGTACTCAGGAAGAGTTGATCTTCGTCTCCGCTTCCGGCCCGATTCGACACCCACGCAAACTTTTGCGAATCCTTGACCACGAGAAAGGCCTCCCACTGGTCAAACTCTTTGATCCTCAAGTCTTTGCTGGGGTACTGGGCTAAGGATTGTCTCCGCACATCATCCTCAGACATGCCGCTGCTTACCATGCGAATATTGTTTTGGTAGATTGCGGCAAAACGATTGAGCTTAGGCCTCAACCGGAGCCACTGTTTCCGGCATTGCTCGGGGATGCGAGGCTTCGCCCCAGGCGGTTTGTTGGGCGCAGTAGGCGGCACCGATGCGATGCCACATTCGGTCAACATACTGGTTCGCTCCGGTGTAGGGATCCTCTACAACACCGACCCATGCCTTCGCAAGCGTGACATTTTCCCACACGGTCCAGATCGTCCTCCGCTCAGTCTCATCCACACCCTCCTCCCTCCCATCCCCGTGTGTGAGGAAGAGCTCGGGACTTTGCCCCTTGCCCCTACCCCCGCTCCTGGCCGTGGCCTTGCTTCCCGCCATCTGGGGATTCATCGCCGCAAAATTTCCCTCCGCGCCGATGGGAATCGATGGTGTGTTCCCTCCGCTCGTGGTGGGGGAGTTTCTATTGTACTCCATTGTAGTAGAAATGAAATTTGGTAGAGAGAAAACTTGTTAACACAAGTGGTGTGAATGAAATGAAGTTGGGGGAGCCCTATTTATAGAGTTTATTATTTATTAATAAAATAAAATAAAATATTAAAATGTCGATCGTCCGAGTGGGACGGGCGACCTTCGCCACAGTGGCGCCCGTCCCACTCGCCCGTCGACGGGAGGGGCGAGCCCATCGCAGGGGCACTCGGGAAGGGCGTGAGCGCCCTTCCCGCCCACAATGGCGCCCGTCCGGTCGGACGTCGCTGACGGGCAAGTGGGAAGAGCGCCGTTGGAGACACCCTTAGAATCCCCTTCCTAAAAGGAGTATTAATGATTAAAATAATATAATTATGAAAAAATAGTATAGAATAAGAATTATATGAAAAAATATCTGTTTAAATTAAATTGCATATATTTTATTACAGAATTATTTTAGTAAACCAATAAAAACGGTTACTTATATACAGGAGTGCTATAATAAAGAGAAGTACGAATCCAAAAATATTTAATACGGAGAGTATATATATAATAAAATTGGCAGTTTATTAGAGATTGGAACCCTAACCAGCGCCTCCCTTTCTCCTCCACCGATTCTCCATTCACGACGGTATATTGAGGCAGCTACTAGCGTCGGTTGTAGCTGCTCTGCACCCAACATTAACTCCGTCCTATGCTCTGAGCTTCTACCAACTTAGGAGAAGATTAATTAGGTCGCTCTCTTCAAATTCAGATTTCAATGGGCGCGCCTGACATGGATGAACTCACTTTCACTGATTCTCAGCTCCACTATTATGTTAAGGATGCGCTCAAATCTGCTATTCAGGTAATTAGCCATTTTATCAATCATTATTAGCTCCTATGGATCAACTTCTGCTTACTTTTTTTTTGTCCTGATTTCAAGGGTGACTGCGACTTTTACAACCAGCTTGTGGCAGTGATGCATCGTAAAGAGCGTCTTTCTGCTGCAGACATCGCCCTTCTTGTGGTATGTTGTGGCTTTTCGCTACTAAATTTATCACTACTTTATCCAGTTATTTGCTTAATCTTGATTTTTTGTGTTCTAACTTTGCAGACGTGTTTGAAAGCTTTGACCGGAGCAGTATCTTGTATAGATGTCAAGCATCATAAGTCCCTACTTGCTGCAGTTAGTAACAAGCCATTTCACTGAATTTGTTACTGATTTCATTATTTCCATTTTTGTTTTAAGCCTTTTTTTTTACATCACAGATATTTAGAATGAGTCTGTGGGATTATGGAACTGATGTTATGGATGCATTGACTGAATTGCTGGTTGCCTTGGTATGTACTGCTATATTTTATGCTCCTTATTTATTGATTCGATGTCCCCTCCTCTCCTTAACCTTGGTTATACAGGCTTCATCAAATGGGAAACATGTTAATTTGTGCCTGGAGATGCTTGTAAGCAATTTCGTGCCTCCATCTGCATACTTTGACAAACACAGAGGTCCATCTAAAAAGAGCGAAGTTCTTGATCGTGTTCATTCAACTTTAGTTGACATTGCAAATTTAGTTCCTCTTTCACCGGTGATACTCGAGAAGTTAGTAAGAGATAAAATGCCCCATGTATACGTAAAAGAACAGGTAAGATCATATCTTGGGGTTTTTGGTTCTTTTTAAAAAATTGGTATGTTAAGTGTGCATATTATTCTTCTTCTTCAGTACAACTTATAAAAGATTGGAACCATTCGAGGTAATTCAAAATCCTCAAATGGTTTTGTTTCTCTACTTATCAGTACCACGTGTTCAGTTCCTTTCAGAAGTGTACTTTTTCCATTCATATGGTGTTTTACAATGCTGTGATTGGTCAATAATATCATAGAAGCCCATTTCCGCTCCTCTTGGGTTGGCTCTGCCATTATGTGCCTCTTTGCGATAAGGCATGAGAAGTCTCTTATGTAATTTACGGACCCTATGAGTGTAGTTGTGACTTGTGCTTATACTGTATTCTCAATATGAATTATATACCATCATCACGAGGATTATGTTTTGTCAGAAAGCTTTGCATAACACATAAGATGCATTGTTTTTCAAGCAAGAGATGTTTAGTATTCTCTATCTTGTGCGTGCATTATAAGATTACTACTCCATTACTCTTCTTTTAGCATGCAATAAAACTGTCTTCTTCAAACTTTAGATCTAAAAGGTTAAAGGTGCATGATTTAAATTTTAATATGGAACTTGTTTTGATGTTACTCATTATCTGTGCAGCCCATTGTGATGTATGTGGAGAATATGCTGAGATTGGAGAGCGGTGCTATGGGTGAACTTGTTGGAAGCATGGCTCTGATTGTGTTAATGAATAAACTAATAGAATTGGATGTAAGTTACTATTAGAGTTTGTATTTGTCAAGACTTTTATGCATCATGTCCAGGTTTCATATTCTTGTCTTGTAGGTGGAAATTCCATGGAATGATATTTTGGAGGATAACTTCCAAAAGGATGTCTTTGATTTTGAACTAGAAGACCTTGCGGGACCTGCAGATAATTTCAATCAAGAAAACAAAGACGTGTGTTATATGTTTACCTATAGTTATTTCATAAGATTAAATAAAGAGTAAAGCTTGCTAGTTTAGGGATTTTCGTCTTCATCTTGTATTTGGTAACACAACTTATTTTTCCAGGATACTAGAGAAGCGTCAATGCAAAGGTTTTTTACGGGAAACCATGCTGAAAAGTTAGATAGTTTGATGGTGCTTACTTTTGAACACCTTCAATGCTGTTATGAGACCGGTCGTCTGGTTCAGGTAAAATGTTCATTCTGCCTTTTGTTCTGGTTTGTGATGTACTTGTGAGTCTCTTGATTTGCTTATGTTCTAATGGTGCTTTAGGTTTTTGAGATCCTCCTCCAATCGTTTCGGTTAACAGTTTTGACTGCGTACAAATCAAAATTTGCTCAGGTATTGTGACATTTGTATTTGTGCAAAAGAATAGATGTGTTTTTACTCTTTTTATTGCTTGGTGTGACATTTTTCTTCTCTCACTTTTACTAACTGGCATGTTATTCCCACCTGTTTTTGTAGTTTGTCATGTTCTATGCTTGCTCACTGGATCCTGAAAACTGTGGAAAGTTATTTGCCGAAGCACTTGCAGATATCTTTGTGAATGGCGTCCATCCTGAATGGAGGTAAATACACAAGGATTTTGTAAGGTTTAATTTGTAACTCTTTGTGCTGTATATTTTTAGTTAGAGATTGATTTTTTGTATATACTCCCCCCATCCACAATAAATTGTCCCATTTGTGGACGGCATGGGTTTTAATGAGAAATTGGTAAAGTAAGAGAGAGAAGGAGAAAAAGTGGGTATACCGGTAAAGTGAGAGAGAGAGAGAGGGTAAAGTAGGAGAGAAGGGAGAAAAAGTGGGTAAGAGAGAAGCTTTCCATTTTTAGAATTGAGAATATTTTTTGTGGACATCTCAAAATAGCAAAATGGGACTATTTTTCGTGGGCGGAGGGAGTTTTTTTTTTTTTTTTTTTTTTTTTTTTTTTTTTTTTTTTGGGGGGGGGTTCTACTTTCTTCATCTTGTTAAGATACTAAGCTTTCATGAATTTTATGCTGCTTTTGTTAGTTTCTGCATGGTAATTATTCTTTTCCCTAGTTTCATAGCAAAATCATGTACTAATTTAAACTGCCCTGAACTATATTAGTCTTGCGACTGCTTTATTCTAAGTGTTCAGTTTTCCCAGAGGTAATAATTGTTGCAATTTCTACTGCCAACTATGGGATGGCTGGAATATATTCCCCCTTCACCTTCTTTACTTCTTTTTTTGTGATTTGTCTGTTCCATGTTTAGCACGTTTGTCCAATCACTTTGCTGAAGATCTTTACTGAATTAACTGTATTACTTGTGTTGCAGAATGAGTGCTGTGGCATACCTTGCAAGTTATCTGGCTCGTGCCAAATTTCTTCCTGTCCCTTTGATTGCTACAATGCTGGAACGGTTGTTCTGCATCTCATTTTGTTGATATTCAACTAAAATTAAGAAGAATGTACTGAAAACAGTTCATCTTTATTTATCGGTGTTATTATTTCATGTTTCAGTGTAGTGGACTGGTGTTCCAAATATTGCAAAAACCGGGGCAGTGACATTAATCCAAAAGCTCATAAAGTATTCTATGCTGGATGCCAGGTATGATGATGCATGTATTTTTTTTCTCATTTATTTATGAACTCTTCTTTATAGGTTTGTCATTTATTGACAACTGATTATGTTTTCATAGGCTACGCGTCAGTTCTTGTTCAGTTATTCCTACCGCTTATTGTTTCACTTATTTTGCCATACAATGTGCCAGTAGGACCTTTATTAATGATCAGATACTGTTCCACAGGCCACGATGTATGTGCTTTGTTTCCGCATGAAACAAATTCTTGCTATTCCTCGGCTGAAGTCCCAACTAAAGCTCATGCAGATTGATGATATCCTTGGGCATCCTTTGAAACCACTTCAGGTTAAAAGTTGCATTTTCTTAGTTGTTTAAATACTCTGCCAATTTGTATGAATTTATTCCCTTTGGGGATGAAGGGTTTTGTATAGAAAATTTATTTCGATCCATCTATTCTGCATCTATTCTTTTTCATGAGTTTCGTGACTTTAGTTTTTCACACTTATGTTTCCCGTATAGGTATGCCTGCCATCAATTGTAGATGAATTTCTACGGCAGGCGAAAGAAAATCGTGTATGTTTTCTTCCTGAAAACCAAGATTTCCTGGAATCAGAACATTCTACTGTATTTGGTGGGATAGAAAAACTGGGAATGTTTTTCCCGTTTGATCCTATCCTATTGGAAAATTGTGACAGGTACGTTCCTGTCTTATTTGATTCTTTTTTCCCCTTCTTGCTCTACAAATATGGCTATATATTTTGAGGAAATACTGCTTATGAGCATGTTGAACTAGGGAGTTTATTTTCTTTGTATTGGTTTGTAGATACGTCCGACCAAATTATGTTTACTGGTCAATGGTGAGAAGTAGTTATGATGAGGAAGGCACTAGTGATGAAGATGTTGCTGATGCCTATGATCGTGAAGATGGAATGAGTATTCCAGATGAGGAAGATTTTGATGATGATGCTGATGAGTTTAGTCCTGGTTTTGAAAAGATGTCAATTACCCCTAGGGATTCAAGTCACAGATTTGGGGGCCGAATGCCCTCGAAGATCAGACCTTCAATGAGTCCTGAGTCGTTGTGATTCAGCTCTGCTCTGAGCTCCTTCTCAAACAACACCATAATGTTTTTGTTATCTAGTGTAGGCAATATATTAATGGTGCTTGGTATATTAATCCACTATTGATGAATGTAACGTCTTCAAACAATTATTGGTAGTCCATGTCTCTCTCTTTCATGTCTGTTTTTAGGAACTGGATGGACATGAGCGAAATATGTTGAATGTGTATGAATTATTCACATTTTAGTATATTCAAATATTAGCATAATTGTAATCAATCAGCCTGCATTATTTTATGCTACTACTATTATTTTGTTCACAAAGATTACTGGATTCGGCCGATTTTGTGCACAAGTCAGAAATTCATGTCAATTACACATCACATTGATAAAAAAATCAAAATAAGCAGAATGACCATTATATCTACAGCAAGTCGGTTACTTGGAACTTTATTTCATCAAATAAAATCATATTCATACCCAACACCATTTAATCCGTGGCATATGGTAATATACCATTATTAACTAATGCTACAAATAATATATGGTTCGATTCTCCTTGCATCAAGAAACGATGAAGATACACGTTGCAGAAACGAAAAAATTTACTTAAAAAAATAAAAAAGAAGATCAAATGCAGTTTCTGGGCACAGCCAATAACAGGCTACAACAATGTCCATGTTTCCGACTAATATTTTATGCAGCGCCCCTGTCTCAGGCGTGTCGCATATTTAAAGACATCATGTTGATTCTCATTCTATCCAAGGTAAGGTACACGAGCCCCCACAGCACCGTTGAATTGAGAATCTCTAGTCAAACACGATTTTCATCTACGTGATTTGCTACTTCATTCTGGCTGTCCAGAGGCATGTATTGAGCCATTATAGCCCTGATCTCTGAGTCCATATACGACTGAAAATGCAATTAGGGGAAAATTGTTATGATGGTAACGAGTTGAGATTCAATATATGTTTCAACTATATAGTTATAAGCATGAAGCAGGAATTTGTATGAAACTGAACCTCTCCAACATGTATTTCAACGAGAGATTCGTACTACTGATGTACAGATCGAAAACTTACCCTCAACCTCTGTTTGTACACGAGATAGCCACCACCACCAGCCAAACCTAATACAATCAGAACAAGCCAAACAGCACCCCAACCATACTTCACCTCTGAAGCACTGTGACCTGCACAACAATAGAATACGAATAAAATAAGGAAAATTCATACAGATAAATCGTAAGAACAAATCTTGAAGTTGAACTAACCGATGCAGGTATCATGGTCCCTCATATACAGCAGGCCGCTGCTACAAGTACACTCGTAACTGCCCCATGTGTTTCTGCAGTTGCATTCGTTGCATTGACAAGCTTTCTTCTCCTTACATTCATTAATATCTGTATGTTAAAAGGTAAACCAAGGTTATAAATGCTACACAATAATCTTCTGGCTCCATTTTCGCATCTTTTCAATGAGCAAAAAAAGGATCATATCTTGTTGGAGGCCGTTTACCTTCACAGTTTTTAACACCGTCACCTGTAAATCCTGGAGGACATGTGCATTTTCCATCTTCGCTATCCTGTTAAAAAATATAGTGAACAATTTCATTCGTATCCAAGTTTAAGCTTGGGATGAGGACACAAAGTTTTAAGAATCACTGACCAAACAAGCAGAGAAAGTGACCCCATCCCTCTTTTCATGCCAACAGCCTCCGTTATGTATTCTGCATCGCCCAGGCCCACTTGCTGCACATGCAGAATGAATCTGAATAATATTCTAATAACACTACCTCAATGGCTTAACCAACATACTCGTTCCAGCTAAAAAACTGAGGAATACAAAACTATGAGACAAGATAGATAACTTAAAATTTTAGATTCCCCCATTACATCCAAATAGCCCAAATAGCAGCGGTTATACAGGCTACGTGTAACACGTGTTAGAGAATATATTGAAGAATATGTTGCAAATTATGATGTGTTTTTGAACTATTAATTTAGAATGAAAATGGTTGTAAGGAATTACACCAAACCAATGGCAAAGTTTTATTAGTAGATGAGCTGAAATCCATATCCAATATCAGACATTTAGGCAACCACTTGTCATTGTGACTGAGGAATTTTAGAGCTCTACTTTCTTGGAACCTTAAGAATAAGTTGAACAATGTCTCGTACGGATGCTTAAGTTTTTGGCTTTCCTTTCAGATCTCAATTACCATAGTGGCCAAGAGAACAGTAGGTTTTAATGTTCTAAAAGGCAAGATAACTTTACCCCGTCCCAAACTACTTGGTAAACAAATTAACACATTAAATCCTTAGCATACGGCATACCAGAACAAGATCTGTAACCATCACCCTTCAATTGCACACCATTAACTATTGGACATTCGCACGCTCTTCCTCGAAATGTGTCCTGAACACCAAAAAAAAGTAAGAAAGGGATAAAAGTTGACACAAACTAGTGTTTGTTTAAAAAAATCATCACCTTGCAAGCTGTAATATTTGCAACCATGTCTTGCCAGCAGCCACCATTATTGTGCAAGCACTCATTCGTTTCTACTTCTGCAGCTAGAGAGTATCAGTAACGAGTTTATAGTCATTCCACTCAACCTTTGAATTACTCAGAAAAAGCATACCGCCATTTAAACAAACAGATGGCTCTGTAGTTTCTTCAAAACCAGCACATATAGCTTTTGAGACAGCACCCTTCTCCAATTTTCCTAAAAGAAGACACGTTAGGGAAAGTTGACATTTGAATACTATGATGCATTTCAACATAAGGCAGCAAACAGACCTCGATATTGGCGGTTATTCACGACAAGCGTAGGCAAAATGGTCACATCACCACGCGATCCTTTACCAATCTACAAAGTTTCCACATTTTACGCATATGAAATGACTGTTAACAAACCATAACATAAAAGAAAGAATGCGAACAATTTTTCCACCAAAGAGAAGTTCAAATACTCACTTGAGCTTCTTGCTCTTCTTTCAGAACTGGATTGTCAGCATCAGCATCAGGGTCGCCCATGCACTTTTCGATTTTACTCAGGTCAAGACCTGGCATGAAAGCAACCATATAATACTTTCATTTTGTGCTGAACCAACATGTTTATGAAGAAAGAGTGAAATCTACCTAAAGATTTGATAACCTCTTCAGCACATTCTTTGCCGTATTTCTTCTCCTTCATGGGGCATCTGATATGAAAATCAGTCACATAGTCCCACCAGACCCACGGCTTTCGGGTCTCATTAGCCACTCTGAAAACACATAGTTGTCTCAAGTTCTCAAGCACCACATCTTTTCCATCATAACCAGAGGTGAAATCTTGCTCCGGGTCCGGAGCACAGTATCTACCATGGTTGAGGCACTGGGACTTACATTGTTTGCTCACGGTGAACGCCTCAGGGCAGTACCACGTTATATAGTGCGGAGTAAACTGGGTATAGCCACCTTGCTCAAGCATTTGGGCTGCACCCTTAAAATCCTTCAAAAACTCCATCAACATATCACACTTAACCCCACACTCATCATTGCTGTTAGTCCACAGTTCATATTCCACTCGATCATCCGGGTGGGGTACGGCTTCCCTCCAGTCGAGGTTTACATTCACCATATCTCCTTTACTCAGCACATTCTTTAGTTTCTCACCAAAATTTTTATCAACCAGCGCAGAAGGTATTGTTATATTTTCAATATATTCTGCAGATGCATGACCCTCTTCAGGTGAGTCCATCGTGATCAACGGTTCATCACGGTGGTCAGCCACTAGAACAGCAGCTGCACCAGCATTCTGGGCATTCCAAACTTTTAAGGAAAAAAAGCAATCTGCAACATAGATGATAGATGCAAGTGTTATCTTTGAAGAAACTGACAGACATAATAACTCTCCAACTCCTTTACCCTTAAGCTAACTTAGCTAGAAAAACTTTCTAAATTAAGAAAGTTCTCCACAGAAAAGACAAGAATGTCTCAACAATCACAAGACAGAAAATCCTGAAATTGCTTGACACAGAAATTATCCCAACAATCACAAGGGTAGATTAGGAAATTAAAAAAATTACCTAATTTAAACCGTCAGACACAAAATTAAAATTCATATGCAAATGCAATTCCCCATCCCCCCTATTAAATCGAATTTAAAGGAGGCATACAAGATCATTACCAAACCCAACCTCAATTAAGAAAGATCTCATAAAAGCATATCACAATGCAATATCAAATCTAGAGTAAGCTTATTCTCTCTAATACCAAAATAAAATAAAATTACACACACACAGAAAGTACCTCCACGATCAACAAGCACAAAGGTGGGTAAAGCTCCAGGCTTGCTCTTGAAAGAAATCCCAGAAGTTTCAAATTTTTGACAGCCCTTTGTATTCTCCTTTGGATACACCACAGCACCAGCCATGGTTCCACCATATTTTGGAATCCCAAAGTTGCCGATGGCACTATCGTAATTTCCTCTAATGCTCTCCGGTGTAAACACTCTCAGACTGTTCTTCTCCACCAGAAACTTACCCGCCACTAATTCCACCCAAATCAGCACTAGGAAAAGCAGCAAGATTGCAACTTTCGATCTTCCACAACGCCCCATTTCCTTCAACAAGCAAGAAGGCCAAGATTTTGGTTCAGCTCTTTCCTTTGGAAGGAAATTCGCTAGATTTCTTGCTTCAACTAAAACACGCAGTGAAGTGAGTATTATGCGTGGGATTTCTGTGGTGTTGAGACTTGAAAATGGTACAAGTTTGAGCAGTGATTTCAGAAAGTGTTGGCGTAAAATTTGAAACGAATTTGACGATATTTTATTACTCCAATATGCTGGAGTTGTCTATTTCTTCTTTCTTGAAAATACATAAAACGTTTTTTGTGCTGCATATAATATCTTATCACCAAAACCGAAAAAGAATTTTTAAGTATTTTGATCAAGAAAATAATACTACTAAACAAAGTGAAAATACAGAAGTGAAAATATCGTGAATGTGCGACAGGTGATCACTGACGATATAAGATTTTTTAAGTTTTCTAAAGCTTTACTTATTTATTTGTGATGAATAAAAATACAATTTCATGTAAGGGTGTCTTTGAATGGGTAGATAGGTTGTATTTAATTCAATCTAGTACAAGTTGGTTAAATTTTCTGTGTGGCCCGTTCAATGGGTAAGAGCACGTTGAATTAAAGCCGGTGTTTATTGTCATGACAAATTGAATAATAGTAATAATATGTGCAACATTATACCAATCTTAAATTACGTTAAATTTACTAATATAATCCTAAGTTTTGGAAATATAGAAAAAGTCAGAGGATAATTTAAGAATTTTCCACTATAGTTCGGCTTAAATAACAATTAAACATGTGATATTAAGGCTATCGATAACATATCATCAATTCAAACGCAATAAATAGAAATGGAAAACTAAGAGACACGTTTCTACGAAATGACGGGGTTCTTATATAAATAAATGATTGGGGTAATGGTGTGGTCCCCATCACATCTAATTCTAATTTTATGGAGTTGTTAATTAATTGGATTTTGTTAGGTCGAGGGCTTATTTATCTATGTACCCTAATTTAATAAAAAAAAGTCTATAATATATCTTAACCAGTAACCAGTATAAGTGACTATACAGAACTCTACTATGATGTGTAAAAAATGCTTTGCATTACTGTTAGGCGGTAGCTATTTTTAGAGCAATCCTTAGTTGACTAGAGAAAAGATATTCCCCCTGTTTCGTCATAGTTAAGGCAAAACTTTTTGTCACGGAATTTTAGAAATGAATATTAGGTAGGTTAAATAAATAGATAAAAAAGTAAGAGAGGGGAAAAGGTGGAGAGAAAATAAAGTATAAAGTGAATAAAGTAGAAAGAATAAAGTAAGAGAGAGTAAAGTAAGAGAGAGTAAAGTAAGAGAGAAAAAAAAATTACCATATAAAGAAATGACTTAACTATGAAAAAACTTCTAGAAATAGTAAAATGACTCAACTATAGTGAAACGATTATAGATGCCATATTATCTGATAATACTTTGAATCGGTTAAGTAGTTGAATCGGTTTATATTTTAAATTTTTGAATCAAACAAACCGCTTAAATTAATATTGTTGGAAAGAAATCACAAAAATTAATATGATTGATTCCAAATTGATTGTATACCATAACTAGAATAGGACCTATGATTTAGTTTTCCATATGTAAAAATCTTAAAAATCTTATGGCTATAAAGGATGTAACCCTAGCACATATTGTAATCAAGCAATAAGAATACACTTTTCCGGTCTCTAATTATTTCTTCATGGCATCAAGAGCAGGAAGAATTCTGGCTCAGAGAATTCTCATCATAGCCGTGTAATACCCAATTCTCTCAGCCTTTTACTAAAACCAGAAACAGAACCCAAACCTTCACCTTAAAATGTCAGACTCTGAAGAGGAGAAACCAGCAGTAGAATCCTCAAAATTGAGGACAAAAATCCTCAAAATTGAGGACAAACAAGAACGTTACTGTGGCGTTCAAATTAAACGGGAAGAACTACCCGTTATGGTCGCGCTTGATGAAAGTCGCGATAGGAAGCAGGAGGGGATATTCACATATCCAAGACGAACCGCCGGAACCAGGCAGCAAAGGATATCGGGATTGGGAAGAAACCGATTTGATAGTCTTCTCTTGGATCGTCGATAACATCGAAAATGATATTATCGCCGATTTCGCTCACCACCAAACATCCAAGGCTTTGTGGGATAATCTTGCAATCACGTTCGAAAGCAAGGCGGATCCATATCTGATTTACGACCTGGAGGACAAAATAATCTATATGAGACAGGGAAATCTTGATCTTGAGACGTATTACCGTCGAATCCACGGATTGTGGGTGAACATTGATCGAACTCAAAAGCAACCCGTAACGTGTTGTGATAAGGGGATCGGGCAGTATCGGCAGCACGCAAGTGAGAAGCGACTCATCAAATTTCTCACTGGATTGAATCAAGAGTACGACCACATCCGTCGGGAGATCCTTAAGCAACAGCCATACCCCTCAGTCGAAGAATCCTATGGGTGGGTGAAGAAGGAGGCGGCTCGACAGAAAATCATGCCACCGGCATCCGCTCCACCCACCGGAGACTCCACTGGCGCTGGGAGCGCCGATGCATCATCGGGGGAAATAGGCTATGGATTCGGGGCTCAGAGGGATCGAACAAACCATGGAGGACCGGACAACAGAGGAGCGCCGCCACCTGCCGGAGCCACACACCAATCCGAAGGAAAACCGGACAAGAGCAAACTTTGGTGTTCCCATTGTGGGAAGAACAAACACACAAGAGAGACTTGCTTTCTCCGTGTAGGTTACCCGGAACGGTGGGATGAGAAGCAAAAGGCACGAACTCAAGCAAGATTCGCCGCTGTTGGAATCGATGAGATGGGTCACCGACAGAATGCCCAAATTCAAAACAGGGGCGAGGCGAGTGGAGGAGAAACCCAGGCGAATAACACCCTCCCTCACCCGGAAACCAACGGTGGTGGCGGCGGCGGAGTTCGGGTCGAGAATTTTGTGGCGAGAACCGGAGGAGCGACGGAGTCGCAGAATTGGGGCAGCGGCGTGAATAGTGGAGGTAACGGGTTTGGTCAAGGACCAAACCCTAATATTTTTAATCTTCCTAGATTATTGCATATAGAACCCCAAGTTTGTGTAAAATATACTCAGCAACCCCACTTCCCAAAAAATAGGTCCCTGGATTTATTGTATTATGATAAGTCACCTAGAAATATCCTAAAATCCGAAATAGACCCACATATTGACCAAATTGACACTCAAAATCGTTTTGCACCTCTGATGAATATTTCCGCTGCATTTAACGTGCAAAATAGTGATAAAATTGATAAAATGGGATGGATTTTTTATTGTGGAGCCACGGATACTATGACTCCGAAGAGAACGGATTTTAGTGACTTTACTGAAGTTACTAAAACTTATATTCGAACTGCGAATGGGGAACTAATTAAAGTAGCAGGGGCTGGAACTATAGAAATCTCTCCAAGTCTTCGTTTATCAAATTGTTTATTTGTGCCAAGCTTATCTCAAAGATTGATGTCAGTAAGCCATGTCACAAGAGAACTTAATTGCACACTTCTGATGCATCCGAATAGTTGTATTTTACAGGATATTCGGACGAGGAAGATCGTTGGGCGTGGCACTGAGAGCCAAGGACTTTACTACGTGGATGAGGTAGCTCAACATGGCAGTGCAATGCTGGCTCACGGATCCACGAAAGAGGAGGTTTGGCTGTAGCACAGAAGACTAGGACACCCTTCCCATGGTTATTTTCAGCTTTTGTTTCCAAATTTTACAATTCCTAAAGACTTTTCTTGTGAGACATGTGTTTTGGCCAAAAGCCACAGACAATCTTTCAAACCTTTGAATACTCGTATGAAATTTATGTTTGAGCTTGTGCATGCTGATGTTTGGGGCCCTGCACCTGTTATTGGGGGAAAGGGTTTTAGATATTTTGTTACATTTATTGATGATTGCACTAGGATGACTTGGATTTATTTCTTGAAACACAAATCT
Source organism: Salvia hispanica (assembly GCF_023119035.1). NCBI lineage: Eukaryota > Viridiplantae > Streptophyta > Magnoliopsida > Lamiales > Lamiaceae > Salvia > Salvia hispanica. The sequence goes on from NC_062970.1 coordinate 16,164,753, forward strand.
GAAGTGGTCGAAAAATTTATCCTTTTCTTTCACATGGTCCAAACCCAGTTCCAAACCACCATAAAAATCCTACGTTCTGATAATGGGAGGGAATTCGTTAATAGTGACATGTCTGAATTTTTTAAAACAAAGGGCCTTGTTCATCAAACTTCTTGTGCCTATACACCAGAACAAAATGGGGTAGCTGAAAGAAAAAACAGAACAATTCTAGAAGTCACTCGTGCCCTCATGCTTGAATCCAAAGTCCCAACCTTTCTTTGGCCCGAAGCCGTGGCAACCTCAATTTACCTCATAAACCGACTCCCCACCAAAATCCTCAACAAAAAAACCCCTCTTGATATCCTCTCTCAACAAGCCAAAATACCTGAAGCCCTTAGTATGCCACCTAAAGTCTTTGGTTGAACTGTCTATGCCCACATTCCCAAACATGAAAGAACCAAATTTTCACCTTGTGCTACCAAATGTGTTTTTGTGGGATACGGGGTAAACCAAAAAGGTTACCGATGCTTTGACCCGAATACGAACAAAATCATCACCACTATAAACTGCAATTTCCTGGAAATCGAGTTCTTTTATCCACACCACCTTAGTAGTCAGGGGGAGCAAAATCCTAGAACTAATTATGGGGACTGTCTAAGTTGGTTTGTGCCACCTCCAAGCCCTTCAATTGAGGAACCAACAGAGACCATTGCGGTCACTGTCGCCGAGCACGCCTCTCCACCAGAGTCTACTCAACCACTTCCCGATCAACCTCAACCGATATCCCAGGTATGCCCCGTACCAATTTCTGAGGAACATGCTGTAGTCGATACTAACACTGCAGAAGAAGAAAGAAGACAACACTGTTTACAGTGACACTGGGAAGTATGTTCTCCCATATCGGATTACTCGGGGTATTCCTCCAAAGCGATATTCTCCCGAGAAAATTGGAGCAAAGAGCAGATATGGAGTTGCAAATTTTGTACAAGGGAATTTGAGTAAAATGGCACGTGCATTTGAAGCGGCACTCTATGAGGAAGAAGAGATTCCACAGACTGTTGAGGAAGCGATGAAGCACAAACACTTGAGAGAGGCGATGTTTACAGACATGAAAGCATTGATGAAAAACAATAATTGGGTGAAGGGGAAGCTGCCAGAAGGGGTCAAAGCCGTAGGATGTAGATGGGTGTTCACTATCAAACGGAGACCAGATGGCTCTGTTGAGAGATATAAGGCACGACTTGTCGCGAAGGGATACACTCAAACATACGGGGTTGACTATGCAGAGACTTTTTCCCCGGTAGCAAAAATCAACACGGTAAGGGTCTTATTCTCAGTCGCTGCCAACAAGGATTGACCACTTCATCAGTTCGACGTGACCAATGCCTTTTTGCATGGAGAATTACCTAAGCCCATTTATATGGCTCCTCCACCTGGTTTTTTAGATGAGTTTCAACCCGGAGAAGTGTGCAAACTCCAGAAGACGTTGTATGGACTAAAAGCAGTCTCCCAGGGCTTGGTTCAGCCGATTCACTAAGGTGATGAAGAAGTATGACTACAGACAGAGCAACTCAGATCACACATTGTTCCTCAAGAAAAAGAATGGGAAGATCACATGCCTGATTGTCTATGTCGACGATATGATCATCACGAGGGATGATGAAGAAGAAATTGGCGAATTGAGAAAGAACTTGTTCAAAGAATTTGAAATGAAGGAACTAGGTCTTCTCAAATATTTTTAGGGAATTGAGGTTTTGAGATCAAATAGAGGGATCTTCATTAATTAGAGGAAGTATATCCTGGATCTTCTAGCAGAAGTGGGCATGGTAGACTGCAAGCCAGCAGATACCCCAATGATACAAAATCATGGGCTACAGATAGTCGAAGGGGCGAAGCTCACAGACAGGGGGAGATATCAAAGACTGGTGGGCAAGCTCATTTATCTCTCTCATACTAGACCCGACATTGCGTATGCTGTGGGAATAGTAAGTCAGTTTATGCACTCACCACAGGAGGATCATTGGGAAGCCGTATTACGTATTGTACGGTATCAGAAGGGCATTGCGGAGCATGGGGTATTGTTCGAGAAGCATGGGCACTTGGAGATTAATGGTTTTACCGATGCAGATTGGGCAGGAAATCCAAATGACCAAAAATCCACGGCAAGGTACTTCACAATGGTAGGGGGAAATCTTGTTACTTGGAGGAGCAAGAAGCAGAAGGTGGTAGCACTTTCAAGTGCTGAAGCAGAGTTCCGTGGAATCAAAAGTGACCTCACTGAGATATTGTGGTTGAAGAGGCTTATGATGGAGCTTGATCTTTATGTATCAAAACCGTGCAGACTGTTCTGTGACAACAAAGTTGCGATTAGTATCTCTGAAAACCCGGTCCAGCACGACAGAACTAAACATGTGGAAGTCGACAGACACTTTATCAAGGAGAAGCTTGAAGCCAAGATTGTTGAATTCCCATATGTGAAGTCAGAGAATCAGCTGGCAGATATTCTAACCAAAGCCGTGAGTGCGAAGTCTTTTAGAGAAGTACTAAGCAAGTTAAGTATCGGGAATCCGTTGCTTAACTTGAGGGGGAGTGTTGGAAAGAAATCACAAAAATTAATATGATTGATTCCAAATTGATTGTATACCATAACTAGAATATGATCTCCTATGATTTAGTTTTCCATATGTAAAAATCTTATGGCTATAAAGGATGTAACCCTAGCACATATTGTAATCAAGCAATAAGAATACACTTTTCCGATCTCTAATTATTTCTTCAAATATCAATGATAATAATGATGAAAAAAGAAATGGGATCCTGACGGGACCAATAGATGTCTTAATGATACCGACTGAATTAATATTCAAAACCCTAAAAATATTATGATGTTCAAGCATATTATACCCAATAATTTGTACGGTCGAGGTTTTGATATATTATCTACATGTTTATAATTAATTGTTTCAACGTGTTTCTCGTTACGTGTCGGTCGTGTGACTCGTGTCTCTGTTTTGGGAAAAATGTCAAAATCAATTATAGATTGACGAGATTAAAACAATTTTACAAGGCAATAAGTATATGCAATCAAATTTTATACAATCAAAAATTGATTTATTTGAAAAAAAAAAAAAAAATTATTTATGCATTTACTTAAAAAGTATAGACATACATACAGTATAGGGAACGTGCATAATATTATGGTCTTTGTGTATAATTTTTAAAAAAAATTTAAACCATAAAATGTAATTAATGCATACTTTAATTCAAATTTGAAAAATAATAGAGAAATAATTTAAATAAAGATTAAAAATTAAAAATGAGGCCAAAGACTAATAAATTGTTTTTAATTTATTAACTAACTATATTTATTATTTTAATATTTAATTAACACATTAAAATAACTAATATAATCTTATTTTGATGGTACAAAATTTGATTGTTTATCATTACTCTTTACAATGTCTGTGAAAAAATTAGTAGTATAAAATATTGTTGGTGTGCTGCACTCTTGCTATCGAACAATATTAGTTAATGAGTAAAATTCGTTAGTGTCACATTCACACCATGTAATACTATACATTAAACCCTTTATTAATTGTATAGACTAATTCATTAATTATTTATTTGAGTTTATTAGTACTATAGAATACTACTCCTATTATTTGTTCTTGATATGATGATTCAACTTTTGATTAATTCATATCTCGTTAGAATGATAGGATAATTGGGAAAAAAAATCTAGTAATAATGATAACAAAAATAATACAGTGCTAATTAATTATTAATATTATCGATTATAAGAAGTAAATGTGTCAAATTATATACCATTGAATGATTTGAATCACACTTTCTACAAAACAACTAAAACATGAAATTTTATATACGTCGAGGCTTCCATAACATACCCTCAATGAACCAATCAATAAACAAATGTGAAAGAAAAATCTCATTAAAGTTGTCTTCATTTGTAATTTTAGTTAAAAATAAAAATAATAAAATGATACTCCATCTTATCTCTTTTGCTAGCTAACTGTGACCACATATGAGGGCTTACGTGGCGGTGGACGTCGAGAGGGGAAATCACGTTCTCCACCTGCCAAATTTATTAGTAGTACTACTATAGTATTTTGATTTTGTTGACTTGATATATGGAGTATAATTTTTTTTTCAATAACATTTCTAGCATAATCTAATAACGAAAAAAAATATTTCACTTTTTGAGTGGAAAAAGAGTATTATTGAAATCATCTTCCAATATTTCCTTCCATGATGTGCGGAAAATTAAATTTATATGGATCACAAATATTTTACAGTGACAAAATGGAATACTAATACGAATTATAGATATTTCTTTATCTCGTATGTGATTAATAATTTAACATATAATTAAGAAATTAACCGAGTACAGTTTCATTGCCTTGTTCAAATTAATTAAATTACGAATGTAATAGTTACAATATCATTGGCGCGCGTGTTCGTAGTATAAGTTTTTAACGATCTACAAATCTAGCTAGATTACATTTATTAAGATAAATAAAATTGAGATTAGTAGACTAAAAGTTATGAACGTACAAAAGACTCATTAGATAAAAAAAATAAAAAAAAAACTGAATTTCAGTAAAGTTATAAAATGAATTGTTATAAGATATTGTAGCCAATTAAAACCAAAAGATACTAGCTAATATATAACTATCTCAAATCGATGTTAAAAGAAAACTGAACTATGGTGCATTTCTTCTATCACCAATTAATTTTAGGATATAATTCATATATTTTTATCGTAGTATGTGATAATGTTAACTGATCCAACAGTATATTTGGATTGAAAAAAAATTATTGTACGAACAATATATTGATATTAAAAAATAACATACTTATAATTATTCTACAATAATATTATGACAAAACTGAAATTATTATATAGATATCATAGACCAGTGCTCTTATCATCAATTTAATATAGAATCATGAAATTCATCGAAATCTGTGAGTTATAACCAAGAATCCATGATTGTGGCATGTGGAATATTTATAGAAGATATAGGAATAATTTAAATAAATGATCTTAATGCATGGCAAGAAATTGTTTTATATGTTTATAATCAATTAAAGGTCATTATTATATATATACACATGAAACACATGAAAGCAAAGGGACGTGATCATGTCATAACCCATATTTATGATGATAACCTAATAACTCTTATTTTATAGACGAAAAATATTACTTTATGGACAGAATATCATTTTATGCATGCTGAAAAAATATCATTTTATCGTGTATAAATATTATTTTTAGTAAAAATGATACTTTTGACCCATAAAATGATAGGATTATTAGGTTATCACATAAATATTAGTTATGATATGATCGCACCCCTACTGAAAATTGAAATTATTTTCAATCATCAATTAATTTTTGGGTAGAATCATGGAATTTATGGATTTTCATCAATTATAACCATGAATTCATGGTGTGGTATTTCTGGATATAGGAATAATTTAAATAAATGATCTTATGCATGCCAAGAAACTATTTTATATGATAATAATCAATTAATGGTCACTACTATATATACACACCACACACATGAAACCAAAATACTTGACTGAGATTGATTACAACATACAAAATGGCAAGGCTCGAGGCATCTTTCTTCGCACTTATCATTTGCTTCACTCTTATTATAGGTACAAGTTTATTATTAATTACTTTTGGAAGAATATATATATTGGTGTATCCTAATCCAAGTTTATACATATTCAATTTTATTACTTACATTTTAATTATATAGTAAATTATATATTGAAAATTGGTGAATCCTAACCGAGGTTGATGTACCGTGCATTCATGTAATACACATCTTTTTGCCTACTAAGAATCAAATTTATTTTCTTGTGCTCTCTTGATCTCGCATTAGAAGTCTCATTTTATTATATTATTGAGTCTTACAGTAAATATTTCTTTGTATTTGTATTATTCGATAAGTGAAACTTATATTTTATTCATGTTTCATTTATTCATGTTTCATTACAAAGCTTATATTGCACCCACTTATTCCATCCATAGCAAATTCAGTTAATTTCATATAATATTATGACGACTTTTAGTGGAGAATTATTTTTCAGAATATGATAATCCCTATGTTTTCCCTTCTAATATGATTACACTTTATTTTCGAATGATTTGCATCCTATGAGTGATTAATTATTTTCATGACACCAAAATACATAGTTAAAATTAAATTTAATTAAATTAATTTGTTGACCGCAGGTTGTTTGGCTCGTGGGGGAAAAATTTGTTCGTTTGATTTGACCGCTCCTTGTAATTTAAATGATCCAAATTCATGTGTAAATGTGTGCAAGAAAAGTGGTCTTGGTGGATCCAATTTTGTTGCTGCATTTTGTGGCACTGATTTCAGGAGATCTACCTTTTGCACTTGTACTTATAATTGTTAACCAATACTAGTATAAATTGGAAACTTATCATTCCTATTTCCTACAATAATATATTGTTATTTTGTGTTAATTCTATTTCTCACAAAATGCAAAACGAAAAATGGCAATTAAATTTTAATTAAATTGTTGTTGCACTTGGTTGAATTCTTCCTTTTTCTAATTCATTATTACGCCATTATTAAATTTTATAACCTTTTACTTGTATATGCATACACATGGCATACAAATAGTGGGGTTGGACATTTTTGTTCGGATTTCGTTTTAATAAATTACTATGATTTTTTTATGAAATAATTTATTATGATGAATTATAGACACAATGCAAGTTTTGGGAAAATATACATAGGATCTATGATGAACAAAATTGATTTTCTACTATACAATATCAGAAGTTTTGGCTCGTCTTGGCAAAGAACGCATCGATTGGAATGTGCTTACCCTCAGAAGGAGAAGATCTTTTCTGCTTCTTTTTCTTTCGATTGCTCATATCGCCCTTCTCGGCGAATCTGGCACAAGTATTCAGCGTTTCAAGTTTGGAAATTGTGTAATATGAAACTTGTGATGATAAAGCTGAATGAATACAGATGAATCAATCACCTTAGGTTAGGAGGCTTGACAAGTCTGTTTCTGTTGATTGACTCCTCATCTTGCAGCCGCTCGGCAAGATGGAAATCAAAATGCTCTTGCCTTTCCTCGATAAAGCTGGGAGGAAGTTCGGCTCCACATACTGAGCATTGGTAGTCATTCAACCAACATATGGTATCTCTGGGATTTAGTGAAGACCCTGCCTCGCCATTGCTGCAGTCTCTCTTATGTTGATCAAAACTGCTTTCCTCGCACAACCCAGACGAAGAATCTCTTTCTACTAACCGACCAGTTCCTGTTGGAAGGAGATCTGCCGCAGCTCCAACTGTGTCGTGATGACAAACCTATCACAAAAATGTTCAAGAAAAGTCTGGTCAGTGTTTTAATAAACAAAGACGGTCTGAATTAGAATACCATGACTTTAAATACACACCTTTTCATTCAAATTGTCAATCTGGAGATTAAAAGCTTCTCGAGTTTCGGATTCACTGTGAAAATGCCTTGTGCCCGTGTGTTCAGAATCATGTATCTGGTAGGTATCTGCAAAATCAATTGATTCAGATGGCTCGTGTATATCACCACATAAACTGGACTCTGTGTCGATGATGGCTAGAGCATCATCACAGATAGTGGACTCTAACTGCACTTGAGCTCCCAGCCCTCGTCGCGAAGCATCATCTGCCCCCAGAAAGTTAGAAAGTGTCTTTTGTTTAGGATCAGCTGCAACACCTTCTCTGCCTTCACCGAAGTTTGACATCCGCAGTCCTAATGCAGAATATGGATGAATAGCCAAGATCAATGTATGAAGTAGATAACTGATAAAAATGTTGCAATACGTATAAAAGATTAGTATTGGTCCCTACGAAAAATTTCTTAAAAAGATCACAATATTATAATACCAAATGATCCTACCCATTAGTCTGAGTGACACCGGAAGTTCAGCCTTGAGCAGTTTTTTCGCTTGTTTCAAAATATCCTCACTTGAGCAAGTATTATATGAAAGAGTCACTGCCCGAGTTCGAACCTGGAGTATCCATATTATAGATAAGAAAAAATGCAACAGTATTTCATCAGGCCTCATTCGGTAACTTGATTGCCAGAGAGAGTACAAATGAACTCACAGGAAACATATATACATATAGAGCACAATCTCTACAGATGTGGCTCATCTATCAAGAATTACAACAGTGCATCAAATCATACCTCAAAACTTGATGTTTTCAACTTTAATGTCAATGTTCTTCCACGGATGCCTTCTTTCTTCAAGTCAGAAGAAAGATTTTCTGAAAGATCAACTGCAGAAAGAATTTTTCCTTGATCAGTTGAGAATGTGACTGAAGACTGTGCAACAAGCAGAAGGTCAATCTCAACTTTTCATATTAACATTAGAGAAGAGAACACATAAGGTCGATCTTAATTTTGCATATTAACATTAGAAAAGAGAATACATTGCACATACAGAGACCTATATGATTAGGGATACATGATGGGAAAAGTTGAGTGAGCTTTTTTCACCTAATTTCTGGAATATTGATGCCTTGTCTCCTGTAGGCGAGAAAGTTCTTTCGGTACTCATACTTTTCCTCTGGGACGCTTGAGGTGTATCTGTCCTCCCAATTCCCAAACTGACAGATAAAAAGAAATCTGCAAAGGAAGCAAATAATTTCTAATCTAATAGGAATGGTATTGTAGAAATACTGAAATAATACAGCAGATTATGAAGAACTATGTGATATACATCTCAGAATGATCAGCTTAACTAGTTGAAGAGCATCTCAAAATCCTCCAGACCAAACTCGGGAGGATAACCAATACCAATGGGATTCTCACACAAACCCAGAGAGTTACAAGAAAGAGAGTACAAACCTGCAGATGCGTGAGAAAATAATGCACAGATGAAACTACTTTTCTGCAGCATTTCCTCACATGTTGTAATTCCAAGAACTCCTTTCAAAATATTTTCAGTAACCTTACCAATGCCCCCAATCTACAAATGGACACTTGGAATGAGGATACATAAGTCTCAACTTTCAATAATATTATCACAAAGAGATAGAGAGGTACCTTCCTTATAGGTAATGATGATATAAATGTTACAACAGCAACACGCTCATTTGGCAAAACAAACTGACCATTTGGCTTATTGATATCTGAACAAACCTGTGTAAACGTAGGCAAATAAAGACATTAACCAATAGTACTAGTGGCGCAGCCACATGGTCTTCAGGTGGGGCATTTGCCCCCTCTCAAGCTTTTACTGGTACTATATTTTGTTTAATAAATTTGCAAATTTATTCATATTTCTTTATAAATGCCCCTCTCAATTCCTCAAATTTTCCACATGCATAATTTTGCCCCTCTCATTTTCCTCAAATTTAAAATTACATACTAGAGTATGGCAGTATGCTAATATGTGAAGACCTAATTAATTGTGATACATAGTAAGACATGTATAAGCACTTGTCAATGATGGGTAGAGTATCAAAGTTAGTCAAATAAAGCCATTGTCATATTTGCTCAAAAGCTTTACTCGTGATTTCTAGAGAACAGATATAGAATTCAGCAGATTCCACTTTCTTCCCAAGTAGCATTAGATAAAAGCCTCACTATTACATAGGCTCCACAAGTTAGTTTTGCTAGGATCCTAACTTCGGATTTGATTCACCAGGAGATAATATATACTAATACTATATGTTATAAGTTTTTAATATCTAATATATAACTCCAAAAGAATGGCAGATTGGTTTTATAGTCTTACTCCTGGACTGGTATAGAAGATGTCAAAAGACTACATTAGTCAAGGTGAAATAACAAGTCACTCAGAATAGTTTTCACAAAAACAGTGAGCTTGTTATGAAAGACACTACATCTAATAGAATTCATAAATCATGAGCCTATCATACTACATATTAGAACAACAATTTCACCAGTTCCGGATAACCCAGGCAAAAGTTTGAGTTATGCATTACACGAGTGGTGACATTTAATTAAGCAACCAAGTAAACATAAGTCTGATGTTGTCACTAAGCACCTTGGCGAGCAAGCGATTTGGTGCCACCCCAGCACTACATGTGAGCCCAGTCTCCTTGTGAACACTTTCTCTGAGCTCTTCAGCCACCTTTAGAAATTAATGATAAGGAATTTATGAAAATGAAAGTAGAAAAAATAGGAACCAGAATTGAAATAATAACAAACAATGTTTAACGGAATAGATATCATCATGACATACTTGTCCACCAGTCATTCCCTTTTCATTGCAGAAATTTGTTATATCTAGGTAAGCCTCATCCAAACTTGCAGCTAGAAAGTTGGGATCATACCTCTCGAAAACTAAATGCAAACAAGTGCATAGAGGAATTCAGTAAAAAGTGTAAATATCCATATCAAAGACAACCCAGAGGAAAGTGCAACATTTATAACCTTTCCTAGTTAAACCGCTAAAATGATTATACTTCTTGAAGTCTGTTGGAACAAAAATTAGTTCAGGACACAGTTTACGTGCAATAAATCCAGGCATTGCAGCTCTAACCCCAAATTTCCTTGCCTACAAAAGACAGTTGTGCCTCATCATGTAGCCGACAAACTGTATTACAAGATCAACCAAGAACCTTCATGATCTATTTAACCCTCATTCAGATGCACCAACCTCATAATTAGCTGTGGATAGCATAGACATGCTACCAACAGCCATTGGCTTGCCTTTTAGAGAAGGATTGCTCAGTGTTTCAACGGCTGCATAAAAAGCATCCATATCTACATGTAACCAAATCCTTGACAGATCACGGGTGGCTTCCAATCCTGCAATTTTTCTATCAGCAATCTGCAAAAGATGTTTAAATTCCCATTAGAGTTCATAATATACGTGGCCTCAGTAGGATAGACTACCCGAAAAAGGCTTCACTTGTGCAAATTCCCCCACAATGAGCCTATTCATATAATCGAACTTCTCACGAGTGAAGTCTATAACTTTTTGAGACAGGCATAATAATAAGAAACTCCCACACATTATAACTGCTCATTTCAACTCTTCATCATTTTTCCACCTGTGACTAATTCATACCTTCCGATGGTGTGATAAATCTGAGTCAGTAAGCTTAGCAAGCTGCGCCCGAAAGCTCTCGATTTTGTGCTTCATGTAAGCTTCTTTCTTTTCCTCGTGTTCAAAATACTTGGATCCCTTGCTCATCTCATAAACCACCCTCTGCACTTTCTCCTTGTCCACCCCTTCCATCCCTAGAAAAATAAAATTAAGACCCCATGAACTGAATCGCCTAAATGAACCAAATAAAATCATCAACGGAAGAGATGACGAGCATAAGTCCAGTAATATTATATTGGGGAGATTGAATAGGAGTAATATTGAAATTTGAAATCAAGAGAGATGAAACCTGCTTTAGCGTTGGTATAAACAGTATTGTAGGATTGCCATGGTCGAGCGGAATCATTCCCTGAATTTGATTTTTCATCATTTTGAATTTCTTCCATTGTTTTGGTGAAGCAATTGAGGATTTGAGGAGTGAAAGACAGAGTTGAAAAACTCAATAATTTAATTCACTGAATTGTATAAAGCGAGAAATACAGGGTTCTCATTACAAATCGAACAGGCGCCAAAATTAAAAAATATACGAGGGACCCAAAGGCAAATATATACCACACAATTTTAAAACTAAATATTCAAACTGAACAAACAAAATTTTCATATTTTGTTTTTGTTTGTTTAAATATCAATTCAGTTCCAAACTTCCAATATACTCCATGATCTTTCCATAAGAAAATGCACTCTTTCCTTTTAAGTCCGTTCCATAAGACTATATAATACACTTTCTAATTTTATAAAATATTTTATCTCTACTGAAGTGGAACCCATTTTCTATTAACCATACTTTAATTATCTTTTCTTTCTGTCTTTATCAATTAAACATTAAAATCCATGTTATCTCCGAAGTATCTATTTCTATGAAAGAGAATGTTTTCAAAGTGAGATAGTAAAACCAATCGTATTCATGCTTTAGTTCACGGTGTTTGAAAGTTGTGAGATCGACTAGAATCTAACCAAAGTTATCTAATTCTAATTCTTTTTAAAATATATGAATTATAATTCAAATGATACTTTCTCATTTTATTAAAACTTGTGTCAACCCAAAATGGGCTATTTCTATGAGACGGAGGTAGTATGTTTTATTGAGAAACGCCCTCTATATAGAAAATGATTCCCCATGTTAATGTATGATGGAAGACATTACATTATTCATGAGGACATATTAGCTTTAAGTAATGGAAACAAATCATTTTACTTAAGTGTATTGACAGAATATATTTTGAAAAGAGGGAAGTGCCATTTTAAATCCATGTAAATGAGGGCTCTGGAATTTACAACTTGTGTACAGAGCAAGTAAATACAAACTTACATGGAGTACTATTTTCACACTGCTTTGTTTTAACTAGTATACAAAATTCTGCTTCAGCTATAAGTATAACACATGTTGAAATTTCTTTACTTCACTTACCACAACACTCCTTGAGGTTCTGAGCAGCAAATATCAAGAGCTCCACCATCTCAAATCCAGCTGCAGAAACAAGATCCACTTTCTCTTGCCCAGACTCCCGAGCGGCCCCACTTATTTCATCCAATGATCGTTCCGTTTCAGCCAGCCAACTAACGGGGAGAGAGCTGCCAAGGGCTGTCTTCAGAAGGTTTGCTTCTGCAATAACTTGTTCCAAATCTTCGGAACACCTCATGTCTTCATCTTTCCCTGCATCCGACTCTTTCACCTGTAATAAATATCGCAAGAAACTCTCAGTTGTTGACTTTCTAGTCAGTATAGAGCGCTAACTGGAACGAAACAGTCACCTTCAATAGGGAAATACGGAGTCTTCGAACAGAAGAAAGTAGATGCTCCATACTGTCCAGGCTCTCCTTAAGAGTGGCATTTTCAATCTTCATCCTGTAAAAATAGTGACACAAATTTTGTTGGTAACTTATGATTCATAGCAGTAATGGAGGATACGGAAGAATGTTATATGTTTAATATAGTCTACGAGCATCTGTTTAAGATGTTATTCATGGAAATACCACAACCACCAAGCTGGTGGTAACCATCACTTTCTAATATCCACTCTAACCTTGCGAAATCCACTTGATGTGGTTTTTCGTTATGTAGATGTGCCAATATATCACTTCCATCGGAGCCTCCGACCCAACGTGTTAAGTAAGTTTTCTTTAGCAGACTTTTCAATTTCCCGTCTTTCTCCGATACCATTCTTCGTTCTGCAGTCTCCACCGGATTGATTCCTTGTACTTTGTCCTGACTGATCTTTCTGCAGTCGTTGTACCTTACGTTATTATGATGCTATGATACATTACGGCAGCAAAATAAAATTTCGAACAAGCACACAACAGTAGATGTTAAACCAATGAGCAAAGGGGAAGAGCAGTTCAGCCCATGATCAAATCATTATTGTGACGACCAAAATTAACAGTTGCAATAGAAATGTATATGTCATCACAACAGCAATGAATAAGAAGAAACATTATAGCAAAGCTCATCATAAAATGAGTGAACATACGGTTGTAGATTATATAATTCTTGCTTCAGCTGTGCTAACTCCATAAGAGCTTTCACCTTTTCATTCGTAACCTAGACCAACAAAAGATTATGAAGTAGAGCATCAGATATGTATAAACCATGAAATGCATGGCCAGAGAGAATATAGGTTTCATAATGAAATGCAGCAATGCCCTATTTCTGAAGGGTAAAGAATCATTATATTGACTATCTGAATAAGAAACTGGGAGCAATAGAGATGCTAAAAGTAAACATTCAAAATCACCTGCATTAAGTTTCTCTGCAGTTCCTCGATTTTTTTTTGCAAAGCTGCATTTACATCCCTCTCTAATAGATGTCTTTCTTCTTGCTGCGACATAAGTAATAATGCTGACACCTGAAAATCATAGAAACAACATAAGGTTGATGTTACAGTGCTAAAACCAGGGAAGGAGTGTTTTAGAAAACCTTATCGTGCAATGCCAAAGCAAGGGCTTCAGATGCATCGCCAGTTTCACAAGCACTTGGAATTGGCAAGCCCGGATGACTTTTCTGCAGTGTGAGGGAAAAACTGTTGTTATGCATATACAATTATACCAAAACACCAAGTATTCAGCTACACTTTCTTGACAAAATGTTGAGCTGATCTTTCGATACAAGACGATATAAACTGTATTGAGAAAAAAAAACTACTAAAAGGTGTAAAGACATATGTAGATATAATAGGGAATAACAAGAACATGCCTCAGTGATTGCAACTGGACTAGAATCGGCACTAACATGGACATCCCTGCATTCACTCACGTCAAATTCTCTCTCTTGTAGCTGAGAAGATCTCAAATCGCATTCTCTGCTCGTTTCAAGTTGCTTGATCTTCTCAACTACCAGATCGCTAATTGATTTTAGCTCCAAATATCCCTCATCAAGTAAGCTTTTGATACCGTTTCTGAACTGAGAATGGTGATGAGATAATGCCGAAATCCACTTTTTATTCTTCTCTTTTGAATGGATCTGCAGTTTACGCAGTTTTTAAATAAGTAGCAAGCAATTACAACTGGAAATTGTACGTCTTTTACTAGAGATCAAAATGTCTTACTTTCTTCCTCTCCAAATCACGGACTTTCTTCTTCAAGTGGGTTTCAATTTCCAGTCCCTAATCATCAATACATAATAATGTAACAGCTATCAACAATGTGAGAACAGCAGATGCCATGCATGCCATGCATTAAAAGAGTGAAGAAATCAGAAGCTCACCACTCGAAGCTTGTTTTGTAAATTATCGAGACGTCTCCTCAGAGTTTCAATCTCGGCTTCGAGAGAGTTCTGCCTGAAGGTAATTTAATCAATAAACCTCAAAAAGCAAGTCATAAAATAGGTATGTTTATATTTTGAATTCCTTCTAGCTCTTAGGCAATACTAACAACCATACATCATGCACGATTCTTCTGCTGATCAACTGCCATTAATATATACCCAAGCACTGATTGAATCATCGATCACTATTTCAATTTAAGAAAAACAGTAAGAAACTTCCCTACATATATCAATTTCTTTTTTTTCCAAACAATACAATGACACATATACATACAAGCACCAATTCCTTTCCAAATCTCACTACCCGAACCATCTTCTCCTACAACATCCTGAATAACTAGGCATATAGCGAAGATCGCCGCAACATTCATATGTTGAATAGCTTATGCCACACACCTGTATTAGGTAAGCTCATAACCTAATGATTGGCTCTGAGATGAGTCCCAATTAGATGCAGGCAATTGACATCAAAATGTAGACAATGGCATACAAGTTCTAGAATGAAGTGGGAGTAGCAATATGACCCAAACACTACAAATATAACTTAAATAACACCACAAAAATAATAACTCGCATTCACTTAGGATATCAGGAAACATAGGAACAGCTAAACGAATCAACTGAAATTCAAATAAGCTAAGGGCAATTATCATTTATTACTTAGTAGGACTTACAATGTAATTGGAGGTTGAAGCATCCTCATCATTTTGGAACCTCCATGTATCCTCTGAATCATTCAGAAGAGAAAGACATTTCTCTTCCCAACTTCCATCAGTGGAATCATTAAGGGAATCTTGTCTGATGCTATAGAATTTATCAATCACCTATTATGAAGAAAGTAAATCCTTAAAAAGCAGAATTTATGAATGGCAGGATTTGAGCAAAACTGATTGTCTAAAGTTGAAGACATGATTCTCAGTTTTCATAAAGGGATCATTTTGTAAGTGGCAGGACCACAATGCTCAGATTACATGCTACATTGTAGGAATAATCAAGGTAATGTAGTAGAGGTTAGTTTTGTTTCAAGTTCCAGGTGGATCATAAGAATCTAGGCAACCACCTGTCTGAACATCTCATTCTGCCTTTCGTGCTTTTCTAAATCAATACGGATATTTGCTGCTTGTTCCTTTTCTTCAAGAAGTTCAGCAGTCAGCTCTTCAACCCTGTAGGCAATAGAAAGTATATTTTAATATGTGTACCCTATACAGGACTCTTTTTTCATTTGCAGCCAAGGGAAGTCATATGCGAGATGAACAAAAAAGAAGATATCATACACATATCAGCCAAAATTCACGAATGTTTTTTCATACATTTGGTAATTTGGTAATACATATACAGATTTAGTCATAGTTGGGCGATGAAATAAAAGGCAGAAAACAGAATGCAAATCCAACATTAAAGATCACATATAAGTCCTTATCCTAAGCAGTGGTTTAACCAACTTGTACTTTAGCATGCCATATTCCGTGCAAGAAGAGCTAACAGTATTTTTTCTAATTCCTGCACTTCATATGAATAAATTGGTAACAAAATTTTTTGAAACCAGAACCTCCTACATGGCCTATGTCACTTCATGGAAGACAAGACTATCATTTGATACTCAGTGCTACAAAAAGTAAAAAAGTCCCTTTACTCTCATATAGAACTTCAGTTAGCACTGTAATTTCGGTCTCAAAGGCGTTCCTTTAGAGTGCTCCACCTGAGGCCCAAAGTGAACCCAGGTGTGTGACTGTAGAATAGCACCCACCTTTGACATTCTAAGCAACAACAGGTCGTACTACGGGAACCTTTTGCCACAGGCGCCACTTTAACAACTATTAACTACTATAATCAAAAAATTTGTGAATAGCATTTGCTCTATTAACATATTTTAAACTAAGCTACAATCCGGATAAACAGCCTTAAACAGAACATAGATGCAGAATCCACTCAATTTTTCATGCACCCTCTCCATAAGTCCATATCAACCATTATCCCAACAAAACATCACAAAATAAAAACAAAAGTTCATCTTGAGCTTTAAAACATGGTTTTAGTAACCAGGGAAAACGTATACAGAATATTATACACAAGACCTTCTCTGAAAATTTGTCAGCTCCTGCGGCAGTAGCTCCTCTCTCTCTTTAGCCTTTTCAGCCTGTCCAAAAGAAGTTGGCTTAAACTGGAACCACCAAAAGACCCACTATGCTTTGCCAACAAAGGCACCTATCGTAAACCTTACAGCCTAAGGTCTAAGCTATCATCAAAGCTAAGGAAGGGTAGAGGAAGGACCACAGGAGAAGAAAAATTAACCTCCATTATTGCATTATCTCGCTCAGCAAAAGCAGCAGCTACACAATCTTGAAAAAACCTAAGCTGATTCTCAGCTTCGACATTCTGGTACAGAAAGTAAACAATAATACATGAGTCTTGAGCATGAACTTTTCACTAATATCTTTAACCTTTTTTAATTTTTTTAACCAGAATATGGCGATGATATCAATTATCAACTTATAAAAGAAAAAACAGGTACTTTTGGAGAGAATATTTTCAGAAGTTGAACATCAAAAGGTAGGGTATACTGGAAACGTGTGTTTAGATGAATCAGTGCTACTTATGCCATGATGGAGAGAGATATGTACCTTTGACACTTCAGCCTTATGTAGATCGGCTATTTGGCTCTAAAAAAAGTTACATGCAAGACAAGATGTACTTAGAAAGAATGACAGAAATCCACACAAGTGGAACTAATCAATCAAAACAGAAGATCTCACTTTAATGCGATAAGCTTCGGATAGCTCCTCTTGAAGATTTTGATTTTGTCTTATGCAAGTAGCCAACTGTTTTTTCAAGTTCTCGATCTCCTGCTCCAACCCAGCTGTCCTAATTTGAGAAAAATAAAGAATGCCGTCATTATTGTTGAGAGAAGAACATAATGATCCATTATCCTCGTATATATGTGGCATTAATTGTAAGCAGTTCACTGTAATTGGTAAAATAGTTCTACCTCTGAAAATGTAAACGTGTTGCCACTCCAATATAGGCAGGTCCAGCTTGTTGCATACACAACTGTTCAATATCTTTCTGCAATTCATTACGTTCTGCAGAAGGGATCAACATAACACCGATGAGCAAAATTAAGTCCAAGGTACCAGAATATATTTAGTCATCGTAGTCAACCAATAGACTCTCAACATCAAAGTCATAAGAAAAAAATCCTCCAATCACCCACAAGAGGTCACCTTGTAAACTAGAATAGCCAGGTTCAAACATTAGACTAAATGAAGTATCTTCAGTTCAATCACACCGACATACTACTATATTTTTCACACCCTTACAAGAAAAATTAACTTTGTGGAGTTCTCAATATTAATCGGACTCCAACAAAATACGAAGATTGACAAAGGTTTGAGAATCTCATGAGTGGTTTCCAGAAAAACTGAAGCTTCTATTGCAGGCTGCAGCTAATAATTTCCATTGTTTCTCACAATCAGTCCCAACAATTTAACTAAGAATGTAGTATCATTCTAAAAAAGAAACAGAAATCTTGACACAAGATATACGATAGCATACCTCTCTCCAACTGTTGAACACGAGCAACCATCGATTCATAATTGGGATGCTGATCCATGGCTAAAAAACAGAGGTTCAGCAAAATATACTAAATTAAAGACACAAACTAAACCTGCAAGCCCCACATATATGACTTGAACACCAAAATTAGAAAGAACAGCTTTAATTGAAGCCCAATTCAAGTCCTGGCTGGGAACTTAAATTATCCAAACAACTAACATTGTCAACGAAAATTTAGGTTCTTCACGAATTAGAAGATAAACTTATTCAAGAAAATTCAACCAATATCTTTTTCAAGAAAATAAACAAGAAGCACAAACGAAAAATTGAAATATGACAAACCATAAAAAGTTACCGGGAAATCAAATTATTGATTCGGAGCTCTGGAACCGGGCGTCTGTAATTCGATTCCTTGGAGCCCGAATGAGGAGGCGGAATAATGATTGTGTCCTCTCTGTATTTTAACAATTTAATCAATTTCACATAAATGAAATCTTTTCTGAAATGTTAGTATTTTTATGTATTTTCTTGAGTTGGGCAAGGAGAGATAAGGGTGTCTCCTACGGCGCCCTTTCCGTTCGCCCGTCGGGGACGGGCGACCCGACGGGCGCCATAGTGGGTGGGAAGGGCGCCCACGCCCGTCCCGAGTGCCCCTGCGACGGGCTCGCCCCTCCCGTCGACGGGCGAGTGGGACGGGCGCCACTGCGGCGAAGGTCGCCCGTCCCACTCGGACGTCCGACATTTTATATTTTTATATATATTTTTTTAATTAATAAATAATAAACTCTATAAATAGGGCTTCCCCAAATTCATTTCACTCACCCCACTTGTGTTAACAAGTTTCTCTCTCTCTACACATTTCATTTCTACTACAATGGAGTACAACAGAAACTCCCCCACCACGAGCGGAGGGAACACACCCTCGATTCCCATCGGCGCGGAGGGAAATTTTGCGGGGAATGAATCCCCAAGCGGGGATGAATCCCCGGAGATGGCGAGAGGATGGGCGGTATGCCGACGATGACTCCCCAAATGTTCTACAATATGTACACTTGGATGAGTCGAATGGGTCAGATGATGCCGGGGGCAGCGGGTATGCCGGCAAATATGTCGGGGATGGATGGGACGATGCCAAGGGCAGCGGGGATGGGCGGTATGCGGCCAAATATGGCGGGGGTGAGTGGGATGATGCCCGGGGCAGCGGGGATGGGCGGGATGCCGCCAAATATGTCGGTGGGTGGGTCGATGGAGAGGCGGAGCCCGAGGACGCCTGGGGAATCTGTGTATCGGCCATATATAGATTTGTTGCCGATGATTCCCCTAGTATTGTTCCGGAGACTCAGTACGCCGGCCTCGAGACTTTCTCTTTTGAGGATTGGGGCTATCGCCGATCCGTGAGACTCCCGATGAGGCGGAGCCTGCTGCAAGGGGCAGGAGCAAAGGCAAGGGCAAGGCCAGGGGCGGGGGTAGGGGCAAGGCTAAAGTCCCGAGCTCTTCTTCGCACACGGGGGCAGAGGAGGAGGAGGGTGAGGATGAGCCGGAGAGGAGGGCGATCTGGACCGTGTGGGAAAATGTCGCG
>NC_062970.1:16184865-16222351 GCF_023119035.1 Salvia hispanica
TTTTGTTTGTAACTTTTTGAAAAAAGTAGTGAGAAAGTTTTCGTATATAGAAATGTGATTAATTTTTAAAAAATGAAAAATGAAAGAGAGACTATTTTCAGATACGTAAAAAGTATTACTACTATTTTCGTCTCATGCCACTCACACTTTTCTGTTTCACATCGTCCAAACTACTTACACTATTTCTATTTAAAGCAAAAATAAAAGAATTTTATCAAAACATTAGAGTTAATTAAGTGATCATGTGTTTTCTTGTTACATTTAAAATACTAATTTAACTACACTAATCAGTAATCACTCGATCCTTAATTTACGATCCAAAAAGAAAATTGAAAGTAACATGGAATTGTATAATAAAGAGAAAATTGTCAATATAACCATGAAATTTGGTCAAACTATAACTTTATTAGCCTACCATTTGAGTGGGCTTGAACCAGAACCTGATGAAATATAACTTGACCTAGTTAATCTTTCCGCACTTAATTAATTATTTAACAGCAAAATGCTCACATGTTTTAATACATGCTAATATGAGTGAACCAAAAATATGTGATCAAGTATAATCATTCCCCAAATTGTACTAGTAATACTATACACAACAAGCTTATATAACGATGAAAATAAAGTTATTGAACTAAAAATTAATCTTGTTTGTTTTCTTTGGAGGCATCCATTAATCTTCTTTGTTGCTCAAACCTTTTCAAGACTCCATCCATGGCAATGTCGAAAGCATCTTCAATTCCACCTAGATTGGCATTGGACTTGGAATACAACAATTTTGGCAAAAATTCAATGATAGTTTCTCTCATCCTCTTCACCTCCTCCTTGCTATATTTCTCTAAGGTTCGTTTAATAATGGACGTATCATTTCTCACAATATCATTATCGATGAATATTGAGTATTCAGAGGCATTTTTAGGCAAATGCCACTCATATTGATACTCAAAGCTCCCCCTCCAAAAATAAACCGGGATCGAACCGGCCAACATGCAATCGAAGGCGGATCTCCGGGTCAATCCGTCTCCTTTTGGTTGTAAGCAAAAATCCGACCCGAGAAACGCCTCGAGTATAGCCGGAGCTCCATCAGAGCAAGGCGTCTTCCAGCAATCCACGACGCGACACGACGTCGTTTCTTTCTTAGTACAATACTCCATGAGGACGCTCCGGAAGTCGTTCCGGATCTTTTCCCGGGTCGCCCCGACAAATGTAAAGAGAGTGGGCCTTTTCCTGGCCCGGATCCAGGCCTGCCACTGGCGGATATCGGATTCGGATCTCGGGTGGAATGCGGTCGGGTAGGGCACGCTGAACTCGAGCTCGTCCCACCGGAATCTCTCGACGGTGAGGCGGAGGACGTTCTTCATCAGCGGCATGTAGAGGAGGCTCGAGCCCCACTCGGTGTCGTCGTCGGTGAGGCGGCGGAAAGCCCACGTGAGGCGCCCGAGCATGAGGAAATGATCCGACCCGTTTGAGTTGCGCCAAGCGGGTTGGTTTTTGACCCAATTGAGCATGGCGGCGGCGTGGTGGTCGCGGTCCTTGGCGGTGGAGTTGGAGAAGAGGTAGTTCCGGACGGCGAGGCCGGCGTAGAAGGGGATGTAGAAGGCGGCGGCTTGGGCGGGGTCGGAGGTGGTGCAGCGGTAGTTGTTGATGCGGTCGTGGTAGATGACTTCGGCGGCGTACATGTCGGTCCAGTGCCAGGCGGCGGCGAGGTTGAGAGGGACGGCTGCGTCGAGGCCGGCGGCGGGGGGGCCGAGGCCGGCGTGGTAGTTGTGGAGGAGGTCTTTGTTGAGGATTGGGGGGAGGTCGTAGACGTAAATCCGGCCGAGTTTGCAGGCGGCGGCGGTGGATTCCGAGTGGAGAAAGAGGGAATGCAAGGAGCCGTTGAGGAAGAGGGTGATGAGAAGCTGAAGGAGGATCATGAGGGTGAGCCATGCACAGTGGTGGAGGGAGATGTTGGATATTTTCAACATGGAGGCTGGCGGCGGCGGCGGTGGTTTAGGATATTGGACTAATTTATTATATATTTCATCTATTTGATTTTTAATTTGTTTTGGAAATGATGGAGTATTTACATGTAAAGATGCGGAGCCATTTAAACACAGATTCATTACTTGGTTAAAAATATTGAGTTCAGATATTAATACAGATATGACATATATTAAATCATGCAATTTATGATAAATTGATAACCTAACCAAGTCCTAAAAACTAAAAAGATAGTATTCAGAATTTGTGCATACTTTAATTTATAAACAGTAAGGCTGAAAGTTTTAATCACCAAATTAAAAAAAAGTAAAATAAAACTCTCAAATTGATGAGTGCCCAAGACTGCCCTTCGCGCGTGTGTTGAATTTTGTCAACACTTTAATTTGTAGAAGCTACACGAAAAATATGTGAAGTATCGTTTTTTGTAAATAGAGTATTTGAGATGTTAAAATATGAAGTAGATTGTGTGGCAAAATGTACGTATTTATTTTTGTAGCTAGGACACTAAATATAAAATTAGTGGAGTACTATTATAGTCTCGAAGTATCAAAGGTGCTCTTTCCGACAAATAAGATACCTTCTGATATGGATCGTACCATTAACATGTTTAAGTGTAATTAGTATACATAAAGCTTGATTTTACCACAGATGACAAAGCCCTGATTTTGACCTTGATTGTAATTGTGTTTAATTTTTAGTTGATTTTGATACCTTAACAATATTTGCAATAATCATGCTTATCTTCGCCTTAATTAAGTTTTCATATCTGGAGTTTTCCTAATTATTTTGGTATTTTGGCACCATTTGGTATTTTTTTTTCTCCCTAATCTATCTATACATTACATATATAAAAGGCAACTTTTGGGAGTAATAATGCAAATGCCGACCTTTTGGAGGCATAATCAAGTCGCCTAATTAGATCTTAAGGAGTTGACGGTGCACGATTTTCGTTCTAAGTAGATGTGGAGCTTTGCATGGATCTCTTGACTCGTGTGGATTGTGATATGAGATGAAGGGATGTTCTTAAACTGTTTTTAATTTAAACATATGGGTGCTTAATTGGTATTAAGCGATAGAAATCTATTGGTTCCATTCTAAAATTAATTGATGATAGAAGGAGGGGTCCATGAGATTTATATAATTCCTTTGTCCCATAAAAGATGTCACACTTGTGGGACGACATAGAATTTTATGAGGTTTTATTTTGTGTGTTAAATAGAGAAAGAAAATATTATTTTTATATTCATGTGAGAGAGAGCTTTTTCCAAAAATAGAAATGTGACATCTTTTGTGGGACAAACTAAAAAGAAAAGTGTGACATCTTTTGTGAGACGGAGGGAGTACTAGTTTTAGTTTTCTCTTGATATCGTACCTTGGAGGGGTTGGACTTTTTTCCTGATTGTTTGGACGAATGACCCAATTTTTTTCTGACCATTGGCCCAGATTTTAAGCCCAGATATACTGCTGGGTCAGTCATTTTTTTCGGTTTCAGCCCAGATATTCTGCTGGGTCAGTCATTTTTTTCGGTTTCAGCCCAGTTATTCTGCTGGATCAGTTAATTTTAGCCCACAATCGGTGACCCGCTCTGATACCATGATAGAAATCCATGGGTTCCATCCTAAAACCAATTGGTGATAGAAGAGGGGCCCATGAAACTTATATACTAGTTTCAGTTTTCTCTTAACACCGATGTGAGACAGTTATATTTTACTTTTTTAGTTTCAATTGCCAACATTAAACATTAAGTGCAATAACACTTTGAGTTTGAGTATTTGATGTAAATTATAATTTCTAAAATTTTATGTTATACAAATTAATTCCTTTGTATAATCATGATTTTATCCGTATTATTTGATGCGCAGTAATTGTTTGTTATCTAATGTCTCTTCAACTCAGGTTTAAGAGCAATGCGTATATTAGAAACTATTGGTTTATGGGATATATTTTTAAGCGTGGATCAATACTGTTTATCTATTTCTAGATGTCTACTACACATCGGCGGCGACAAGAGGTTAATGAGTATATGCTCCGAGACCAATGGCGGATCCAGAAACTGATAATCGTAGGGTCGAAATAAATGAGATAACTCTGTTCTGTTGTAATAGAGTCATATTCTTTCGACGCAAATATTAAGAAAAAATGACTTTATTATAGTAGAACATTCTAAAACGAAAAATATCTCAACTATTTGGAACTTAGAAAATACGGAGTATATATTTACATAATTATTTTAAATAAAAAATTATTAAAATTTAAATAACACTATGTTATGCTGTGTACATGATAATTGGGTTCAATGAGTATTCAAAATCTGAAAACAACTAAATACTCCCTCCGTCCCACTTAAAATAAAATATTTGGGAATCGGCACGGGATTTTATGTAGTGTTATTTTGTGAGTTAATGAAGAGAGAGTAAAGTAAGAGAGATGAAAAAGTAGAGATAGAGTTATTTCTATTTTAGGTAACGTTTCATTTTTAATGGGACAATCAAAAAAAGAAAACGTTTAATTTTTAATGGGACAGAAGGAGTATAATTTTATTATTAAATTTATCATATGATAGTTTGGATATATTTAATAAAATTATCAAAACTCAAAATATATTCAACTAAGAATCCTTATGATATACTATAGCACTTTAATATAGTCTCATTGAGATAAGCAAACCAATGAAATCAATAAGCAGTATATTAATTATTATGTTTATTTAAAATATGATAAAAATGAATTTACGGATTTGAGAAAAGAATATACTTATTGATTAGTAGAAAAAAGAAAATGATAAAAATTCCTTATAGAAAAGGTAAAAATATCATATTAATGTTGAAACTTATGCTAAAGTTTTCGTATTCAATATTATGAAGAATTAATTTAATATTGAAACTTATATTAAAATACAAGGTAAAAATGAGTTGGGCTTTAACTAATTTGTAACGAAGAAGACCCAACCAATATAAAACTAATATAGGTAACATAACCCTTCTTCTCTGTGCCGCCAGAACTGATGTTGACGACGGAGCGGAGTGTTAGAGTTTGTATACTAGAAATCACATTTTGAGTGATTTGATACTGCAAAACTCTATAGTTTATTTTTCAATTATTGCAACAGATTATTTTTGTCGTATTGTTGTTATGTTTTATATTTAATGGATGTTTATTGCATATTTAAATGTATAATCAACGTAACAAAGTCTAAGTCTTTGTTTTAATAGACCGGTTGTAGGCGTCGTCCACTGTAAGATAACACGGTCAGTTCTGAACAAAGAAAATAAGAATTTCACAACCTAGATGAGCCTAGACTACCTATCGTGAAAGGTTGCAATGTCAGTCCGATTATTTCTAAGCCTTAACGAAATAAGATGATGTTGGTGTGGTATAGCATTGAATTGGATCTAACAGCAAGACGAGTCTTTATGCTATCTACTGAAAGACGAGGTCTTGATAATTTGTTTCTTAATCAATGTACGTTAGCATTGAACATACGGTATTGATTGAGCACTACTTTTTTTTTTCTTAAAAAAAATAAAAAATTTAACTCATATATGAAGGAGGATATTATATATAAACTCCTAAGAAAGGAGGAAATTACAACTGATGTTAAGAGGGCTCGAACTCGGCACCTCATACATTGATGTCTAAGCTCCTTGCCGCTAGGACAAAGGCTCTGGACAGATTGAGCACTACTTTGACTTGCCAATATGTGCGGGTTTTTCGTAACCCAAGAATCCTGGCATATTGGGTAGTGTAGATTAATATCTAGAGGTGCTAGGATTGCTATTATGTTGAATCGTGCGCGAGCTGAGTCTCGTTTGATAACGTTCACAAGAGGAGCTCGAACGAGGACTTTATTATTCGGAACCTAGCTAGTTGGAGTTTGATTACTCCATGAATAATAAATAAGTGTTTCTTGCTGAGTCCACTCTTGGAGTAAATATGTTAATTAATTAAGTTCATAGCAAACACTAATTAATTAAACGTTTCTATCTTAAGCGCGAGAAATAAATAATAATAAATATTGGAAACCCGAATTACTTGTAATCTCGGATTTGGATGGGGAGTGCAATATTACTTCTATAGTGGTTGTTCGTAATATTCCAATATAAGCTTGTATTAAATTGTGGGTTCAATTTAATTAGAGAAAAGCTAATTGGGAGAACCCATATCCAAAGTCTTCCATAGATCCCTAACTGGGCCCAATATGTGACTTAATATAAATAGGAGAATAAAGGAGATAGAATACACATAATTTTAGTGACTAAAAATTCTTCCCCCTCTAGCAGTAGAAGAGGACGAAATTTTCGTCCTTCAACTGCTTCCATGAGCAGTTTTTTTGTCCTCCATTATTTGAGTCCTTGTACTTTGGTGAGATCAGCCCACACTGATATCAACGTACTGTCCGGGAACCAGTCAGAAGATCCGTGGTTAGTAATCAAGATCTTCACGTAGAGAAGGCGCGAGCCATCTTCGATTCTTTGGAGAATCAGAAAGGTAAATTGGCTAACTCCGTAGGAACATGTTTTAGGATTTCAATTATGCTAAAACATGTATGAATTCAAGTTGTGAGCATGATACATGTGATAATTGCGCGAATAGAATTTATCTAAATAATCTGCTAAATAGATCAGGATTATTATGTAATCGATTTATGTATGCTTCCGCTGCCAACCCCTTCATGGAGATGTAGGGACTGTGGGGTCGGCGGCTGATTGAAGGCGTTTTCAGGCAATTCATTGGAGCTGGCGGTGGAGTCGGCCGACCCCACTCGACCCCAACTAGATCCGTCACTGGCAGTGGCGGATCCAGGATTAAAAACGGAGGAGGCGGAATAAAATAATAAATAATAAAATATTAAATATAATACTTCAATATGTTTTTTAGCAAAATGAAAGTCTATTACAATTCAAGTAGTGCTAGCATCTGTTAATCGAGACAACTGATTTCTTCGGGTATCCATATCTTGAAAACATTTCAAGATTCTTTCATTAGAAACACTAGCAAAGATGGATCTTTCATTGTATATTACCAAACTGTCATTCAACCACTCATCTCCCATCCTATTCCGCAAGTCAGTCTTGGCAAATTTCATTGATGAAAAATACTCTTTCAACAGATGTAGTCGCTACAAGTAAGATCAATACCAACTCAATCAGACGATAAACCAACGGAAAAACTTTATCTTTCTTGGTTTCAACAATCTTCTGAGATAGGCTAGCCAAATCTTTAATACCATTCAAACGTGCATCTCTTCTCACAACATCAACAATAGTTTCAAGTTGTCGTAACAATTCAGTATGTTGAGTCGATGAGAAGTCCTTTGGATAAAGAGTAGCAAGATGAACAAGCTTATCAACATTAAAAGCAGCGGAATCATTTTTTGGATCGAGGCATGCCATACAACTTAGCAAGTCTGTGGATGCCTCAGAGAAACGATTTTCCATCTCTTGTGTAAGTAAGTCGACGACCTAATTGACGCACAGAAAAGATTAAATATCAGGATGATTCTAATTTAGTAAATGAATAAGATATTAAAACTTCAAATTACCTGACAAAATATTTCAACGCGATAATGATGGTAGTTCTTGATGTTTGAACCATTCCTCATTCTAATCCGCTTTGGAGCATCATCATCCATGTTTGTTATTGAAATGTCATTTGCCCCACAAAAATCATTCACTTCTTGCAAGAAAGTATCCCATCCAAATTCTCGAAATGATCTCAAGCTTTCTTTCACATTCTCTATCATGAAAACCGCATTTAAAATATCTTGATCTCTTTGTTGCAAGGCACAAGACAATGGTTGAATCAACCCCAACAAATGTTTCATCAACATAAGGATGAATACAAATTCAAAAGTCTCTATTTTCTGTAGGAGACCTACAGCTCTGCCCCTTGTTTCATATTCTTCTCCATCAACAAGTACGTTTTCAAGTACTTCGGATACAGACTGCCACATATTTACAAGACGAATTACAGTGACATAATGAGATCCCCATCGAGTATCACCTGGTCTCTTAAAAGAAGTTTCTTTATTTTGGCCTCTACCAGTACCGATTTCCCCATTCTCTATCATTTCAACTAGTCTATTGTGCTCAATTTGTCGAATCATATCAGTCCTTTTGCAAGAAGATCCACATATTGTTACAATCGAGCTAAGATAAGTGAATAAATCACAAACATATTGATTTGTCTTGCACACGGCCACACATACCAATTGAAGCTGGTGGGCAAAACAATGGACATACCAAGCTGATGGATTTTCCTTCAAAATTAGTGCTTTCAATCCATTGCATTCATCTCTCATGTTTGATGCTCCATCGTATCCTTGGCCTCTCAATCTTGACAAAGATAACTTAAACTTAGCATATACGGAGTTAATTGCCTCTTTCAAACAAACTGATGTAGTTCTTTTGACATGAACCAAAGCTAAAAACCTTTCAATTATCCGGCCATCCTTGTTCACAAATCTTATGACAATTGCCATTTGCTCCTTTGTTGAGCAATCACGTGAATCATCAACTAGGATTGAAAAGTGTCTATCTCCAATTTCTCCCAATATATCAAGTGTGGTTTCCACCGCATAAGTATTAACCATATCTTTTTGGATTAATGGAGTAGTCATTTGGTTATTTCCAGGGGCATTTTTCAAAATCACTATACCAATTTTATCATTCCTCGAACCATACCATTCTAACAACTCAAGAAAATTAACTTTGTTCAAATACGTAGATGACTCGTCATGTCCCCTAAAAGGCAAACCTTGAATCAAAAGAAAACGAACTACACCAAGAGTTGCAGTCAATCGAATTCGATATTCCTTTTCTTTTGTTGTCATACTTCTACTTACAACATAAGTCACACTATGCCTTTGATTGACAAAATTTTCATATTCTATCTTTGCTTTGTTGTGTGCAGTACTTTTATCCCCAACATGCCCCTTAATTTTTTCTAGTGCCTTTTTCCAATTAGAAAAACCACAACTAGTGAAGGCTTCATCTCCCGGTGCCACATAACCACGCTTGAAGAGAAAACAGTAAAAGCATTATGCAGCATGTTTCGCTTCACTATATTCTAGCCAATCATAATCTTTGTACAAATCATCTCTAAAACTCCTATTATCTTTTCCTTGACGCGTTTTTTGAAAAATATTACCCTTTGGTTGACAATGGCCTTTCGCTATATATTCTCTACGAATACAATCGAATATTTTCACACCATATTTTGCAATTGGTTTTCGCAAACCAAGATCAGCCTTTATTTCACTTTCATCTATATCCTCATTTGCTATCAAATTTTTCCAGCATTTTGTGCTTCTGGTTCTGGACCAGAATCCAAAATTCTTGGTCTTTTTTCAAGATATTTCTCCATACCTAATGAAAAAAAAGGAATACAATAATTATAAAATGTTATAACAAAGTAACTATCATTTACTCACTTTATACTGTCCACGAAACTACACTTGTCATTAGCATTTAGCACATGGAACCCACCCAATGTTTTATATATACATCACTTCAGCACTTCTCATTTATTGCCATTCCAATCTATTTAAAATTCAAATGTAGCTACTATATTTTTTTTCCTATTCCAAGTTTCAACTATGAGCTGCATCTTTAATCTTCTACGCTACTTTTTTTTCCTATTCCAAAAGGAATATCTTTAATCTCTCCTGAATGGCTAAATGCCTAAATCTACAAATTCTAAGACATGAATTTGAATTTTAAAACACACCTTCAAATTTATGAAATTATGCTTCTGGAATTTGAGAATGGTTGGGCTTCTTCTTGAGATGGAGATTGGAGAGGCAGCAGGGGCGGACTTGTGGATTTGTGGTTGTGGAGTCCGGAGGGTGGACGGCGGGCCGTGGAGGAAATCGGAGTTTGAGAGCTGGGAGCAGACTCGTCACTCTCTTCGCCAGAGAAGACACAGGTCACAGGCGTATGGAATTTGAGGATTCTCTTTAGGGCTCAAGTTTATTAATTATTTCTTTATTAGAGTTTAATTTTATTTAAAAGGTAGATTCCAGATTGGACTTTTAATTCTTTTTCAATTAGCTTGAGATTTTATATTTTATTTCAATTGAGCTTGAAGCGATAATGGTTATTTTTTCGGTTAACGAGGCAACGTCGGAGGCAACGGAGGGGACGGATATGAATAATATACGTCCGGGATAAGGGAAAATTAGTTGCATGGAGGGGGCGACAGCCCCCTCCTGCCCCCTGGATCCGCAATGGTTTGTCGAATCATATCAGCACTTTTGCAAGAAGATCCACGTATTGTTACAATCGAGCTAAGATAAGTGAATAAATCACAAACATATTGATTTGTCTTGCACACAGCCACACAATTGAAGTTGGTGGGCAAAACAATGGACATACCAAGCTGATGGATTTTTCTTTAAAATTAGTGCTTTCAATCCATTGCATTCATCTCTCATGTTTGATGCTCCATTGTATCCTTGGCCTCTCAATCTTGATAAAGATAACTTAAGCTTAGCATATACGGAGTCAAATGCCTCTTTCAAACAAACTGATGTAGTTCTTTTGACATGAACCAAAGCTAAAAACCTTTCAATTATCCGGCCATCCTTGTTCACAAATCTTATGACAATTGCCATTTGCTCCTTTGTTGCATCAACTAGGATTGAAAAGTGTCTATCTCCAATTTCTTCCAATATATCAAGCGTGGCTTCCACCGCATAAGTATTAACCATATCTTTTTGGATTAATGGAGTAGTCATTTGGTTATTTCCAGGGGCATTTTTCAAAATCACTTTACCAATTTTATCATTCCTCGAACCATACCATTCTAACAACTCAGGAAAATTAACTTTGTTCAAATACGTAGATGACTCGTCATGTCCCCTAAAAAGCAAAACTTGAATCAAAAGAAAACGAACTACACCAAGAGTTGCAGTCAATCGAATTCGATATTCCTTTTCTTTTGTTGTTATACCTCTACTTACAACATAAGTTACACTTTTCCTTTGATTGACAAAATTTTCATATTCTATCCTTGCTTTGTTGTGTGCACTACTTTTATCCCCAACATGCCCCTTAAATTTTTCAAGTGCCTTTTTCCAATTAGAAAAACCACAACTAGTGAAGGCTTCATCTCCCAGTGCCACATAACCACGCTTGAAAAGAAAACAATAAAAGAAATATGCGGCATGTTTCGCTTCACTATATTCTAGCCAATCATAATCTTTGTACCAAGCATCTCTAAAACTCCTATTATCTTTTTCTTGACGCGTATTTTGAAAAATATTACCCTTTGGTTGACAATGGACTTTCGCTATATATTCTCTACGAATATGATCCCGGATATTCATACCATATTTTGCAATTGATTTTCGCAAACCAGGAGCAGCCTTTATTTCACTTTCATCTATATCATCATTTGCCATCAAATTTTCTTCAGCACTCTGTGCTTCTGGTTCTGGACCAGAATCCAAAATTCTTGGTCTTTTTAAAAGATATTTCTCCATATCTAATGAAACACAAAAGAAATACAATAATTATAAAATGTTATCACAAAGTAACTACTCCCTCCGTCCCTCTTTAGGAGTCCCGGTTGATCAATCTTGGATGTCCCGCTTTAAGAGTCCCGGTTGGGATAAACTAGAGTAAAAAATGCTTACAAAGTAAGTAAAAAAGTATTAGAAGTGAGTCTCAACATCCACTACAACATTTATTTATTACACACTCAATTAAAAGTGGGTCCCAACATCCACTATAATATTTATTTATTAAACACTCAAACACTTTCTTAAAACATGTGCCCGACTCAACCGGGACTTCTAAAGCGGGACAGAGGGAGTATCATTTACTCACTTTATATTGTCCACGGGACTACACTTGTCATTAGCATTTAGTACATGGAACCCACCCAATGTTTTATATATACACCACTTCGACACTTCTCATTTTATTGCCATTCCAATCTATTTAAAATTCAAATGTAGCTACTGTATTTTTTTTTCCTAGTCCAAGTTTCAACTATGAGCTGCATCTACTTTTTTTTCCTATTCCAAAAGGAAAATCTTTAATTTTTCCTGAATGGCTAAATGCCTAAATCTACAAATTCAAAGACATGAATTTAAATTTTAAAACACACCTTCAGATTTATAAAATTATGCTTCTCGAATTTGAGAATGGTTGGGCTTCTTCTTGAGATGGAGATTGGAGAGGCAGCAGGGGTGTACTTGTGGAGTTGTGGATGTGGAGTCCGGAGGGTGGACGGTGCGGCTGCGGAGAAAATCGAAGCTTGAGAGCTGGGAGACCAGAGAAGACATAGGTCACAGGCGTATGGAATTTGGGGATTCTC
The DNA here is from genome assembly GCF_023119035.1 of Salvia hispanica. Lineage (NCBI taxonomy): Eukaryota > Viridiplantae > Streptophyta > Magnoliopsida > Lamiales > Lamiaceae > Salvia > Salvia hispanica. Next base: position 16,197,172 of record NC_062970.1, read on the forward strand.
TTTAGGGCTTAAGTTTATTCCTTATTTCTTTATTAGAGTTTAATTTTATTTAAAAGGTAGATACCAGATTGGGCTTTTAATTCTTTTTCAATTTGGGCTTGAGTTTTCAAATTTTATTTCAATTGAGCTTGGGGCGATAATGGTTATTTTTTTCAGACAATGGGGCAACGTCGGAGGCAACGGAAAGGCCGGATATGAAAAATATACATCCGGAATAAGGGGAAATTAGTCGCATGGAGGGGCGACCGCCCCCTCCTGCCCCCCGGATCCGCCAGTGGTCGTGATAAGTTATGAATCGGCGATGGAAAGATGACTCAAGAACAACAAGAAACAACACGCTGAGAATTTAACGTGGTTCGATCCAAAGATCTACGTCCACGGGCGAAGAACAGATGCGACCCTTTATTGATGATGATTTACAGAGATTACAAACAAGAGAGCTCAACAACTCGATTATGAATCCCACCCCTCTAATCTAACTTTTCTCTCCAAAGTTAATCAAGCGAAGAAACCCTAATCAGATGTCGAATCTCATGAGAATGAATACACGTGAATGGTGTGTGTGCAGTTGAGCTTTCACACTTATATGCTGATGTGGCAGCTCATCTCCTCAGCTCGTGGTCCCAGCTCGAGGCGCGCTTCAACAAACCGTTTCCTTTCTCAAATTAGCCGTTGCAATTGAATTCCAGCCGTTGACCCAGATGATCAACATCAAATGGCTCAGATGCATGGTTACCGTTTATCAATCTCCACCTTAACCATGTCCATCAACAACTCTTCCTTCTTCGTCTTTCCTCTTTCTTTATCACTTTCGGAGCCCCACCAGCTCTATGCAGTATCTGAACTTCTGGGCTGGTAATGGTTTCGTCATCATGTCTGCTGCGTTGTGTTCAGTGGATATCTTCAACATCCTGACCTCCCCCTTTTGCACTTCGTCTCTCACAAAATGAAGCTTCACGTCTATATGCTTACTTCTCTCATGAAAAATCTGATGCTTGGCCAAGGCCAAAGCACTACTGCTGTCGCAGAAGATGTCCACTGTACTCTGCTTCTCACCAAAATCTTCCAAGATGCCTTTGATCCATTTAGCTTCCTTTACCGCCTCTGTAATAGCAATATACTCAGCTTCTGTTGTGGATAGAGCTACTACATGTTGTAGACCGGACTTCCAACTTACTGCTGTTCCAAATAAGTTGAAAACATAACCTGTTTGGGATCTTCGATTGTCTCTGTTTGAGGCAAAGTCCGAATTACAAAAGCCAATAAGAGCTCCAACCTTGCTGATCATCCCTTGCTCTGTAGACCAAAGCATATTTGAATGCACCCTTTAGATATCTGAGAACCCACTTCAAAGCAATGCAGTGATCTCTTCCATGATCAGACATAAATCGACTAGTGACACTAGTAGCTTGTGCCAAATCCAGCCTAGTACACAGCATGGTGTACATTATACTGCCTATGATATTTGCATATGGAATCTTACTTAACTCCTCTCTTTCTGCATTACTTTTAGGCCTTTGATCCATGCTGAGAGTGAAATGCGAAGCTAAGGGAGTACTCACTGCCTTTGACTCATTCATCTAATATTTCAAAAGCAACCTCTGAACATAATCTGATTGAACCAGCCTCAACTCTCTCTGACTTCTATTTCTGATTATATCCATCCCAAGTATTCTTCTTGCCTCCCCCAAATCTTTCATTTCAAACTTTAGTTGCAGTTCTGATTTCACCTTCAGCACCTCATCTCTATCTGAAGCAGCCACTAACATATCATCTACGTACAGGAGAAGAAAAGCAACAGCAACTCCCCTTCTTTCCCTTATGTATACACAACTGTCAAAATCAGATTTCCTGAAACTCATGGAGTAATGTGTTCATCGAACTTAATGTACCACTGCCTACTACTTTGTTTCAATCCATAGAGACTTTTCTTCAATAAGCAAATCATTCCTTCATTCCCTGCTACTTCAAAACCCTCTGGTTGGCGCATGTAGATGGTTTCTTCCAGATCACCATGGAGAAACGCGGTCTTAACATCAAGTTGGTGTAAAACCCAATCATACTTTGCAACTAAGGCCAGCAAGATTCTGATGGATTTATGCTTGACCACATGTGAGAAAACTTCATTGAAGTCTACTCCTTCTTCTTGAGTAAAGCCTTTAGCTACAAGCCTTGCTTTGAACCTGACACTTTCTGTCTGTCCCACTTCAATTTTCTTCTTAAAAATCCATTTGCAGCTAATTATCTTCTGAGTGAGTGGATTCTTAACCAAGATCCAAGTCTCATTCTTCAGTACGCTCTCTATTTCTTCTCTCATGGCCCTCAACCATTCTTTGCATTCTTTACTCTTCATAGCTTATGATTTCTGCCACACAAAGAGCAAAGAAACTCATCTCATAATCACTGAACCAGGAAGGCTTCTTAGGTACCCTTCTAACTCTATCTCTGGTGAGGTTGTATCCACTATTTTGTGGTGGTTCTGGATCAGCTAAACTCTCCTCAACCTTATTGTTCTTAGAAGCTCCACCTCCATTAGTGACTCCACCTGCCTCAGAAACATCTTCCCTTTGTTCAGCTGAACTGTCACCTTCTCCATCATTTTCATGGTCTTGAATGACAGTAGTCCTATGGCCTTGCCTCAATTGGTCCTCAGTGCTCAGATAAGGCATATTCTCTTAATAAAAAAACCACATCTCGGCTAATGATGACCTTCTGATTTCCCCTTCTCAGTGCACCACAACCTATATCCTTTAACACCATGTTGATACCGAATCATCACACACTTCATAGCTCTGGGATCCAACTTCCCTTGTTTGCAATGGGCATAAGCCCTGCAGCCAAAGATTCTTAGATCCGTGTAGTTGCTATCTTTTAGATCCTTGTAGTTGCTATCTCTACCATACCACCTTGAGTTGGGGATCTCATTTCCTATGGAAGAAGATGGTGAATTGTTGATCAACACAGCAGCAATGCACACAACCTCTTCCCAAAAGCCTTTGGACAAACCAGATGACAGCAACATATACCTTACCCTTTCCAAAAGGGTCATGTTCATTCTCTCAGTCACCCCATTTTGTTGTGGGTTGGCTGGGACAGTTCTGTGCCTTTGAATGCCATGCTCCTTGCAGAGTTTCTCAAAATCTGTATTGATAAATTCTAAGCCGTTGTCTGTCCTCAAGCACTTGAGGGTCTTCCCCGTCTTAAGCTGCATCTCCAATAGTCATCGATGATGGATAGGCTTGTGAATTATCTTTCAAAACGTAGATCCAGACCTCCTTGAATAGTCATCGATGATGGATATGAAGTATCTCCCACCTCCCAGAGAGATGGTTTGAGCAAGCCCCCACAAATCTGAGTGGGCATAATCAATAATATGCTTAGAAGAGTGAGTGCATGTGCTATGAGGGAGTTTCTTACTCTTTCCCGTAACACAGTGTTCACAAACACTTGGCCTTGTGGGGGTCTCAACCTGGATAACACCTTTCTTGATCAGCTCTTTCTCAAAACCTGCCTTCTCTACAACATTTAAAGATCCAACAACAGCTTCTGCATCCAGGTAGTAGAGGCTATTCTTTCTCTTAGCCCTCATCACATCAGTACCATCCTTTGACACTACCATTTGCCCCTTTTCAGAAATAATCCTGAAGCCTTTTGATTCCAGAATTCCAACCGATATAAGGTTCCTTTTAATGTCAGGAATATACCTGACCTTGGTGATAATCTTGATTGCTCCAGTGTCTGTCTTTAGCTTGATGTCTCCAATCCCCTTGACAACACATACTCGATCATTTCCGAGAATAACAGATCCAGTTGCCTCCTGAAAATCTTCAAACCACTCTTTACATGAACAAATATGAAAGCTACATCCGGAATCCATAATCCAAGCCCTCTCTATTTCCTTGCAAACCACATTCAAGACTTGCGCTGGTTCTGCTTCGAGAGCCAAATCGGCTTGATTCTGGGGCCCCTCCACCTGTTTCTTCTTCCAAGAAAAACAATCCTTCTTCAAATGTCTGGGTTTCTTGCAATAATGACAGCTTCTAGTCTCCTTTGCACCATCAATGGATGGTTTTCTGTTGTGATTTGAAACCACTCGCTGCCTTCTTCTTTTTCCCTTTGAAGCCCTTCACATTTAGGGCCTGATTGTTCCCCTCTATGGGGGCAGTAGAGAATTTCTCCAGCTCCTTCGAACGCAAAGCACACTGGACTTCTTCATAGGTTATTCCTGACTCTGCATTTCGGCCAAAAAGCATATCGTCCTTGAGGTGTTGATACGCCTTTGGAAGAGCATTTAGAAGAAGAATTGCCTTGTCTTCATTCTTCATTGGACCGTCGACATTCTCCAAATCGTCGGGGTTCTTGCTGAAATCATCGATCTGCTCCGCAAAGGACCGATCCTCAAGAATCTTGTAGGAGAATAACCGCTGCTTCATATTTAGCCTATTAACAAGCGATTTAGTCATGTATAGACTTTCTAGCTTTACCCAGACTCCATAGGCCGTGGTTTCCTTTGAAACCTCTCGTAGAGCTTTTTGGGTCAGGTTGAGGATGATGGCACTATGAGCCTTTTTGCACATCTCCTTCTTCTTCTTGGTATCAAATTCATCGATCTATGCTTTCCCCTGTTCTTTTGCTTCGCTTTGCTGAATCGCATCCTCAAGACCTTGTTGGATCAGCAATGCCCTCATCTTGATCTGCCAGAGACCAAAATCATTTTTACCCGAAAACTTCTCGGCCTCATATCTCGTCGTCGCCATTGGTGAAAGCTCCGATTCCCACACATGGCGCCACTTGTTATGAATCGGCGATGGAAAGATGACTCAAGAACAACAAGAAACAACACGAGGAGAATTTAATGTGGTTCGATCCAACGATCTACGTCCACGGGCGAAGAACAGATGTGACCCTTTATTGATGATGACTTACAGAGACTGCAAACAAGAGAGCTCAACAACTTGATTATGAATCTCACACCTCTAATCTAACTTTTCTCTCCAAAATTAATCAAGCGAAGAAACCCTAATCAGATGCTGAATCTTATGAGAATGAATACACGTGAATTGTTTTTGGGTTTATAGCTTCATGTGGAGTAATATTCTATTCTTACCCTTTCTAATAAATAACTAAAAAACAATTTTGCTTTCACTTTCTCCTTTTAATAGTCTTTTTATATTTTGGATGTCATTAATCTATATAGACAACTGTATGTCTGTATCCATATGCACAGATACAACCACTTTTGACTATATATATAAACATATCGCAGGTATTTTAATCAATAAAATATCGAGGCCGAAAATCATGGAATATTCGAAAGGCTGATCAGTGAGAATTCTCAAAAATAAGCATTAGATTTAACAAATGATTAGAGATCCAGTTTGCAGTCAAATTTGGGCAGCTAATGCTTTCATATCGCATATTTTATAACTATTGTCTTATAGACTTTATAGTGGAGAAAAGGCCCACGCATGATCAAATAAAATTTGTATAAATGTTCATTCAGTAATGAATTAGCTCAGCTTTTTAACTTAATCGACTCTTACATATATACTACTAGTAGTATAAATTTTAAATTGATGCATGCTCAAGCTCAAATATTGAAAATCATACTATAGATACTCTAATTAAAGATTAAATTATTGCGATGAAATCACCTTGCTCACTATCAAAGGTACAGATCTCAAATTCCAACGACATTATGCTAAAGTTGGCATCGTTCCCTTCGTCCCATAAAAATATACGCACTTTTCATTTCCATTCGTCCCACAAAAATATGTGTCTTCCATTTTTAGAAAATTATATTATCAACTTAATAATGTAGGTGCCACTATCCACTAACATTAATTTAACTACCATTCTTCTCTTCTCTTTTACTTTATTAATTTTGTCTTAATTCCCGTGCTATGCTAATTGCTCATATTTTTATGGATGGGGTCAGTATCTTTGTAGTACTCCATTACGCTCCTTTTCAATATAAAGCATCACTTCATGAGAGCAAAAAGTGGAAGCTTTGTCTACACTTAAATCGATTCCTCAACCGTCCAGCAAGAAAAGAATAAGAAGATAGCACGCAAAACAAAAAATATTGGACAAACTAAAGAGAAATGCTCTCCCATCAAAACTATTCTCTTGAAGTATTACATTTTGGGTATATGTGCTAATACGAATGAACCAAAAAATGTGATCAAGTATAATCATTCCTCAAATCATCAATAACTATACAACAAGCTATAAGTATAACAAAAAAAACAGATACTATGAAATTTAATTTATGCAAGAAATTAATGAATCTAACCTCAAACCGCCATTGATCTTCTTTGTTGCTCAAATCTTTTCAAGACTCCATCCATGGCAATGTCGAAAGCATCTTCAATTCCACCTAGATTGGCATTGGATTTGGAATACAACAATTTTGGCAAAAAATGAATGATAGTCTCTCTCATCCTCTTCACCTCCTCCTTGCTATATTTTTCTAACGTTCGTTTAATAATGGACGTATCATTTCTAACAATATTATGATCAATAAATATCGAATATTTAGACGCATTTTTAGGCAAGTGCCAATCATATTGATACTCAAAGCTCCCTCTCCAAAAAAAAACCGGAATTGAACCGGCCAACATGCAATCGAAGGCGGACCTCCGGGTAAACCCGTCCCCTTTCGGTTGTAGGCAAAAATCGGAATCGAGAAACGCCTGGAGGATAGCCGGGGCTCCGTCGTAACACTGGGTCTCGGAGCAGTCAACGACCCGACACGATGTCGTCTCGTTCCTGCAGTACCCCATCATGACGGCCCGGAAGTCGTTGCGGATTTTCTTCCGGGTCGCCCCGACAAAGGTAGAGAGAGTGGGCCTTTTCCTGGCCCGGATCCAGGCCTGCCATTGGCGGATATCGGATCCGGATCTGGGGTGGAAGGCGGTCGGGTAGGGCACGCTGAGCTCGAGGTCGTCCCAGCGGCTCTTCTCGATGGTGAGGCGGAGGACGTTCTTCATCAGGGGCATGTAGATGAAGCTGGAGCCCCACTCGGAGTCGGAGTCGGTGAGGCGGCGGAAATCCCACGTGAGGCGGCCGAACATGAGGAAGTGATCCGACCCGTTTGATTTGAGCCAAGCGGGTTGGGTTTTGACCCAATTGAGCATGGTGGAGGCGTGGAGGTCGCGGTGTTTTGAGGTGTAATTGTACCAGAGGTATTTTCCGATGGCGAGGCCGGCGTAGAAGGGGATGTAGAAGGCGGCGGCTTGGGCGGGGTCGGGGGTGGTGCAGCGGTAGTTGTTGATGCGGTCGTGGAAGATGACTTCGGCGGAGTACATGTCGGTCCAGTGCCAGGCGGGGGAGAGGTTGAGAGGGACGAGGGCGTGGAGGCCGGTGGCGGGGGGGCCGAGGCCGCCGTTGGAGACGGCGCTGCAGCGGGAGCTCCAGGGGTCGAGGTGGTGGCAGTTGTGGAGGAGGTCTTTGTTGAGCATGGAGGGGAGGTTGTAGACGTGGATGCGGCCGTGTTTGCAGGATTCGTCGTCGCGGCGGAGGGGGGAAGACTGGAAGTGGCGGAGAGAGGAGAGGTTGAGGAGGAGGAGGATGAGGAGCTGGAGGAGGATGGTGAGGGTGAGGCATGCCCACTGGCGGTCGGAGATGTTGGATTTCTTTGAGGGGTGGTGGTCCGCGGCGGCGGTGGTGGGCGGCATGGGGGGTGGTGGAGTGAAACTGAAGTTGTGGAAAATGGGTTGGGATTTCAATGGTCTTCAATGTATAACTACTCCTATTATACTCTCCTCTTTTATCAGTGCTTGCTATAGCGGTGAAGACATTTTTTTTTAACTCACAATTTAAAAAAAGATATATCAAGTAAGTTAAATGAAAAAAAAAAAAAAAAAAAAAAAAAAAAAGTAAGTGAGATAAATGTATTGAATTTTATTAAAAGGTGAAATGACTTATATATTATGGAATGTAACAAACTAACAAATGACTCTCCTAATATAACAGAGGGAGTATTTGGGTAGAGGTGGAGTACTTAATATAGAATAGTTGAAGTAGCTAGGGTGTGAGCGTGACATTTTTGTTTTAGGGGTGTGTATATATTTGTCAAAAATGACTTTTTGTGTATAATCTTAATAGGCTACGCGTTGTGTTCTAATTATGGTGGGTAATGCCATTTTGAAAGTTATAAAAAGGACGCAATTTGAAATATAGTAGTAATTAAATTCTGCGGTGATAATGACAACATATACCTACTATTTTACCTGTATGTAAATTACATAAATAAACAATTAATGTTCACGCATTATTTCAAAATAATTGTTATAGTTGGTGCCACACAATAAATATTACTGTAATAACTAAAATTTTGTAAATTTTTTATTTACTACTTATCTTTCTGAATTGAGTATTCAGAAAGAAAAGTAAATTAATTTGCGACATGGAGTTTCATAAATATGAATGTGGAAATTTGGTTCCATTATGTTGAATCGTTGACGTATGATATTAGTAAACCAATTCCCAGACCAACAACTTCTCTAAACCAAATGTTTCAGTCAAATAATTATTAGCAAGAAATAAATATATTAAGATATTCGATTCGTGAAGACAAGCAATTTTTAATCGAGAATTAACAATAATATAAGTGGTCCATTCACGTAAACATACATACGTTGTAAAGGTGATGTGGTCACTCCAGCTGCCCCCACACCCTGGCCCGAAAGTTTGTAAATAGAGTGAGTGAGCATTAGGATTTTATATTTTTTCATAATCTGATCCGAAATTTTATAATTTTTGAAGTATACATTTGAACAGATGAGAAACATCCCAAAACTCTGAAGTTTTTAAATTTATAATAAAATTGTAATTATATAGTATGTTTAAACAAAATGTTATAAATGAAATTAGTAAATATAATTTGAATATTCAGTTTTTTTTTCATTTAAAAAATTATTCTACCAAATTACAAATTTAAATTTTGAAGGAAAATAAATTCGAAAATCTAAAACAATTTGACTCGATTCTATTATATGAATTTGACTTGATTTTATTACCAGCATCTTTCAGGGGAAAAGGCAAATTACAAAAATATATTTCTCATTTATCTTCTATAAAAAAGGTAAGTATACCTACTTAAAATGTAATGGGCTTCAAAGAAAGAATGTAAATTTAAAAGAGAAACAAAATTAACTTTTTTTACCTTTTACCTTTGTAATAAGAAGAGATAAATATATTTTCTCAAAGTGAAAAAAGTTATAATAACTCCTTAAATATTTTTTTCATTGGAGCATGAAATTTTATAAAAAAGAGAGTAAATATGATAATTATTTCTCTTCGGATGTAATCAAATGCAAACTCTATATATTTTACACACTCTAAACTATGATCTGAACTATTAGAAAATGTCAACGATGATGAAATAACATCAACAAAAAATATCAACACAGTGTCAACGGTTGATATCTTGTTGACATTGTGCTGACATCAAAATCTTAAAATTTTACATTGTATTGATATGTTGTTAACATTATGTGGACACTGTGTTAAAAAGTTTAAAATTTATAAAATATATAGAATTTACATTTTATCACTCGCCTATTTCTCTCTACTTCTTCCTTAACTATATCCATCGGACATGCTCTTAAATCAATTTGACTCGATTCTAATACTTACATATATTTTTCCGATGCTCTTATATCAATTTGATTCGATTCTAATACTTATATATATTTTGCTCATGCATGGAAATATGGAATGATTATGCCAAAGGTAAAGAATTATTCTTTTCCGTGATTATACTATTCACATCCACCAGTAATGTTACTGCACTTGCCTGCTTGTCTGTGTAAATTAAAGGCCTGCTTGTCTTGTAAATTAAAGTAACAACACTCGATATAAGAACAAATCCCAATCTATTACTTTAATTCAATTAATATAATCTCCAATCTCTATACTATAGGGTCCATGTGAAGGAAGGAATCCAATTACCCTTGATGCCGATTTAGTGAATTGATTATTTATATGATCAAATGAAATATTGTACATAAACCTCGATATATAATTAAATAAGTGGACGTATGATAAATTTCTTGCAGATCGAACGCTTCACCAATTGCTGATTTTCGTAGTATTCCACCCATTTCACGATAAATGGTACTTTTGCATGTGTCAGTTGGATTTATTCCAATTCACATATATACAGAATGAAAATCATTTTCGCAGTATAAAAAATGAGTTGTTGCAAAATTTATGGAGCATGACAATTAGTCGGTAAATACCGAGCAATGTGCCATAATTCAACGAGCATAGGAAAATTTACTGAGCACCCGATCACTTGGTCAACATCCCAATTTTAAAGTAATTCCCTATAATATTTTTGTTTTCGCAAATCTGCCTCATCGGAATCAAATGTGCTACCCTTGCATGCAAAATAACATTTTTATTCTTCTTAGCAACATGGGCATGAAAATAGTTTGGGAAATTTGGCGAGAATCTATCGAGTAGAGTATTCAAAAGAATATAATTAAATTTAATAAAAATCCAAAATGCTACACTTCTTCTTCTATGAAGATGTTTTATTTTCCTAATATAGTTTGTTACACTAAAGATGTCACATATCCATTATGAAACATTTTTTATAAGAAATTCTCTTTCACATTAATATAAAAATAATATTTTCTTTTCACTTAAAACACAAAACAAAGCCTCCTAAAATCTTGAATCATCTCACAAGTGTACATCTTTCGTGAGGCGGAGTGAATATATGTTACCGACTAACTATGTTGTCTGTGACTGTAATGTTCAAGCGAAATGAATCCCATGATTTTTGTAAGAATACCAAGTACGGCGTACATGACAAAAACAATTTAATAATTCAAGAAAAAGAAACAGTAACGAGTGCATGTCTACACTTTATCGAGTACTTACTTACTCGGTAAACTACCGAAAAATAATTTTTCTTGGCGAAGTTCGCTCGATAGAAACTCGTGAATTATTGAGAGAATCAGCTACATTATTTTAATGATTAATGGAAGAAAATAAATAAGTGAGTAATCAAGACACTCGTAAACTGATGGAAAATGAGCCTCTGGTAAAGTTTAGGCATTAGAAGCCCGTGAATTCTTGCGAGACTCAACGAGTAACATTATTTGTCAAAAATATTACTTTAATAATTCCTAATATAAAATAAATTACTAAGCACGTAAAATACTTAAGTTGACGGAAAAGGATGAAGCTTTAAATTTCGTTTGAAAATCAAATTGTAGCTATGTATGGACTGAATTAATGACTTCGAACTAAATACAATGTATTTTAATTGCATGGTAGTGAAACATATGTGGTGGTTGCACATTACACACACAAAGATAACTGCACCAAATTAAAACATTACTACTATAAAATGAGATATTTGCATTCTGTTTATCTTCATGCTTTATCTAGCTCGAGAACCTTTCAATTAATATTAAAAATAATTAATTGGACTTTCATAAGCAGAAAATGAAAATTTAAAATATAGTTGAATGTTCCGATGAAATGGTCGGTGAAATGGTCTAGTGAAAGGTTTGGATCGAAGCAAAGTGAGACTCCAACATTTCAAACTCGGTGTATAAATATGGGGCCATAGGAATATAAGATCATTTCGATGATCGAAAAGCAGAAGGAGTCGTTTACCTCATCTTGCGGAGTGCACCAGACATCTCTATCTTTTCTTCTTCCTGGCCTTGTGGGTACCCAACTTTGCATTCGTTACCTTCAGATCCTGCTTGTCCTTACCAACGTAGAAAGCTCAGTCATCCTCTACTAATACAATTCTATTGTGAAAAGCAAGTGAGTACATATGAGAAGTAGGGGCGTGCATTCGGGTTTTGGTTCAGTTTTTTGCCCAAATCGAACCAAACCCGAAAAATCGAATTTCCTTGAAAATCAAACCCGAACCGAACCGAAAACCAAAACTGAACTAAAAAAATCGAATTAAACCAAAAAACCAAAATTGTTTGTGAAACAAGCAATGATTGAAACGAGAAAGGAAGTACTCAAGATTTTTACGGAAAGGAAAATTTCTTATTTAGATCTGTAGAGAGTGGGAAAATGAGAGAGACGATACAAATTGAGAGTTGAGCAAGCTAACTCTTCATCTATACTAATCAACTACTCAAACTAAAATGGAAGGCTGGGATTACACCATCTCATTAAGCTACATCTAATTGCTCAGATTAGCCTTAAGCAGTCCACACATCGAGCCCTCACACTAACACATCACTGAGCTTGATTAAGCTCAATTACAGTTGCTACAGTTAATCACTTAACAGTCTCCACCTTGATTAAATGAAGCTCAATCTGTCTTCAACTTACAGACAATCACCAAAGTCTTGAATTTCTCAAAATTGTCTTTGAGCAATGGCTTTGTCAACATATCTGTTGGATTGTCGTCTGTGTGCACTTTGAAAACCTTCACTTCTCCCATCTCTATGTCTTATCTGATGAAGTGCAAACGAGCATCGATGTGTTTGCTTCGTTCATGATACACCTTGTGCTTTGCCAAACACAATGCGTTGTTGTTATCACAACCAATTGAAATAGCTGCCTGCTCAAAACCAAAATTAGTAGCTATGCCCTTCAGCCAATAACTCTCCTTCACTGCTGCAGTTAAGGCCATAAACTCAGCTTCTGTAGTTGATAATGCAACTACACTTTGGAGACTTGACTTTCAGCTAATGGCTGCTCCAAACATTGTGAAGATATACCCAGATTGTGATCTTCTGTTGTTAATGTTCCCTGCAAAATCAGAGTCACAAAAACCAACTATCAAATCACCCTTATACGCATCATCATCTCTGAACAATATACCAAAGTCTCCAGCCCCTTTCAGATATCTCATCAGCTATTTGAGTGTATTCCAGTGCTCCTTCCTATGGTTGGCCATGGATCTGCTGATCACACTAATGGAGTGAGCTACATCTGGCCTTGTTGAGATCATAGCATACATTATGCTCCCAACTATATTTGCAAAAGGAATCCTCTGCATTTCAGCAGCTTCAACCGCTGACTTTGGTCTCTGCTCTATTGATAACTTGAATTGTTGAGCTAATGGAGTTGCAGTCTCCTTAGTATTCTCCATCCTAAACTTCTTCAAAAGTCTTAACACATAGTCATACTGAGTCGGCCAAATCAGCCTTCTCTGTTTGTCTCTGATAATGTTCATACCCAATATTCTTTTGGTCGGACCCAAGTCCTTCATATCAAAAAGCAGCTGTCAAATCATTCTTAATTGACTGAAGTTCTTTCTTGCATGCTCCAGCTAGCAACATGTCATCTACATAAAGTAGGAGGTAAGCAACAGGCACCCCATGTTTCCTCTTGATATACACACATTCATCTTCATCATACAGAGACTTCTCAAAACCACAACTGACCATGTGATTACCAAATCTCTTGTGCCACTTTCTAATTGCCTGCTTTAATCCATAAATGCTCCTCTTGAGCAAACAAACATGTCCTTCATCTCCGGGCTAACAAAACCCTCAGGTTGAGCCATATAAATTGTCTCCAGCTCACCATGCAAGAATGCAGTTTTAACATCAAGTTGTTCCATTTCCCAGTCCTTCTTAGCAACCACAGCAAGCAATATTCGAATGGAAGTATGTTTTATAACTAGAGAGAATACCTCATTGAAATCCACACCTTGCTCCTGTGTGAAGCCTCTGACAACTAGTCTAGCTTTTGAATCTGATATGGTCACCTCCTGCTGCTGACCCGATTTTCTTCTTGAAAATCCATTTACAACTCACAACCTTTCTGCCTTCCACCCTCTCAACTAGTATCCAGGTTCCATTCTTGAGAAGAACCACTTATCTGCTTCCTTGGACTGGATTGCTTCTCTTTAGGAAGCTGGTTCACAATACTCCACTTCCTCAGCAACACAGAGAGCATAGAAAAGCAATTCTGAGTCAGAGTATTTTGAGGGTGGCTTTGTTAGAGTTTGTATACTAGAAATCACGTTTCGAGTGATTGAATACTGTAAAACTCTTATTTTATTTTCCAAGGAATAAAACAAATTATTTTTGTATGATTCTAATCCCCCAAAAGGGTGTCAGTGATGATTTGTGCTATTTAATTTTACCAACTGAAAATTTAACAACTCTAGATCATAATGAACCATGACTTAGTTGTACGAATCTCTTTCAACTAATAACTTCTAGTTGAATTACCACGTATGATTAAATAATTATTCTTATTGATTTTTCGTATTGAAATAAAGACCTAACAATAGTGGCTACTTTACAAATGTCTTAGGTTGGTAATTGTAAATTTGATTTGGATCCATTATGCCAAATGTCTAAAGGGGAGTATTAGTTAGAAAAACTATTGGAGTCACACTAATCTTGACTAAATATTAGATGGTAATTCTAAATCGAACCCTATTTTTTTCGTTATAAATTTTCATGTATAATCAGTTGAATTTCCGAAAATATACGAGAAAGCATATGAGAAATAAAGAATAATTAAAATTACAAATCAAGCTTTTGATTTTATGTAATTTATGAAAATAATAATATAAATATCAATTTTAAGATATTAAAATCTAAATAAATGTAAAAAAACAAAATAAATACACTAAACATGAATTAAACAAGAATGTTGCTCACGAATAATATAAATTTTAAATATATCTTACAACTTCATTTCTCAATATAGGGGAACGTTATATTGCTAACTAACTACAATTAAATAATAGCCATTAGATATTCAAATCAAGGGCCTAGATCATCAGCCCCGGAATGTGATCAATAAAAAAGTCAATAAGGGAATTAAGGTCAATTTACAACAAATTAGTTGTAACTAACTTTTGAAAAATATCTCTAAACTTTAAATGATTATAAGTATCTCAATTTAAATTATTTTTTCACAAAACATTGATGCACTTTTTATTAGCACTAAATAAACCTGCAAGTATACAGAGTATATATAGTATAGCTAAATGTTAGTACCGGATATCGAACACGGGGAAGACGAACACAAAGTGTCTATCCTCTACTAAGACTCAAATACTATCTGGAAAAACAATTGGGTTTTGAAAACTTTTGAAAAACTAAAAACAATAGAAAGCATAGACCAACTAAAAAGCGAATAAAACACATAGAAAGACGATAGAGATAAGGGAATCCCAGGGATGTGTGTTCACAGTTATGGTTATACAAAATTCCAACTACAATACCCTAGCACAGTTTATACTTTGAAAGGACGAGTCACCTAGCTTATGCTCATGCGATACAAATGTTGATTACAAGATTATGGTTGTCAATCCTAACACATAACTCCAAAAAGCTCCTAAGACCCTTGAAAAGTCATCACTCTCAATTAACAGTGCCGTTTTAAGGGAAGCTAACTGTAGTGTCTACTAAGTGAGTCTAACTCGCTAGAACTCTGTCACAGTTATGAAGCAAGTTATATTAAATCATACACGATTGTGTCACTCAATCATGCAGCATCAAAACTACTTAGGGAAGAAACAAAGTAAAAACAAAATGGGTATTAGATAGAAAAAGGAATTTGTATAACCAAAGTCGTTACTAACACATCCCTAGAATCCTATGAGTTTAGTTACACATAATTGAATAAGCTAAAAATATAGATTGAAGGGAAGACAATTTGAACATAAAACTAAAGCAAATAAAACCCGTGGGTTGAATCCTTGTCGTTCTTGATGTTCTTGAAATCCTTCTCCAACTCCTTGCACCAATGAAGTACTCTAGGTCTTGATCTCTATGAAGTATTTTGCAAGTAGAAGTTCTCTCTTTTTGATGAAGCTTGAGGTCTTATTTATAGGGAAAAGCCATGCCTTGTTGTAGAAGGAAAAAATCTCCAAAATATGGTAAAACTGGGCGCAAATCTAGGGCTTCTCGGATTCGCCGCCTTTCTCCGGCGGGCCGCCGCACCTTGGCCGGCGGTCGCCGCGTTGGAGTCCAGAGAGTCTGTTCCCTCGGCGGCGGACCGCCGCACATCTTCCGGCGGTCGCCGGACGAGACTTCTCTTCCAAGCACATTTTTCCGAGGCGGACCGCTGCATTGATCTCGCCGCCGGGCGCGGCGGTCGCCGCACATCCGCGGCGGTCGCGGTCGCCGTCGACTCCAGATTCCCAAACTTGGCGTTTTGGCTCCCTTTTTCGGCTCAATTATGCACATTTCTCACAAAACACGTCAAAATACCAAAATAAACAAAATATGCAAATAATGGACGTGTAGAGTGACTTTGACATAAAAAACGGACCAAATAATGGCCTTAAAACAGTGCAAAATCCGAGCGTATCAACTCCCCCAAACTTACATTTTTGTTTGTCCTCGAACAAAACAATAAAGATACAAGAATAGACGCACGGAATGCACAAGGACTAGATGTCATAATTGCCTCAAAAGATGGAAGAACAGTTTAAACATGTATTAACGCAATCAAATCAAGCAAGGCTTATTAGTGCACTTTCATTACTAACTCGTGGAACACCTTGAATTCAAGCCCTCGCACGTGGCAAACTTCCAAAGATGAGAAGTGTTCTCTCACTCTCAAAGTGTATAAGGATAATGTGTACATAAGCACTCAAATCATACATCATGCAAAGTTTACCATAGGCTTGCTCAAAGTCTACTCCCTCCTCTACTAAATGTGATTAAGCTTCAAAAGTCCGAAAGGTCTTTATCTTTGGTTATAATGTAGGCTCTTTGGTAGGTGAGGAATATTTGGCTAAAAAGTGACTAAAAATAAAAATATCCCAAGTAGAGTAAAGATAACTCCACTTTTCTAAACCCAAGGCACTTTTAACACTTCATTTATCTCCTTCAACTCACTTTCCAATCCTTTGATTTTCTTTTCTTTTCACAACCTTTCACACATTTTTTCTCTTTTTTTTTCTTTTTCTTTCTTACACATCCTTTTTTTTTCTAAGATCAAGCACATATTTGGAATTTTTCTCAATTTCACAACTTGTACTTTCTTTATATTAAGCACACTACTTTTTATACTTTCCTCCTTATCTCTCCAATTCCTTTACAAAATAAGATAGCAAAAACTAACTAACCCAAGGAATTGCCCCCATTATTTTGGCTTCCAAAGAATAGGCTTAAAGGCTCAAACTTGGCTCCAAAGGGAAAAATTTTGAATATAAAATTTTTTAGAGGGTCATGGTTTTTAGATAAAAGTAGGCTAAGAAAAGATGGCCAATCATCCTCCTAAATCGACTTAAACACTATGTAAATTTAGGCAAGACTAGGAGCAAGTTCTAGAAACATATACATTGCATGCAGATAAATCACACAAGAATAAATTTTTGGCTCAAATCCTCACAAGGTATAAGCATGATTCAAGGCGAACAAGCAATTCACTAATTATGCACCTTTTTACCAAACCATCAAATCAAAACGTTAAGTCACACTTAAACATAGATGGAATGTAATATCATCGGCAACTCAATCTAAAGTGTGTCCCTAAGCATGCGTGTTTCTAAGTTCTTCATGTTAAGTTCACGACATGGATTCAAGAAAATATTTTTAGAACACAAAATTCACCTACGGGGTTATTGAAACAAAAACAAAAACTTAAAGCAAAAAAAAATCCTAAACTCACGGTCCACCACTTCATCCCCCCAAACTTATTTACAACAAAGTGTAAAATAAGTTTGCAGAGTCGGTAGGGACGTGAGTGAACTACTGAAAAAAAACGTACCTTGAAAATTCTTGTGTCGAGGCTTGACCGGGCGAAAGTTGAGAAACTTTGGAAAAATCGCGCTGGAAAAATACGCCCAGGCGGCGGCCCACCGCAGCATGTCCGGCGGTCGCCGCGCGACAACAGAATGTTCCAACGAGCAGGTGGCGGACCGCCGCAGCACATGCGGCGGTCGCCGCGTAGAGGTCAGAGCCTGCGAAAAAAATTTCAATGCACAAAATTAAACTAAACCCAAAAATACTTAACTTAAAGCAAAAATCGTCAAAAACAAGGAAACAAATTGTCTTAAAAACATCCAAAAATGATACAAATGCTCATTTATAGTCATTGAGCTTGACTTCTTCAATCTTGAGGAGGAGGAGGGAAACGGGCATTGAGGTCGTTGAATGCGCCAATAAGATAGGCGATATCGCCACTCATTGTTTGGCGCTCTTGTCGAGCCTCGGCGGCCATCCTTTGGAGCTCTTCAATTTGTTGACGGCGATGCACGTCTTCTAGCCTTTGTTGCTCCCAAAATTGTTGCTCCGCCGTGCGCCAATCGCCTTGAGCCGTCCATCCTTCTTCGTGATCCGATCCACATAGATAGTAAAAATGGTTCCATAGTCGAATCCCTTCTTGTTGAGGAGGCACCAAATCACATTTAACTCCGTTTGGGAGACACTTCCCCCGTCGACCCTAGCAAACATAAGTTGGGTCATAGCTCGGTGGAGGTACCGCAAAACCGGGTTGCGGATTGAGGAAGACTTGGCGTAGCCCGCGGCATGCTCGTGCTCATTCGTCATCGCACCCCAAACCTCATCAAAGTCGTAATCATTATCGGTCTCGGGGTTGGGGTCGAAGCAATGGAAGATTCCGCAAAGTTCCTCCATGGTGAGCGAGTGCCATCGGTTGCCTAGGCGGAAATCGATGCTAAGCGGGATGTTTTGCCGGCGATCCTTTGTGACCTTCAACGAGCTTAGGAACTCGAGAGTATACTTCCTAAACGACGGCCACTTCCTCTCAAACATGTACCGGAGGCCGTTCCCGTCACCTACATCACATAATGCCCAAAAGTCCTCCGCGATTCCCAAAGTTTGAAGAGGGAAATCGTGGGGATACCGCGAAGGCGCCGTCTCTCGCGCCGACAACTTCTTCCACATAGCCTTTTGCTCGTCCGAGGCAAGGCTAATGCCGTAGTTCTTCGCGTTCTCGGGCTTTCCCTTTGATCCCATATTCCTACAAACGAGAAGTACAACAATTAGAAAGTATACCAATAATGGGAAAATCAAAGGTTCCCCCAAATTTGCACTCTTATAATCAATACCAAAGGATCAACATGTAAGACATGTAAGTGCAAGCTTAGGTGTATAAAACTTCCTAGATGGTAGCGTGGAAACATATAAAACATAATTATCCAAACTAGGAAACACAAATCCATCCCCCAATGTGAATTCATCCCCCATGCAGAGACGTATCAACAGTAGATCAATACATATCAACAATCTCTATAGGATACTAAAGTATTGCAATTCATGGAAGTAATAATAGCCTCATAATGCTATGAACATGATTGCAACATAAAAACAAGTAGAAACAAGAAGGAATCACTATTCACAAAGCTTCAAAACTTATCACCAAAACACAATATCACCATGAAAATCCATAAATAAGCATACACAATCATCCCCCATCATAAAATAAGAGTTTTCACCGAACAATTCATCCAAAACATGCTTAAATCCATAGAACAAAACTCATAAATTTAGTTAGGATGCATACCTTGTGTTGATTGAGAATTGAATGAAGAACTCTAAACTTGAAGAGAATTGAGAGAATTATGGTGTGGGTGTGTGAAATTGGTGATTTATAAAGGTGGGGGTTGTGTGCAAGGAAGGAATTTGAGAAGGAATGTGAAAAAGAATGGAAAACTTACCTTTTAAACTGCATTCCCGTCTTCTGGACTGCGCGCGGCGGGCCGCCGCATGGGCGTTCTAAAACAGCGATTTCTGGCGGGCCGCCGCGGCCCATTCAGCGGTTCATCCGGCCCGCCCTAAGCCTGCCCTAAGCCCATCCTATCCTGCACATGTGAAAATACGTGTGGCGACCGCCGTGTTAAATGCGGCGACCGCCATGCGTTGAATTAATTTTTTTTTTATATTTTTTTTTTACAAAAACGAAAACGAAAAAAATAAAAGAAAATAACTAAATCAACGAAAAATTGGGTTGCCTCCCAACAAGCGCTTTTGTTTTTAGTCGTTAGCTCGACTTGAAGTGGCCCACTAATTGGGCGGATCAGCGACCCTAGTGTTGAAAATGGGCATAGGGAGCAACTTGGTCCCTAGCTTCTTCCACCACTTGTATTTCCCCTTATTTGTTTTGATAACATAAATCTCGGGGTCCTCCTTGGTTGCCTTCTTCCTCTTTTGCTTCTTTTTCTGCGGGATAGAGGTGGAGGGGTTAGTATCGTCCTTTTTGGGAGAACGTCTTACCTCGTTGACAATGTAGATAGTGGAGGTAGTAGGATCCTCCACTTCAAAGGGGTCTTGAGGTTTGGTCAAATCCGTGACCATGATTGCCCTACACTGCCGTTCCATCTTTGCCTACTTTGCTTCCTCAAACTTGAGCATCTCGCTTTCGATCTTATAGGTGGATTGGCTATGGTTATCGCTAATTGTGATCTCGCCACGACCTACATCAATCAAAGCTTTGCAAGTAGCGAGAAAATCTCTCCCTAAGATTAGAGGGACATTCTTGTCTACTTTCATGTCAAGCACAATAAAATCGGCGGGAAAAATGAAATCATCTATTTTCACTAAGACATCCTCAATCATACCAAAAGTTTTTATGGTCGAGTTATCGGCCAACCTGAGTGTTACGTCTGAAGTTTTGAGTGGCCCAATGTTGAGCTTTTCGTAGTACTTCAGTGGCATGAGATTGATGGAAGATCCTAGATCGCATAGGGCCTTGTCAACCTTTCCCTCTCCAATCCGGCATCGGATAATGAATTGGCCCGGATCTCTTTGCTTCACTGCCTTCTCCTTTTGGATGATCTCGCTGCAATGATGTGGTAGCTTAAGGTCGGCTTTTGTCGGCTTTCTCTTTCTCATCACTGCCTCCCTTAGTAGCTTCGCATATTTAGGTATTTCCTGCAACGATTCAACTAGAGGAATGTTAGTATGAACTTTACAAAACATGTTCAAAAAATGTTTGAACTGCTCTTCGAGCTTAAACTTCCTCTTTGGCTGGAAAGGTAGCACAATCCCATTATGCCGCACGAGTCCTTGCTGAGCGGGTGCTTCTGCCTTCTCTGTGGCGGCCCGCCGCGTAGTGTGCGGCGGTCCGCCGGCGGCTGGGCAGACTCCATTCTGGGCTTCAGTGGCGGTCCGCCGCGTGGTGTGCGGCGGTTCGCCGGCGTCTGGGCAGTCCCCAGTTTTCTGCTTTGCCACCCACTTTTTGTTGACGTCGTCCACTAGTGCGGCTGCCTTTGCCCTGTCCTCATCTAACTTCTTTTGGATTTGCTCCATCTGCGTGTTGATGTTGGTTATGGCAGTCGAGATCGTGTTCATTCCCTGCTCGAGGTTGTTTATTCTGGCTTCAACCACTCCGATCTTGGTGTCATTAACCTTCCTGTCTTGCGCGATTACCTCCAAGATCCTTGTGATCCCTTGTTCATACTTTTCCTCCTTCTTGAGTGTCTCAACTACTCCTCCCTTGCTAACATTAAATCCTGAGGGGGGTTGCAAGTAATTATTGTTAGAATAAGAGAGATTAGGGTGATAGTTGTTGTTGTAATTTCTATTGGGGCCGCCTCCTTGCATGTAGTTGATTTCTTCCACTGTCGGGGTAGGAGTTTCAGGCTTAGAGACTGCTATAATGGAGGTTGGTGGAATCGGGTCCTCCTTCCTTGATGAATCCATTTGGTCCACCCTAACTCGAAGCTCGGCCAATTCCTTTGCAAAGGAGCTTTCCTCGGCTTCTTCAACTGCAGCTATCCTTTTTAGGCTATGCCTTTCTTTCGACCACCCCCTGCTGTTGGTGGCGAATTCCTCTATCACCGCCATGGCTTCCTCACCTGACTTCCTTAAGAACCCTCCATTTGCACCTGAATCAAGCATAGCACAAATTTTCTCGTTAAACCCATTATAGAGAATCCCTACCTGGTGGTCCACGGTGAAACCATGGTTAGGGCACTTTCGGAGAAGGGCTTTGAAACGAGCAAACGCCTCATAGAGGGGTTCGTCCTGGCCTTGGATGAATTGGAAGATCTCGCTTTTGAGCTTCAAAATTGTGCCCGGCGGATAATACTTGTCGAGGAAGGCAGCTACAATGTCCTTCCATGTGGAGACCTTTTCTCTGGGCATACATTCAAACCACTCTTTAGCAGAATCAGTTAATGAAAAGGGGAAGAGTCTTACCCTTATGGCATCGTCGTCGACACCGTTCAGTTTGAGAGTGTTTGCGATCTCCACAAATTTGGAGAGATGGCGGTTAGCATCCTCTGTAGCCCTACCTGCAAAAGGAGTTTGCTCGACCCTTTGAATAAGGGGCATGCGTAACTCGAAATTATTAGCGTCAATACGAGGTCCTTCGGGAAAGGTAATCATATTCCCATGATTGAACATGTTCATCACGGGTTGTATCTCCTGATTCTTCTTTTCCAGAGCCTCTCGGGCCGCCCTTTCCGCATCTCTCTCATCCATCAGTAGCTTCACCATTTCCTGCAGTTTTTCGATGTCCGTTCGGTCACCCATTGTTCCTGATCCTTTTTCACTTCTTATTTTCCTACGAGTTCTCTCAAGTTCTAAATCGAGCGGTTCTAGGTTGTCCTTCCCAGAGCGCGTTCACATACAAAACCTGCAAGAACCCCTTCCCAAAGTAGCAAAATTATCTGTTTGAAGATATCACTCCAAAGTGAATTGTCTTCCTCGGCAACGGCGCCAAAAACTGATGAACTTTTTATTAGCACTAAATAAACCTGCAAGTATACAGAGTATATATAGTATAGCTAAAGGTTAGTACCGGATATCGAACACGGGGAAGACGAACACAAAGTGTCTATCCTCTACTAAGACTCAAATACTATCTGGAAAAACAATTGGGTTTTGAACACTTTTGAAAAACTAAAAACAATAGAAAGCATAGACCAACTAAAAAGCGAATAAAACACAGAGAAAGACGATAGAGATAAGGGAATCCCAGGGATGTGTGTTCACAGTTATGGTTATACAAAATTCCAACTACAATACCCTAGCACAGTTTATACTTTGAAAGGATGAGTCACCTAGCTTATGCTCATGCGATACAAATGTTGATTAAAAGATTAGGGTTGTCAATCCTAACACGTAACTCCAAAAAGCTCCTAAGACCCTTGAGAAGTCCTCACTCTCAATTAACAGTGCCGTTTTAAGGGAAGCTAACTGTAGTGTCTACTAAGTGAATCTAACTCGCTAGAACTCTGTCACAGTTATGAAGCAAGTTATATTAAATCATACACAATTGTGTCACTCAATCATGCAGCATCAAAACTACTTAGGGAAGAAACAAAGTAAAAACAAAATGGATATTAGATAGAAAAAGGAATTTGTATAACCAAAGTTGTTACTAACACATCCCTAGAATCCTATGAGTTTAGTTACACATAATTGAATAAGCTAAAAACATAGATTGAAGGGAAGACAATTTGAACATAAAACTAAAGCAAATAAAACCCGTGGGTTGAATCCTTGTCGTTCTTGATGTTCTTGAAATCCTTTTCCAAGTCCTTGTACCAATGAAGTACTCTAGGTCTTGATCTCTATGAAGTATTTTGCAAGTAGAAGTTCTCTGTTTTTGATGAAGCTTGAGGCCTTATTTATAGGGAAAAGTCATGCCTTGTTGTAGAAGGAAAAAAATCTCCAAAATATGGTAAAACTGGGCGCAAATCTAGGGCTTCTGGATTCGCCGCCTTTTCTCCGGCGGGCCGCCGCACCTTGGCCGGCGGTCGCCGCGTTGGAGTCCAGAGAGTCTGTTCCCTCGGCGGCGGACCGCCGCACATCTTCCGGCGGTTGCCGGACGAGACTTCTCTTCCAAGCACATTTTTCCGACGCGGACCAAATAATGGCCTTAAAACAGTGCAAAATCCGAGCGTATCAAACATATATCAAATTAAAGATAATTTAATAAGGATTCCAACGAGATCTCAATTACATATGTTCCGAGATCATAATTTGAAATTTTATTTAAGAATTTTCGTATTTTTTTGTCAAGAAGATAATGTCAATATAACTAACAAAATATGTCAACTTAATGCATGTAAAATGTTAATATGAAACTGTGTTGACATATTCAAGACATGGTATTGATATATTCAATTCACTATATTAACATTTTGATCTTGAACCCTAAATTTAGAGTTTTTAATATTAAAAAAATAAAAAACGAATTTACATGTGGCAATTTATAGACCATTAGATCTTTCAAATCTTATGATGTTAAATTAGTTGTAGGTAGCAATTGATCACATCTCTCTCAATATATATACATATATACATCCTACTATCCTAGTCACATGCATGTATCAAATAACCTCCATTGCTAATATAACTTTAAGGTGTGTGAGAGGTTTAGTGGTATACAATGAACATGAAATTAGATTGGTTGGTGTAGAATGGAGTAATTAAACACTTTAAAAGTGAAACATTCCCAATTGCTACTTTCTGTTGTGAATAGGAAAGGGGTTGAGCTGATTCAGCTCATAACTACACACACATTGAGAGCTGCTCGATTCAGTTGAGAAGAATAGAGAGTTCAGTGGAGAAATACATTTTCTTTGTGAGGAAGTCGATTCAAGATTCAAGTAGTTTTCTTGTAGTTGTTGAGATCAGCTTCATGAGTGTATATTCTGTAATTGAATGTGGTGGATTTTTGTCTGGAGTTTCGATTGATTGAATAAAGAATTGCTCTTTGCCCGTGGATGTAGGTTGATTCAACCAAACCACGTAAATTGTTGTCTCGTTTTTGTTGCATCCTTTTTCTGCTAGACCAAGCCATAAGAAGAGCTCCAATCGATAATCACCTCCATGATTTGATGCAACTTAAACCAAAATCAAATGTGCAAACTCAAATAGGAAAGATCTAGATAAGAAATGTATTGATAATTGTTGGAACAGAATGTTTACACACAACTACAAAAGGAATTGAGATACTAGAACGAAAGATTCAACGATAGAAGAACTGATAGGAATGCTTCGGATCCACGATCCTCAGCCCAAGTTCAACGGAGAATCACCGGATCACCGGATTCTCACGATGACCCTAGCTCGCAAGCTAACACCCTATTTTCACGACCTATTAAAGATGAGAGTCTATGAATTTATACCCAATCTGTTTTCGTTCTCTCTCATTTGCATTTAGACCCCTCGGCTTTCCTTCTCTCTCATTTAATGCTCCAGGTGACGTGGCACATAAGTTTTGTGATCGTAACAATCCACCCCACTTAAGATTCCTTGTCCTCGAGGAATCAAGGAGACAATCCTCTTGA
>NC_062970.1:16222451-16405359 GCF_023119035.1 Salvia hispanica
GACCAAACCACAAGAAGAGCTCCAATCGATGATCACCTCCATGATTTGATGCAACTTAAACCAAAATCAAATGTGCAAACTCAAATAGGAAAGATCTTGATAAGAAATGTATTGATAATTGTTGGAACAGAATGTTTACACACAACTACAAAAGGAATTGAGATACTAGAACGAAAGATTCAACGATAGAAGAACTGATAGGAATGCTTCGGATCCACGATCCTCAGCCCAAGTTCAACGGAGAATCACCGGATCATCGGATTCTCACGATGACCCTAGCTCGCAAGCTAACACACTACTTTCACAACCTATTAAAGATGAGAGTCTATGAATTTATACCCAATCTGTTTTCATTCTCTCTCATTTGCATTTAGACCCCTCAACTTTCCTTCTCTCTCATTTATGCTCCAGCTGACGTGGCACATAAGTGTTGTGATCGTAACAATCCACCCCCCTTAAGATTTCTTGTCCTCAAGGAATCAAGGAGACAATCCTCTTGACCTTCTTCTTTGCCATTGCTACCTCTCTCGAGCACAAGGACTCTTCTCTGTCACCCACTGCCTGATATGTCCATTTCTCCTAGCTGGAATACACTTCTTCTCTTCTTCCTTCGCTTCAGCAACTAACTCTCCTTCTTCGCAACTCACGTTCACTTCTCTTTGTTTTATCATGCAACAAATTACTCCCCCTAAAGCTTCCTTGTCCTCAAGGAAGGAAGGAACCCGAGCCTCCAATGAATGCGCCACTGACGTATCTTGTATCCACCTTAACAATCTCACCAATATATCAAATGCTATTATCAGCAAGCATTTGTATGTCAGCCTCAATGCAACATTCACCCATCTCCAGCTCTTTGGCCTAGCTTGGCCAACATACTTCATAGATTTCATCTTCACCATTGGCTTAGGGAATCTAACAAACAACTCTTCAAATTCCTTGTAACACTCAAAATGGTAGCAAGATCCCACTGCACAACATGGTTACCATTCAAGTCCTTCATAAGTGCAAGGAAACCAAGCCCAACAACATGGTCAATTATCTCATTGAATATTATATGTCAGGGACTGAATAAACTGAAAGAGCAGGGACTGGAATGCAAAATAAGTGAAACGTTCCCAATTGCTACTTTCTGTTGTGAATAGGAAAGGGGTTGAGCTGATTCAGCTCATAACTACACACACATTGAGAGCTGCTCGATTCAGTTGAGAAGAATAGAGAGTTCAGTGGAGAAATACATTTTCTTTGTGAGGAAGTCGATTCAAGATTCAAGTAGTTTTCTTGTAGTTGTTGAGATCAGCTTCTTGAGTGTATATTCTATAATTGAATGTGGTGGATATTTCTGGAGTTTCGATTGATTGAATAAAGGATTGCTCTTCGCCCGTGGATGTAGGTTGATTCAACCGAACCACGTAAATTGTTGTCTTGTTTTGCTTTGATTGTTCTCAATTGTTTGGTTAATTCTGTTCGATCACTTGCCGTGGATATCTTTGAATCACGGTTAAACAGTCGTGGTCAAATATCGCTCTCATCCAATAGTCGTATAGGCTTGAATTTATTAAACAGAATATGATAAGTTAAAACAAAATTATATCAAATGTTGAAAATCAAAATTAAAATACAAAACAGCTAACAAGTCTATCATGGAGCAACCAACTACTGAGACCCATTGTAATGAATGATCAACGAAGTCATCCTCCCGCCACACCTCACAATACCTTTCCAAGTCCTCATGACTTTCGGGCAAGGGCAAGGGCTAGTCCACTGTCAAATCTAAAACCTCACATGCTGCCAAGGGCTTGCTGACGAAATATGTTGCTTGACTCACTCTTCATTTAACAAGACTCCATTGTTCGGAAATTTTTAATTTAAAATAACTTTTATATTCGTTGTGTTTCATGCCAACTCCAAAAATTTTTCCGTTACTATTGAGGGATCCGTAGGAATGTATCTGTCTGAAATAACGAGAGGAACTCCTGATTGACAGCACCAGTGACTCCGGCGATGGCGGCGGAGGGGTTGTCCTTGCAAAGAGACATGCTGAAGGCGAAAAGGGAATTGGGGTCGGGGACGGTGAGAGAGAATTGTAGAGAGAGAGAAGTGGGTTAGATTTGGAAAGGAGGAAGAACTGCATATTCCGGAAATACCCTTTTACCAATTTAATTAAATAGAAAAAATCAGATATTGTATAATTATTAATAAACATTAGATGTGATTAATGAGTTGATGAGATTTGGTCTCCAATTCAGTCTTTAAAATTGATTCAACATTGATGACAAAAGTCATATAATTGGTTATCCAACAATACAAGCAAACATGCGAAGTATTGTAATAGTACTTTTATTATTATTATTATTATTATTATTATTATTATTTTAAAATTCATATATAATCTGTTATCCAATAATATAAGCTAACATACGATATATTGTAGTACTTATTATTTATTTTTCGGTTCAATTCCACTAAATATAACATTATTTTAAGGCCTCAAATTGGTATGTTTGGGCCTTTTGGGCTTTATTCCATGTGAGTGAAGACCAGATATTTGATATGCCTATTTTATGACTAATTAAAAGAACATTACAAATGTCAGTTACATATTTGTGTTTGGGACATTTGAAATTTAAAAAAGTTATGAATGTTTAATGCTTTACAAGAGTGAAAATGATTTTTTTACTTGTTTTACTAATTAATTAAGATTTTTCATATTTATGTTCTAAACGGGTCTTAAATGTGGTCCATTAGACAATGATAAAAAACCATAACTTCATGGGTAAGATGTTTTTTCTCTAATTAATAGCTTGGGGGGTTCAAGTTACTACAATGAAGGTATAGATGAGAATCATTATTAATCATCTTTATAAAAACAAAAAAATATAGACTCATTAGTAAATAAGATACTGATATAAATCTTGGCATGATTTGAAGGGGGCATTCCAGATGAGTCGATGACAATAATTGTAGTAATTGCAAGTGAATATATATACATGAAAATTGGGTGCTTATTAGTGTTATTAGTCCAAAGATCTTTATGGATGTTTATCGCCAAAATTGTAAAAAATTTAATTATTCCCGTATTGAATTGCCATTTGTTTTCGATTGATGCATCATCAGATGATTCTAATCCCCCAGAAGGGAGTCAGTGTGATGATTTGTGTTATTTAATTTTACCAACTGAAAACTTAACAACTTTAGATAATACATCGACTTGGTGATAATCTTAGTTTGTCTATATAAGTATGGATAACCCTTTTAAGGGGTGAGTGACTCATTTCTAATATGGTATCAGAGCGGACCCAAGTAAGTGATGGATTTATCTATTTTCTTGCCTACCTACGTGATGGAAGTCCGAACACGTGATGGAAGTCCGAAGTGTCATTCCGGCCTCAAACGTGAGGAGGCGTGTTAAAACTCTACCCACGTAATGGAAGTCCGAAGTGTCATTCCAGCCCACACGTGAAGAGGCATGTTAAAACTCTTAAATCTTGTTCCACGTCGACTTGGTGATGATTCTAGCTTGTCTATATAAGTATGAATAATCCTCTTCCTTATAATTTATAAGACCCTTTAAGGGATGAATGACTCATTTCGAACCATGACTTAGCTGTACGATTCTCTTTCAACTAATAAATTCAAGTTGAATTACCATGTATGATTAAATAATTCTTATTGAAATAAAGACCTAACAATTTTGGCTACTTTGCCTTGAGTTGGTTCCATTATCCCCCAAATGTCTAAAGGGGTCACACTAATCTTGACTAAATATTTGATGGTAAATATAAATCAAACCATATTTTTTACGTTATAAATTTTCATCTATAATCAATTGAATCTCTGAAAATATACGAAAGCATATGAGAATAAAAGAATAAATAAAATTATAAAACAAGCTTTGATTTTATGTAATTTATGAAAATAATAATATAAATTTGATTTTAAGATATTAAAATATAACTAAATGTAAAAAAAACAAAATAAATACACTAAACATGAATTAAACAATGTTTCTCACAAATAATATCAATTTTAAATATATCTTACAACTACATTTCTCTATCTATATTGATCCTACTATCCTTGTCACATGCATGCATCAAATAACCTCCATTGCTAATATAAGTTTAAATTTAGTGCGTGAGAAGTTTAGTGATATACAATGAACATGAAATTAGATTGATTGGTGTAAAATGGAGTAATTAAACCCTTTAATTAGTGACCTAATGTTTTATGTGCCTAACTGTGTGTGTGGGCAAAGCGTTAACTACGTGTTCACTAAATCACTTTGTTGGGACAAAGTCACTAACAAACACACATGGGATCTTAATCCTTTCATTTCTCACTCTCCATCCCCTAATTTCTCTTATAAAGCCACTTGTTTAATGATTATAAGTGTTAAACAGTCGTGGTCAAATATCGCTCTCATCCAATAATCGTATAGGCTTGAATTTATTGAGCAGAATATGATAAATTAAAACAAAATTATATCAAATGTTGAAAATCAAAATTAAAATACAAAAATGCTAATAAATATAAGAAATTAATCTATCGTGGAGCAACCAACTACTGAGACCCACTGTAAAGAATGATCAACGAAGCCATCCTCCCGCCACACCTCACAATACCTTTCCAAGTCTTCGTGACTTTCGGTCAAGGGCTAGTCCACTGTCAATTCTAAAACCTCACATGTTGCCAAGGGCTTGTTGACGAAATATGTTGCTTGACTCACTCTTCATTTACCATGACTCCATTGTTCGGAAATATTTAATTTAAAATAACTTTTATATCCATTGTGTTTCATGCCAACTCCAATTTTTTTTCCATTACTCTTTGTGCGCCATCCTGCCCTTAAAATTAACATAAGGTGATTTAAAAGAAGCTTGTCACCGAAGGATCCCAATATATTTTCTCTTAAGCAAATTTCTTCTAAATTCATCTCAACTCTTCAGACATTATAATTGCCTAATAGTATAAGAATTAAGTGTATAGTTATTAGGTGTATCTTTTTATATACAAATAAATACTCCATATAGTTATTCATTCATTCAACAAATACAAAATATATAAAAAAAATTATTGCTTCAAAATTTATTATACAGTTTAATATCTGAATATGATGTTTAAATAATCCACATTTTTCAAACATCTTATATGAATTTTGGTTCGAGTGCCCACTATCCAACTTTTGCGAGTAACCACAGCAATTTTTTTCTTCCTTTTGTGATTGTGAGTCTGACCTTATTAAGCATTATTACTCATATTGGGTATCCGCACTTGACAATTAAGGGTATCACAACTCAATGCTTGCAGCTAGCTAGTCGCACCGATTTCTCATACTAACATTTTCAAATTAGTCGTTTAGTTTTTTTAAAAATTTCTTTATATTTTTGTTTCAATTCTATTAAAATTCAAACAAAAAATGGTTCTTTCTCGACGCATCTCAATGTCGAGGAGTAAAAGGAAAAATAAAAGAAGTCCTAGTAAATTGTAGGGTTGTGTCGATTATATATATTTTTAATTAAATATTAGGGTTTGTTACTAGTACTATATGCGAATATCGAATATTTGAATAGCCGGTTATTATTAGATCGAATCGTATGATACCATTTAGACATTCCTAATGTAGTTTAAGATAAATATTTAATAAATTGAGTTCGGAGAGGTAGAGTGGGATTTGGCTTTACTTGTCCCATACTTAGATTAGATACCCAAAGTTGGCTCTTAAGCGTCACGTGTCATGTTTTAGTTATAAACGCATCCACGTCACTTGCGCCGCGTTTGGATCAACTTTTACCTGCCTTCCACTTGTCTATCTCTCTCACCTCCTTTTCCACTTACATTACTCCTATTATTTTGGCGGTGTAAATTAAACAAAACTATAATAGAGTATAATAAAAGAAAAATAGATGTTGAGATTTTAATAATTTTTTTATAACTACACAAAAGAGATGTTGTAACCTTAGAATTCTCCGTTATCATAAGATTTGTTATTGAAAATGTATAACTGACAATTATACTCTTAAAACTTATCAGATTAAAAAGGAAATATTACTCAAGATTTATTCGATATAATTGACCTCTTGACCGTAACGTATAAATTAAATTTGAATGGAAAAGGCTGGTTTGATAAAAATATATGAACTTTTCAAATTTGTTCATATAGCATACACATGACGTCATAATATTATTGTCGATCGAAAAATAAATTTATATTAATATCCTTGCTAACAAATAATCGGTCACAAGACTCACAACTAGGGCTGGGGAATTATACCGGAATACCAGAATACCGGACTTACCGTACCGAAAAAATACCGAAAATACCGTTTTTTTGGTATACCGTAGTTTTCGGTACGATATCATACCGTACCGATAGAGATCGGTACGGTAACGGTATTAGATTTCCCATACCGCGGTATACCGATTGATATATATATAATATAAATATATATTTATATATGTTATATTTAAACTAAATTTTAAAAAATAAGAATTTTTATTATATAAAAATAAAAGAATCAAAATTGGGAACCCTATTTTTTGAAGTAGTTGAAAACTAGATTTTTTTTTAATATTTTGGATATAATAGATTTTTTCACGGTATAATGGTATAACGGTATGCCGTACCGCAAAACACGGTATAACGGTATATCGGAATGTCATATCGCAGTTCGGTATACCGCAAAAGTACGGTATACCGAAATGCGGTACGGTATACCGATAACACGGTATGGTAACGGTATGGAAAACTGCCATACCGAATTTCCGGTATACCGAACTCCGGTATACCGAAACTTACGGTACGGTATCGGTATGGTTTTTGTCATACCGTAACTTTCGGTATGGTATACGGTATGGCACTCCCGATACGGTATACCGTACCGAACCACCCCTACTCACAACCCGCGTAAAAATACATTTTAAAAATAAATGCTTATTTGATTGGATACAAAGGTGAGACACGTGGAATTAGTTGTAATCCAACCTAAAAGAGTTCAAGGAATTAGGAATTGTTCCGAAATCATGATTCAAGTCCTTTGCTTGTACGGATGCTAAAATCTTTCTTTATTCTCACTGGAATTCACTAAATTTATTTTAAATGAAAATTGTTTTGACAATATAATATTGCTTTATAGTCACTAAGAATTTGAGTCACCCAAAAAATTCTTTTTAGTGAAAAATATTTGGTTCAATCCCGATTATCTGCGCTATTTATTTTTCATGTTATGGTGGTGTTACTCAGTGTTTTAAAAACCGGTTTGGATCAGCCGGTCGGACCGGTTCGGCCGCGAACTCGTGACCTCTTCGGTCCAATTCACTATATAAAACCAGTGGAGCATTGAACCGTTTTGGACCGGGTGAACCGGCCAGTTGGACCGAAAACTGGGAACCGGTCAAACCGATTACCAAATTTTTTTTATTTTTAAAAATGAATTAAAAATCAATTTAAACAAAATTTATACTAAACTTTCATTTCATACTAACCCATACTTGTATTGGGCCTATGAATTTATAAAAACTAGCTTAAAAAATCATTTGTGTCTTTCTTTTATAGAAGTATTCCACAAGATTGTTCTTTCATTTTTCAATGTGGGATGAAAAGCTTATTTTATAGTCATCTTTTACAATCTTTTGCCTTTACTTTTTCAATGTGGGATGTAGTTTGTTTTGTTAATATGTACTACTTCATATTATATCAACTATCAACTATATACTAATTGTATATTTATACTTAAAAGCTATATACATATTTTATATCATAACTAAAATTAATAAATCTTAATTAACTTCGAATAAAGTTTTAGTTACTTATGCTTAGATTGAAAATAAAATAACAAGAATATATAATGGGAGAAGTGTTCATAACATGAAAATTAATACATAGTATAATAAACATATGAATATGTATTTTTACATTACTAGTATTACTCGTTAAGAATTGGTATATATATGCTTTATCAATACTTATATATCTTTATATTATTTAAAATTAAATTATATATTGCATTAATGCTTGTTTATTTACATGTTTTGAAACCAAGTGTTTTATAATAAATATGTATTTAATTATATACTCATTATATATAAATGCTACAGTAAAACGGTTCGACCGATGATTCGACCGGTTGGACCAGTTAAACCGTGAACCAGTAGCCTCGCCGGTTCGCTCGCCGGTCCGGTTTTTAAAACATTGGTGTTAGTAGTGTAGAAAAATGGTTCTATATACGTCCAATATTAATTCATCACTACATGCCATGTAGTAATGGAGTATTATTTTTTCTATATTTAGTTCCTAAAAATTACATTATTGTTATATAGTATACAATTTATTCTTTACGTCAATATATATAATCTATATTTGCTTACTAAGTTTCAAGATTAAAAAAAAATCTGAAATTTCCGCGATCGATCAAGATGCATGATGCAATTTTTAACTATTTTCGGCTAAACGAATATTGGGATTTGGGGTGACCACTAATTTGATTTCATAGATTAATAACCCTTCTCCAAATTCCCACAATGAACATTTATAATGCGAGGGTGAGAAATTTAACCATACATAATTTTTTCTTACAGTGAATTAGTAATTTTTTCGGCAAAAACAAGAACTGAATTTGTTTGTTGTAATAATCATGAATAAGACCTCAGTGGCCTATTGCGAATAAAAGTTAGACAACGAATATTTTATAGGGAAAAAATAGCAAAAAGAGTTAAATAAGTAAATAACCATACAAAAGAAGCGTATATACCTATATAGGAGTACGATATATTTTCTTTATTCGTTTTAAAGTATAATATTCTATCTATTGTCATCTTGTGTTTCTGCTTTGATTATCATAGATTACCATTGTGGGCTAAATTGTTAATATGTAGTAACCTGTTTTTACAGGGAAACCTTGTAAAAATGAAAAAGAGAAAAAACATTAATTCTTCACTTAATTTTTCATTTGAAGGGAATATTTATTAACATGATTTAAGCAAAGTATTATTATTATTAAATGTAGCTGGGCATGCCAAACTATTTAATGGGTTGAAACTTTAAAGATAATTAAATATTTCACCTACATAAAAACCTAGAAAATTAATTTGTGTTAATTACTTCTCTAGACGACAAAAATCACATAAAAATGCTCTATTCCGCGGTTCAAAATTATAGTTTCAATTATTGTTTTGATTTATTAAAAAACCAGGCTAAGCTCCTTTTTTTTTCCATTGCATATTATTGCATAGTCTCCTTAATTCTTCTAATTAGAATATGATACTTGTGCCTTTTTTCTTTCACAAATAATTAATAACATTTTCCAATCACAAAAATTAATTTGGTATTGTCGTCACTCATGATCATGAACTAAAAAAAGACATATCCAGATCTGTAATTATTTAAGAAAGGGTCGCTTATCGGTTAAGTAAAAGTCAAGAATTGCAAGGAATTTGTATTTGTAGCGTGACTCGTGAACTAGCTATTTACCTCCTGGATCGTAAAAAAATTAAAATAGCTTATCTGCATTGATAAATCAAAATCTCAAAGCAAAATAAACAAAGTGTATTCCACTTATATCCATTAATTAAAACATATATCCCAATATATAATTTCAGGCAGGCCATCCGATTCCACAAATATGATTGTAACAAATATCATTAATTTTCTTAATTGCCGAAATCAAAATCCGGAATGAAGTAACTATCCAAATACAGTAATTAATTCGGTGATAGTAATTATTCCACCTCAAATTTTGTTTTATTATTGGTTAAAGAGAGTTTTTGACTTTGAAAAAGTGGTTGCTAGAATTGGAGGCGTAATTGCTTATGTCCAAACTCCATAGGTCGGTCACCAGTCATAGTGTATCTCAAACACACAAACACATATAGACGGATAAGGCCACATAATCACAATTAACCTAACATATATTGCCCTACTCCCACTCCCACTCAACTTTGACCTCAAATTATTCCCTTTTCTTTTCCACCAAACTAATACTCAGAGACGTGTGATCTCTCATTACTTGTGTAGATAGACTCTTTTCACTCTTGATTAATTCAATTGTAGGATTATAATTAAAGTATTAGATTATAGAAGCCAAAACAATCTCTCTAGAAATTTATACATAATCCAATACAACTCCCCCACCGCCACTCCCCACGCAACACCCAACTTAGCCCATATATAAATCCCCCTTCCCTCCCTTTCTTTCCCCTCACTCTCTCACTCCATCAAAAATAAAAACATTCCCCCCCTCTCTCTCTCTCTCTAGCCATGGCTCTCGACGCTCTCAACTCCTCCTCCGCCCTCTCCCGCCGCTTCGACGACGTCGACCCCCGCGCCGCTATGCAGTGGCCCAAATCCAAACGCTCCAAGCGCCGCGATCAGTCCGAAGACGAGTACCTCGCAGTCTGCCTCGTCATGCTCGCCCGCTCCGGCGCCGCTCCCGGAGAAGACATCAAAAGCGCCGCCGTCGCCGCAAATTACAAGTGTAGCGTGTGCGACAAGGTTTTCCCGTCGTACCAAGCGCTGGGGGGGCACAAGGCCAGCCACCGCGGCAAGGCGGCGTCGGACGATAGCAATCACTCCGGCGCCGCGGCGTTGAACCCTAGCGGGCGGATCCACGAGTGCTCAATTTGCCACAAGCGGTTCGGGACGGGGCAGGCGCTCGGCGGGCACAAGCGGAGGCACTACGAAGGCGTGATCGGAGGCAGTGCTGCCAAGAGCCGCACCACCACCTCCTCCACCGCCGCCGCCGTGGCTCGGGATTTCGATTTGAACATGCCGCCGCCAGAGCTGCACTGTGATGAAGAAGTGGAAAGTGCGCTATACAAATAAATATATGCCTGTTGGAGTGCATACTTAAAACTTTTTACTATACTAGCTAGATAGAATTATTTGTACACAGGATTGGATTCTTTGATTCATTAATCAAATTAGTCTTTTATTGTGTTATTATTACTCATTATGCTCTTCTGCTATTGCTTATTTGATTGAACTAATTAATTAGAGGTGGTGACAATCACAATTCTAATCTTTGAAATAAAGGAAATCGAAATAATTAGTCACACGTCTCTTGAAACCATGGAATTGTATTAGAAGATGCTGAAATTGTGGTTGAAACATGGAAACCCCACGTGGTAGAATGCCTAAAATCGCACGATGTCGCATGTTGTGTGGCCACTAATTATATCTAGGTGTGCCTCTTTATTGTTCGAATATTCACCAATCTTCTAACACTCTTTTTATTAATAAATTCGACAAAATACCCCTAGCTAATATTCAGATTCTCTATTATATCTATCTCCTAATAATTTACTTTTCTCTAACAATCATCACATTCTACTCCATGTTATTGACTGAAATCCACAAGTTATTTTACATTTGAAAATACGAAATAAAAAAAATACTAACTTAAATCTTATGACTTACTCATCCTTCTATTGATTGGTTTAGGAAGAAATTTCACTAAAGTTTGGTTCAACCGGAATGGAAATGTCTCCCAAATCAGGTAGTTTCAATGAATGATAGTGCATTTCTAATTAATGAATCAGCTCACTAGAATTTTGTTCTAAATCCGTCGACGTCGCTGTCATCGGATGCGATATAGTTAAATAATTATTTGTATAGGAAAGTTGAAACTTGGAAGCTACCGCTTGAGAGAGTTTGACACTATCATTAGATGGCATGGCAACAATAAATAAATAAATATGTATGTAACTAAACGCTTTTTTGTGAATAAACTCAAAGCATATTAATTACTTGGGGAGTAATCAATGGATAAAGCGTGGAGATGAATATTTACAAAGTCGTTACGCGGTCTACTAATTAATTTTTAAATGAAATCAATATAAAGATTAATTTGAACGTGTCTATCTGTATACCACATACATACAACACGAGATTGATCATGCCAGGTAAGAATGACAAAGCTTCAAGTATTTTCCTTTTGAGGAAATTAACAAACCATTTTTTTCTTTATTTGATCATTATTTAAGGAAGCAATTATGATAGGGTGATGTATTGTATAATCATGTGAGATCCTTTGCATAAAATCCTAGACAATTGTATGATCTAAGACGTGTAATGAGATGTGTGTGCCTTTGTATAACATCTATCACTTACTATTATAGACGCGCATATTCTTTTAAAATTGGTTTAAGGGTATAAGTATAATTCACAATATACTATCTATTATATCTATTTGATGATAAAATTAAATTTTTTGTTAGTTGTATAATCGTACTATATATTATAATTAGTTCTTGATCCACGTTCAAAGATATGAACAACCAGCAATAAGATGATTATCTATGACCATCAAATACTTTGATACAATATACTACTGTTTAGAGTACTTTAGCTATTTATTTTGTTAAATTGTGGATGAATCTTTTCCCGGAAAAAATTGTCATTTAAATTATAATAAATTTTTAATCAATTTCATAATTTTAAAATTCTGTGAAGTATATAATTTAATTATAGTTCGGAACTGTCTCACAGGACTTTTTTTTTGGTGAAAATGGTAGTGACATGGTAGTTGGATTTTATGACGTGATAAAAAACATCGGCTTTTCAAATTGTCATTGTTTGGGTAGAAATGAAACGACGTCGTTTCCGTCATGAGCATAGCTAGAAATCCATTTTAGCATGGTGAAAAAATATGTATAGGATAGTTTTATAATTTTGAGAAGAGGCATTTAGTATAGTTACATTTATATGAATATGATTAAATAAAAACTCTAAATATTGTACAAACTCAAAACTATGATATGGACCATTGTAAAATATCAACAGATCACAAAAAAGTATCAACAAGAGAATGTCAACAGAATTTCAACGGTAGCTAATGATTGATGTTGTGTTGATATTGTGTTGATATTAAAATCTTGAAATTTTACACTGTGTAAATATTGTATTGAAATCGTGTTGAGCAGTTTTGAGTTTGTACAATATATAAGTTTGCATTTTATGACTACCCTATATTTATATGTGTATATAGGCCGGAGTTAAAAAATGTATCCAAATTTTATATCAAAACAAATGTCAAAAAGTGGTCAGTTAGATCAAAATATCGCGTTTAACAGCTTAAGGCCGAATTCATAGACTCCTACTCGACCGGGTAGGTGTTGTGCTGGAAATAATTAATGACTCCAATTTGAAAATAATAAATTAATTAATAAAAGGAAATTAGAGGTTCGACAAATAGTTAATAAAAGAAACACGTAAAATTAATAATTTTATGAATTAGGCCCAAGAGTGAAAATAACTTCAGTCCAAACAACTTTAGTAGAGGCCCAATACCATAATGAAACTATTTATTTTGTACTCCTAAAAATTGGGTATAAAAAGCCCGAATTCTCATTCCTGTGTGAATAGCTCGACCAGATTATCTAACCAATTAATAAACTTCCGAAAATCAAGTTTGTGTGTGCTCGACCTTAATCCAGATAATTCCGTCGGCAGAGGAAAAATGGCGACTTGCGAGGTGTACAGGATATCGACGATCGGGATGTGCTTGACGGAAACTCTGGTTAGTAGGGGTGTGCTGACTGCTGAGCCATTCAAGTTCTTCTTCAGTTCGAAAAGGTTCTTATTTACGCGTGATTACTGTTTCCGTTTCTGCTAACTATGATTTACCCTAATTGATTTTGGGAAAACGACGATTCTATTGTCACGAATGTTGCCGAATTTCTTCTTTTGCTGCAATGCTTCCAGGCTCCAGCTTTGTTTTTAAATTCCGTCTCTGTACACGTATTTCTAAAGATTTCAGCCGTCTTTTTTCATAAACACGAATTAAATTTTATAAAATACTATAAACTTCCCAATGTCTTATATTTGGCCATAAGTAGAAATTCGCTCTCCAATGTTAGAAAATATAAACGGAAGGCTGATGAAAATAATATTTGGACCTTCATTTGGATTACAAATTTACAATAACGTGTTAAGAAAAGGAAGATGGAAATTAAACTTTATGGACCTTCAGTATTTGTAATTCATCGCATAAAATGAATAGGAATTTGTGTGACTGGCAATGATCTGTATACACTCAGTCTTCATGGATATCGTAGTAACACAGAATGGAACACTTCCATACCATTCTAACCTAAGATTGGAGATGACTACTAATGTCTAATGGTATGGATGCAAACTAGTGATTTATGAACTTGATAATATTCAAGAATAGGCTTCAAGGTTGATGGTCTAATGGGGACAATTGACATTTATCATCAGATGCTAGGGAAAGAGAGGGAATCTGAAAATATGTGTTTGCATGATTGCAGTCAATGACAGAGACTCTGGAAAATGAGGTGAAGACCAAGGTCTCCATTAAGGTAGACAAGACTCCATCTGAAAGAAAAGTTTCATTAATATCTTACCAATATACATGTCCTTGTTATTCTGGCAAGAATATATAATTAAAGTTGGATTATGGATTGAAGGGCTTCATTTTCTGACTGTATTTTCAACTATTGTTAAAGCTAAACTTGTTGGTTTCTTGCGGAGCTTTTTCTTGTGAACTTTATTGGCCTCAATGCTTGAAGGGTCTCATAAGAGTATCTGAGTATATAGCTGTTTAGTAGTAGATCATAAACATTTAGCTTCTGGTTGTTCTAGCTACAAGTACAATATGCCATGTTGATGATAATGTAGTCCTAAATTAACTAATTAGGTATTGTACTGAAGTCTGAAATTACTCCTTTTTTTATTTGGTTGGTTGTTGATATCCTCTCTGTTTTAATCAATCAGTGTGTCATATATTGCATTGAATTAAGTTAACGAAGTTGAGCAATCCATAGTGACAAGATTTAAAGGTTTGATGTGTAAAAGGATGATCTCCAGTTTTCTAGTCTGTTACAGTTTGGTGATTGTTACATCGTTGAGCAACAACCTGGTATTTGTATCTTTCTTCCATTTTTTTTTCCATTTATAGCTTACACCACCTTTCCTAAATTAGTTTGGAACTTCACCCTTCAAAATGCTCAGATCAAAAGTGAGGAAGGCCAGGAAACCGTCGAATGTGTCAAGATAGTCGTGTGTGATTCGAAGCTGCTGACTCAGTAAAAGGAGGGAAGGATAGAACACATAATCTCTTCGTTCATATTTATCAGAGATAGGGTCGCATTATAATAATAACTACTCCCTCCGTCCGCCATTAGGAGTCCCGATCACTTTTGCGCACTCATTTTATAAAAATGATAATAAATAGTTAAAGTGGAGAAATGGTAAAGTACAAGAGGGAATAATGATAAGAAGACTCTTGTCAACATTATTCTCCTTCTTATTTAACCATTTCTCCACTTTAACTATTTATTATCATTTTTACAAAATGAGTGCGCAAAAGTGACCGGGACTACTAATGGCGGACGGAGGGAGTAATTTCTAATACAAAATGCATAATTTTTTAATTTTGTATATTAATATTATCAACTCAAATACATAAATATTTTAATTTACATGATGTGTTGATAAAGTTATATTTTCGTATCGATAATCTTAATATACAAAATTGAAAATTATTACTCCAGATTTTGCATTAGTATTTGTTCACAGCCCTATCAAGATAATAGTACTATTTTATTTTATTTCTACACGCCAACTTCATCATACACTTCGCACATATGTACTTATATTTGATGGAATTAAACCTCAAAATTTGTGATGTCTTTTATTATTACTATCTATATTTATAAAATTATGATTTCGACACTTTTTTTTAAAGATAATTTTAAACAACTCTTATGCGAAAGTATATAAAAAAACAGTTATTTTTTGTAAATATTTTCAAAAATTATATAAGAACAGTAAGTTTTGGTTGAATATTAATTTGGAATGACAATAGTAAAATCGGACATGTTAGTAGGGGTGGGTCGATACGATATATCGTATCGAAAACGTTGTATCGTGTATCGTATCGAAAATATCGATATGAAAGAATTTCATATCGTTATCGTATCGAAAGTTCGATATATCGAAACTTTCGATATAAAAAAATTTCATATCGTTATCGTATCGATATTTTGATTTATCGTATCGAAATTCGATATATCGTTAAATATCGATATATATCGAAAATTTCGATATATATCGATATATATCGAAAATAAAATATCGATATATATCGAAAATATCGATATATCGAAAATTTTCGATATAAAACGATATATCGCGATATAAGGAAATTCATATCGTTATTGTATCGAAAACTTACGATACGATATCGTATCGTATCGAAAATTACGATATATCGAAAATTCGATAATTTTTCAATATTTTTCAATACGATACGAGCGATATATCATTTTTTCGATATTTTTCCCCAGCCCTAGACATGTATGGCTGCGTGCAAAGACTTATTAACATTATATGAATATATGTACCTAAAATTAATTTATGAGTTGAGTTGAGTTGAGTTGAGCTTAGAATATAAAATTAATTTTTAAAAAAAAATGTACTACAACAATCTAAATTAAGTTAAATTCCAGTAAAAAAAACACACAATTAGAAAACGTTGAATTTGCTGAAAAAGGCAAAATAGGGATTGCATTGATGAATGGATAATGATAAATACGTGTTGTGTATGTTTATTTTTCCTGCAGCTATAAGTTAATAGGTTTATCATACGCAGAGCATAGCAGCTTTTTATTAAATGTTTCATCTACTCAAAATTGGAAAATCTATTTAAGATAAATTACTTTATATTTTAAGAGGTCGTTCTTCATGTGATCATCTTCATGGCAACGTGCCAAAGCTAAAACCAACAGTTTAAAGATATACAATTGCGATTAATAGATCTTAACACGATTAGTTTCATTAATTAATTCACAAATTGCGTTTAAAGATAAACA
Source organism: Salvia hispanica (assembly GCF_023119035.1). Taxonomy (NCBI): domain Eukaryota; kingdom Viridiplantae; phylum Streptophyta; class Magnoliopsida; order Lamiales; family Lamiaceae; genus Salvia; species Salvia hispanica. The sequence continues at coordinate 16,239,279 of NC_062970.1, forward strand.
TTTGATAATGGTATTAGCGGCATCATTAGTTACATAAGAATACGCACCCCATATGTTTCCATGTGCGCTGTGCCACTATAAATAATTAATTAACGAGTCAGTAATTATGTAATTAATGTAAATAATACTTTTGTTATATGTGAGGCATCAATCTAGCTTACATACATTATAGATTAGTTACGTTAGTGTTGTACAATAATTATTTTGGTTCGTCAAAAAAAATCAAGAAGTTTACTCAGATTGTGGAATTTGTTCCACAAGTTAACTACAGTATTTAACATTATTTGCAATTGTCTTGTGCAAAATATTTAGATCATATCACCATAAATTTTGTTTATGTAGTGCATACACATCTCAAACCAATGACGTGATTGAGCGAGTTTTAAATATGTAGTCAAACTAATCAATATTTTGAATATAACAATTTTGATGAAGATATAAACCTAAAAATATTCTATCACACCAAATAAAGTTTAACTCAAGTCAGAGCCCGTGATAAAATGTGAATAGTAGTATTAATTTTTTTTAATTTTCCAGATGATTTTTATGTTACAAAAGACTGAATTTCTGGTTATTTGGGGGCAATGCCCTTTTTATATGTAATGTGCTTCTAATGTATACTCATTTTTTAGTATTATTAGATGTGTGGAGTATAATTTTATCCTCACTTTGTCTGATTACAATTTAGACGTTTCTTTTAATACGAAAATATAATTAGAATATTTAATAAATTTAATGGGGTGTAAATAAAGTTGGAAAATAATAAATAAATAAGTATCGAGAAAATAAATTACGCGATAGAAAAAAATAAATATTTGAAAGAAAATATTCTCTTAGTATAATTTTTCAAAAAAAAATAATTTAATTATAATAGAATGATTACAAAAAGAATACAAATCAATAATATAATAAAAAAATTACTACTCCCTTACTCCCTATGTAATATAGAAAGAGGATATTACCGTATGCAGGTCATTAATTTAAATATAAAACCATAATATACATCATATAAATTAAGTAGCTATAAATATTCTAATAGTAATTGCAATGTACATTTTATATAAATCACGCAATTTAAAAATGGGGAAAAGAATTTGACGTAAGTATGTAATGAGTTCGCTGACTTTTCTTATGACAACGTATTCAACATTTCAACTACAAACCACCATACATAAAATAAAAAAAAAATGCTGCTACCTTTCCGATGTAGAGATAATTAATTAGGAAATATTGTGCACTTTCCCCACTGTATTTATGGAATGGGCCCTGCAAATCTGGTTCTGTTTGTTATACTTTACTCATTATTTAACAAATTTGCATTAAATAAGTTCATTATTTATGAGTTATTCTTATTAAATTTACAAAATAACGACGTGGATTTTTAGGCTTGTATTAGCCGGTAACATTCTAAGATTACGTTGACAAATTTCAATTTTTGCATCCACCAATGTTAATGATTTCATTTTATTTAAAAAGTTCTTAATATTAATAATACTGTGAACTAGAACTAATACGTGGATGAGTCAGACATTTGTTTGACTTAATAATAAACATAAACATGTGGTTCATTAATAATAGAAAGAATAATACTAGTACATTGGAAAAGTAAATATGATCATAAGAGAAGATTTTATTTTGACCGTTGTGATTTCATAATGATCAAGCATTACTTGTATTAACTATTAAGTTCGTCAAAACTGTATCACACATAATAATATTCGTATTCATTTTGACTCTAAGTTACAAATCAGTTATCAAATTGTTATAAAGTTCCGCTACTTGAAATTAAATATTGTTGTTTGAATGTGAATTTTAGATGATCTTATTACAATACAAGATTAGATTACATTATTATTACAGATGTAACATCTCCTAAAATATGTTCCATACTACAAAAAGAAATTAGAAATTGGTTTTCTTAGTAGTAAATTAGTAGTAGTAAATCGAATTGAATTGAACATCCATCATTTAAGTAAACACAAATACTCCTCCATGTTTTTTTAATGGAGTTTCTTACTACATGAGGGGCCCCACCGTAAGATATTTTTACCTTTACCTTTTAACTTTGTCCTTGCTCATAAATAGGAAAGGTTAATTCTGGGGAAGAAATCACTGCAGGTGAGCACACTGCCAAGCAAAATCTTGGGTTTTGGGAGTGAGCAACTCTGTAAAAAGGAAAAGGAAAAGGAAAGAAAGAAGAAACTCCATTTTCTTGATTCCTTTTTTTCCTTGTTGGTGTCTGTGCAAAAGGATTAATCTTTTGGGCCTAGAACTCAGTTTTCTGCACGCGGCCCTCATTTATTTCTCTCACATTTCTTAACCACTGCATCTTTATTCCAAAGAATGAGTTGAGGTGCTGTTTCCACAATCCATTTTCATGTAAAGCCTTCCTTGGGTTTTGTTGGGGGTTTACATGGAGAGTGGCTTTTGGGTTCTGTCTGTTGACTTCATTCTTCATTTTTTTTCTCTTTTAAAATGTGGAGTATTTTTTATAAGTACTTTTAGATTCTTGCATGATTTTCACAGCACATGGTTCATGGCCTTGTGATTTCACTGTTTCCTTTGCCCGATTTTGTCATCTGTTTCTGAGATTTTGATGTATGATTTCTCATTAATAACATTGTACTGTTAATAATAGTGCATTATTAAAGAAAACCTGTGTACTAAGCGATCTTCCCCCTTTTTTAATTGCAGCCTTTGTCAAAGCTATACGGAGAGATGCTCACTGTCTACCGCTTTGGTGGTTGAGATTCATCTCATACTATTTCCCGTTGCAGGTTTTGAACTGTCACACTAATTATATTGCACATGTTTAGTATTTTTATGATTTCTTTATGAACTTGAAGCCTTTTATGAGCACTAGGAATAGGATCCCTTGTTGTTTGCTTATGCATATCTTTATGATGGTAGAATTTGATGAATCAAAGAATTAGGGAGATAGAGAGAGGGTTAAAAAAAATAGGAGGAGAAGTATATCTCTGGTTTTGTGGAATAATTTAGTGTGTAAGGCTGTTGGTGATGTCTCCTTTGCTGACTAGGTGCTTCCGGACTCCGTGGGCTCTGCCGCCGACCAAGGAAACAGCCTCCACTCTGGCTCTCTTCCCATCCCATTTATTTAATAGCTCTGAATCTTCATTAAACCCCCATTCTCTATTCTCTCTCTACAAACTAGTTTAAAACTTGCTTCTTGCTTGGTTGGTTGTCAAGATTCGGTCATACCAAGCATATATCCTTTCGCTTCTTTTAGATCCCATCACTTTTTTCCCCTCTGGAACTTCAAGAAATTGGCCATATTGAGAAAACTGGTCCCCACACCTTGGCCTTCTACATTTTGCCATTTCCAGGCCTTCTTTCCTCGATCCGGGCCCTGTCTGATGCTCGATTGTCAACTGGCCTAGTGCATTCTGCTGTGTTCAGTTGAGTAGTGTAGAAGCATTGTGCTGTTTTCCCTCCTTTTTTCTGTGGGATAAGATCTTCGAGTCTAGCACAATGAAGTTTATGAAGCTTGGATCCAAGCCTGATACGTTTCAGACCGATGGAAACTGCGTCAGGTTAGATCTTTATTCGTTCTCCTCCTAAGTTTGATGTTTGTATCTTCTTTTGATTGATTTTTCTCAAGTTGTGTTAATCTCTTATTGGCTTTGTATTCAATATATCTTTTTGTACTCTCCACTTTCTATCTCTTATCCTTTTCAGGGAAGGTGAAACACTTGGCTAATTCAGTAACTATTATCTGATTAGTAAAATCATCGTTGGTCGATTTCAGCCTCTCTTTCTATGTCAATGAAACAATATGTTCATTTAAATCAGTGTTCTTGCAGCTCTAGCACAGTCCCTATTGAGTCAAATGATTTATTGGTACAGCTGATTTCATTACTTTTGACCTTTTTAGGACAAAAATATATAGCTTTTCAACTCCAGCTCTCCATCTCTTAAAAATGCCGTTGCTACACAACTAAATAATACTGTAGTATTTTTTTCTTGCTTGATGCATATGACACCAAATGGTTGTGATTGGATTTTTCTGGTGGGGCTGGTTCAGAGGGATCATGCCCATCACCATTTTAATCTATTTAAAGGTTATACATGTAGGCCATGTTTGGTAGGGGTGATATCTCATCTATGGAATTTTATGAACAAAAATGTCATTTTTGTTCATAAAATTCCATCCCTTGATGAGTTATCACCCCTACCAGTAGTATTAAAACTGCCAATTGTTCTACTTGGACCGTTGTGATACAATCAGTTTCCTTCTGTGTGTTTGCTCGTCCATTTTTGTAATCAAAAGGCAGTGAACTTGCCGGGCTACTGATGTTACTTCTTAAGAATGTCCTAACGTAAAAACTCTCTTATTCGCAGATATGTGGCTAGTGACTTGGCTACGGACGTTATTATTCATGTTGGCGATGTTAAGTTCTACCTTCACAAGGTATGGCCCTCTTACAAATATATGCTCAAGAAAGTCATGTTTTGTAGGAGTATTTATTAGTTAATGCTCGTGTTTAGCCGGAATCTGCCAATCGTAATCTATTAACATGCTATAATACATAACTATGAGATCTTGTGATGTGGCTTATAGCTTAACTAGTTTATAGTTTACCCCAATATTGATTTATTTCTAACATGAAATATGCAGTTTCCTCTCCTTTCTAAATGTGCACGGTTACAAAAGTTGGTTTCTTCGGGTAACGAAGGAAATGGAGATGAGGTCAAGATCGATGACCTTCCAGGCGGCGCAAGCGCCTTTGAAGTTTGTGCCAAGTTCTGTTACGGGATGACAGTAACCCTAAATGCTTATAATGTTGTCACAAGCCGTTGTGCTGCTGAGTATCTCGAGATGCACGAGACGGTAGAGAAAGGTAACCTCGTCTACAAGGTCGATGTTTTCCTCAACTCTGTGATTTTCAGGAGTTGGAAGGACTCCATCATAGTAGTTCAGAACACAAAATCTTCTTTGCCGTTGCCCGAGGAAGTTAAGATAATCAGCCAGTGCATCGATGCTATCGCTTCCAAGGCGTCGCTTCATGTCTCTAAGGTGGATTGGTCCTACACATACAACCGGAAGAAGATTGCTGAGGAAAACGGGAATGACCCCAGCTGGAACGGCCTCAGAAACCGAACAGTTCCAAATGACTGGTGGGTCGAGGACTTGTGCGAGCTCGACATAGATTTGTTCAAGCGCATCATCATGACTATTAAGAACAAACAAGCGGTATCTAGTGAGGTGATCGGAGAGGCTTTAAAAGCATATGCTTACAGTAAACTACCCGGCTCCGGCAAGAATGTCATCCAACAGAATGATCTGGTTAAGTATCGCAACATCTTGGACACCATTGTGTGGCTGTTGCCCGCGGAGAAGGGAAGCGTCTCATGCAGTTTCTTGCTCAAGCTGTTGAAAGCGTCCATCTCTGCTGATTCGGGAGAAACGGTGAAGATGGAGCTGGCGAAAAGGATAGGGCGTCAGTTGGAAGAGGCTTCCGCGAGCGATCTGTTGATCCAAGCTTGTGATGGAGAAGAGACAATGTACGACGTTCACGTGGTCAAAAAAATACTTGAGGAATTCGTCACGCAAGACGAGAACTCAGTGGCCGAGATGGAAAATGGTTGCGAGATTCAAGAGATGATAAGGCCTGGGATTCTCTCCGAAGCCTCGAAGCTGATGGTGGCAAAGCTCGTTGATGGCTACCTTGTTGAGATTGCAAAGGATCCTAACCTACCATTTGCTACGTTCACCGGGATTGCAGAGATCGTCTCGAGCTATCCACGACCATCCCACGATGCTCTGTATCGTGCCATTGATACATATCTCAAGGTAAACATAAAAACTCTTGTTTCCTTGCGATACGATAAATGAAAGCGAGTTGTTGAAAGTTTGTGTGGAATGGCACAGGTGCATCCCGGGATCAGTAAGAGTGAGCGGAAGAAGCTATGCCGGTTGATGGACTGCAAGAAGCTGTCCGCAGAGGCGTGCATGCACGCTGTGCAGAATGAGAGGCTCCCTCTACGCGTGGTGGTGCAGGTGCTCTTCTTCGAGCAAGTACGGGCTTCTGCTTCCTCCGGGAGTAGCACCCCTGACCTTCCCAAAGCCATCAAGGACCTCAACTGTGGCTCCTACGGCAGCTCAAGGTCGCAGACTACTAACACCGACGAGGACTGGGACGCTGTTGCTTCGTCGGAGGAGCTCAGAGCGCTGAGAGGCGAGCTGGCTGCGCTGAGGTTGGGCAACGGAGCGATGCAGGAGAGGAGCAATGGCGCTGTGGAGAGCAAGATGATCAGCAATTCGGACAGGGCTGCCATTAGTAAGATGAAGGGCCTGATCATGTCGAAGAGGATCTTCTCGAAGATTTGGTCGAACAAGGTGGAGAACAGTGGGTCGGATTCATCGGAGAGTCTTGGATCGGCCAACCACGATGAGGTGAAGTCGACGCCGACGAGGAAAGGGAGGCATTCTGTTTCTTAGAGAGGAAAGATCTGATTTTACTTCACTTTTTTTGTGGTTTTAGCATGTTACTAGATTAGTTTGGGCTCTGTTTAAGGGGAGAATTAGCATATTGTAGTCTAAGTCTTGTGTTCTCAACAAAACAAGTTAGAAACTCGTGTTTTTTACAACAAATTCATGTAAAAATTTCTTCGTTTGCACTTGCTTTGTGTTTGGTTTTTGGTTCGTGATAGTTAAGTGATATTACTTGCCAATGCTACATTAGCTCCGTACACTGGTGGGATGCTGGTGGGATAGTTTAATAGTAAAACAAAAGCGAGTCAATCTGTCATTAATCTAGTAAATGAAACAAAGGACCAAATAAATGGAGATTTTTTCTTTTCCTTTTGCTCTTTCAATCTTCTTTTCCATACAACTTTATATCAAATTACATGATTTTAAAAACTGACAACGATTACATTACTTATACTTAAAATACTATTGTTAAATTATAAAATGTTACTACTTCATTAAAATAAGGATAATTTATTAATTAGAAAATGGGGGCCAGAGTGAAATTCACACGGGAGAAAAAAACCAATTCAATTTTTAGCAGTTTGGTTTTGATTTGGGTTGTGCAAAACACAAAAGAGGAGATGGGTGTATATTGGACTGATTAGAGCACGTACATATGCCATTTGGCCAGGTTTAACCATTTCAATCAAACTTCTAAGATTGAGATTCCAATTGGAGTCTTTACAACTTCACATATTGCTACACATAATCATATTCAGGACCATGCATTTATAACTCGAGATCATCAATTCAATAGCTCAAAACCATGAAAAAGAAGTCGAAATAGAGAGAGAATGCAACAAACAACAATGCAAAAACTTCAAATTCAAAGCCCAATTGTTGTTACTACCTTTTTCAGCAAAAAGGAATTCGTGAGGTGGAACGCGGTGAAAGATGTTGTCACTGATGCGGAAGGTAGAGGCAGTGTGTTGGTCATCGTTGACAATATATGATGGACAAATGACGCAACCAACCCCGAACTATGAGATACAATTGTTGTTTCAACAATAAATTTAAAGACCGAATTTAATGAAATTTTTCGACCATTATGAACTGACTGCAAAGTCGGTGGACTCCTTACAACCCCCATCTAGATCAGCCACTACTCATTAATCTCCCTCTGTTTCATTAGTGTTGAAACATTTATTTTGGGACGAGATTAAGAAATAAATATTTGATGAGTTAAATATAGTGAGTGTTGGGAAAAGAAGTACTCCCTATGTCCCACATAATTTTATCCAGTATTCCATTTTGAGCCGTCCCACATAATATTACCCATTTCACTTTTACCATTTTTGGTAGTGGACCTCATATTCCACTAACTCATTCATACTTACATTTTATTATAAAACTAATATTATAAAAGTAGGACTCACATCCCACCAACTATTTCAACTCACTTTCCATTATATTTCTTAAAACCCGTGTCGGGTCAAAATGTGTAAAATTATGTGGGACGGAGAGAGTAGCATAGAAGAAGCGTTGAAAAAGGGTGAAGCATGGAAGAAGATTTGTGTTCCCAAATTAGATAATTAATCATGCCTTCTTCGAATTATTGTCTTGTTCCAAATCATGTCTTTTTCCTTTTCTACTTTATTCTGTTTTTACTTAACAATTTTTCTTAATCTCCATGCCGAAAAGAAATGTCTCTACTACTATGGAACGGAGGGAGTATAAACTTTCTAATTTTGGAATATTGTATAACGCATTGCCCCTAAACATAATTTTATCTACAACTTATATCATTAGACTACACTACTAATGATGTGGAGCCACTCTTCACTAACACCACTTACACTGTCATTTATTTTTTTCTCTATACATTACCAATTATACATTAAAACCCGTACCAAACCAAATGTTCATAGAGACGGAGGAAGTATATTTTATAAATATGCTGCAATTATACAATGAGGAATGAAATGCTATATACCTTATACCGTATGAGCTTCTTATGTGAGCATCACTCTCATTTTACGTGCGTTTAACGTTGTTCGTTTCGATCTATATATTTAGTTTGATTCCAATAAATTAAAAAATGTTAATTGAATATTTTAATTTCACAAAATTCATAAAAAATCAAAATTTGATTTATCGTTTTATCTATAATTTTCAGATAAATTAATAAAATAACAAATCGAACATTAATTTTTATGAATTAGTGAAATTAAAAATTTCAATAACATTTTTTAATGTATTAGAATCAAACTAAATATATATATATATACATTTAAACGAATAACGTTAAACGTGTGTCAAACGAGAATGATGCTCACATAATAAATAGGCAGTATATCGTATACATTCCAAAGTTAAAATAGAGGTGCATAAAAAAGTTGAATCATTAAGTAGTATTAACTTATCGTAAATTGTATTATTTCAAACTTATAGTAAGGAGGGCCGGGGGAAGGGGGCACACGGGCGGGCCGACTACTCGGCAGGGACGCAGCTGAGGGAGAAGGGCTTGGGTGCTGACCGCAGCGCCCCGAAAACATTTTTTTTTACTGCGGCGGTGGGAGAAGGACTTGTCCACTATTGTGTACACTCTAAAAGAAAAAATGAAAAGAAAAAAAGTTGAATTAACCAATTATTTGTGTAATTAAAAAATATAAGAAAATTTGTAATTGTACCGTGTTTGGTTTTGCTCAGTCCCTAAACTCGGAATTTACGAACAGATATTGAACTCAGAAAATCAGACTTCGGCCGCCGAATAAACAGCCAAAATTGGGACAAACGATCAACAATACAGCCTTAACGTCGACCTCTCCTCTGCCAAATCAGGTCCAATTTCTCTATCCCTTTCTTGTTCCCTCGAAAATTCAATCGATTTCTGGGGTATTTCTGTCCGTCGTCGAAATGTGAACTGAGTTGGGCGTTCTGATTCAATAATCGTTGTTTATTTGCAATTTGCTGCTATCCCTAGCTTTTCATTCTAGTTCAATATAATTGGGCACAGAGTTTGATTGTTTTGTCTGTTTTATCTTAATGTCAATGAGATGGGATTGATTTGCTGACCTCAATTTTTCTTTGTCTTTTTAATTTCAGTTTTGACTGAAGTTAATGTTCTAGAATAATTTGTGAAGTAATACATCGGAAACGTTTGCTCTGAAAAGGCTGAGGTTTTTGTTCAGGAAATTTGAGAATCTATGATATTAGTATTCATTAAGCAAGCAAAAATTTGATCTTGATTCAATAGCTTGATATAACTTGGATTGAGCTGATCCATGTGTGGGCTGACAGTATTAGCATTAGAAAACTGTGGTAATTGATCTTATTTGTTCGTATTCTGTTATGATTTTTGGTGTGAAACGCAATGTCTGGAAAGTGGGGGATTTTTTTGCTACTATTTTGTTGTGTTGAACGGGCTTAGTGATGGTGATCTGTCGTTTCTGTACAGTTTAAACTGAAAATGGTGGCGAAATTTACTCGTGTGGACACTCTAGAGCTGAAAGATGTTATCTATCAACGGATTGGACACCAAAGAGCAGATAGGTACTTTGATCAGCTGAAGAGATTTCTAAGTTTGAAGCTTAGCAAAGTTGAGTTTAACAGGAGCTGTGTGCAGACGATTGGGAGGGAGAACGTTTATCTTCATAATAGGCTTATCCGATCCATTGCCCAAAATGCGTGTCAAGCTAGGATCCCACCTCAAAAAGCTCGAAAACAAATTGAAGGACTAAGTTTTAAGGTTGCAAATGGTTACCAGAAAAACTCTCTGCAATCTCTGTATGGTGATGCTTTCCCCCAGTCGCCTCGCAAATGTAGGTCTCCTGTCAGCAGAGATCGCAAGCTGAGGGATCGCCCAAGCCCTCTGGGCCCGCTGGGTAGGAGCCCTAGTCTCACTTGTGAAGAAACAGTCACGAGGACTCAAGAGCAGCAGAGTGGAACACTAACAGAGTTGCATTCCCTCTGCAGCAGACCTCCAGTTGATGTCGTCTCAGTGGAAGATGGGGAGGAGGTCGAGCAGTGTGCTGGAAGCCTTGATGGTGTAAGGTGGTGGAGTCCTGTCACTGCGCCTTTTGGCGTCTCAGTTGGCGCTCGTGAGGCTGTTGGTTGCAGCTATAAGGATGGTGCTTGTGCTGAGGCCTGTGAAAATCAAGGGGAGTTTCCTGATACGATATCTTTAAGAAGGTGTTTGCTGAAGAAGCTGTCATCAGAGGGAGTAGGGATCTCGCTGGAATGTGCAGACGTGATAAACAACAGCTTGGACGTGTTCTTGAAGCGAATAATCGAGCCATGTTTGTCAATTGCTTCGTCCAAGTGTACAGATCTTGGGAGACAATCAAATAAGGCAGTGATGTCTGATAGAGCTAGACGTGTGAGTATACTGGATTTCCGGGTTGCGATGGAATCAAACCCTCGTTTGCTTGGGGCGGATTGGCCTGTCCAGCTCGAGAAGATCTGCCACTACGCCTCCGGGGAGTAAAAAACTCCAGTTTTGAAGATGGTAGTTGCATAGGAGAGTGAGGTTTGCTGGCTTCATATACAGATAGGTTCTAACAGCATTAATTGCTAGGAATGGGGTGTGTTATTTTAGACTTAGATACGGTTTTTAACATTTCTTTCTCATTATAGAGTTGTATAATTTTTGTGTAAATATATTCTTGTAATGAAAGAAGCATCCATTTGTGGTTATTACTTGCCAAAAAAAGGGCTGCTTTTATGCTTTCAAGATTTAGACCAATTTCATCCATACAAATTTGTAGTTGACAACCCCTCCACACATCACTGGTCATCCTATCCCTCCTGCCATGACGTATCCAAGAAACTGAACTAGTAGGATAAACCCAGTAAAGTAGGTCGGGACTGATGATAGAAGGCAAAGGCAGCGCGGTGGTTGGGTCAGAGCTGCCATACCATGGGGTCGGCAGCAACTCCAAAGACCGAACTTATTGGAGGTTCCGACCGACGGTGGAGCAGAGAAGAAAGCAGCATATTTATGGTGTGTGATGTTAAAAGAGGTTTAACAATTGAGTTTAACAATCTGCTCAAGTAAATTTTATATACTCCTATCTATGTTCGATGCCCACATACATAATGCTACATAATCAGCTATTGTCTTAAATGATTTTTCACTACTTGATTTTTTAATGCATCCATTGCTTTGGATTAATTTGTGAATTGATCAGTCTGGTGACGCATGAAACTACTTATATTTATGATAGAGTGTAACATATAAATAGGTGTGGATTTTGTATCGATTAAAAAGTACTTCTAGTGTATACATTTATAGATTTTTTTGTTAAATATGCAAACAAAAATTCACATTAAACGGTTAAAACTATATATATAAAAAGATTCTTTGTATTTTATGTCAAACTAAATAAAATCGAAATTGATAAATGATAAATATCTTCAAAATTTAAAATTAGTAAGATACTAGAGGCGTATCAAGATTGAACCAGGCATGACGAAACAGTGAAGCCGCCTGTTACTAATTGCCTGTTTCAGTTCCAAGGAAATTGCAATTATAACCTGGGCAGCAAGCAAATTCACAGTTTTGGTTTTGAACAACTATTCAAACAATCAAACCCGTGGTTTATGCGATTTTGACCGGTTATCCATGATTCTGTAAGGTGCTGGGGCCAAATGATGGTTTGCGGTTAACCATGCATAACTAAGATGAAGGGGTGAAAGTAGCAGAACGCCACTTTGAGGTTTTCATTTCATTGCAAAGTTACAACTTACAACTAACTCTCTATCAGCCTATTAATGCTACACAACTTGAGCTGTAAAATGTAGTAGTAGTTGTATAACTACAAGAGGCAATGCATATATTGAATATATATCAACAACATTACATTCAAACAAACAAACACCCACTTTGTTTTCTCCTATAATCTTTCTTAAGCTTAACACAAAGTTATGTTTCTGCATCTCCCTCTAGCATCCAAAGTCATAAGCCACCAATCCTTTCAACTCGGGGCCATTGAGTCTGTTGTTGTTAGCAAAACTGCAATTTTTTCCAAATTTCACTCACAAATATTCAACTTGGAATGCAGAGAGGTAAAAGAACACAATTCACTCAATAAATGACACAGTCACACATTGGATTAGTCATGTGTATTCTTGAAAGCAGAGATTATTGTATCATCTTTCACATGAACAGACGAAATGAGACGTGCAAGAAAACTGGATCACAAATATTAAAAAAATCAAGAAAATATATCATACATCATATAGTCTAGACAGACAGAAACACCCAGCAACAACGATCTTCGTTCTATATGATTGAATCCATAAAAAATGATGTTACTTGCATCTTTGCGTTAGACTATGGCTAATAATCAATTCTAGCAATCCATATATTACAAGAACTACATGATTCAAATATTTGTTTGAAGTTAATTTCATGGCCAAGAAGTATGTGTATCAAACCATGTACACTACCCTTAATAAGAAAGGGATCAACAAGATTTCTAATTTAATAAGGATGGAATGATAAAGTAAGTACCTTTCCATTGGGAAGATCCCAAACGGGCCATCAATTGGTATTGTTCCACAAAGATCATTATTCGAGATATCACTGCAGTCATTCAAGAATCAAACATGAGACAAACACTTAAGTCATTTCTCATCATCAAAGTGCATGAAGAGGGTTTACTCACAAGACTTTGAGGTCAGACAGAGTGGTGAGTTCCCGTGGTATTGATCCAGTTAGCTTGTTATCATTCAACCGTCTGCAAAAAGAAGTATATAAGTTAGAATGCTTAAACTTTAATCCACAAGAAACTAATCAACTACACTATTTGATTTCTACTACAATCTTATACTCACAAAAATCGAAGAGACTTCAAGTTGGCAAAGGACTCGGGTATCTTCCCTTGGAGTTTGTTTCCATAGAGATCCATGCTTATGAGTTTTCCCAAATTGCCCAACTCCTTGGGGATTTTCCCTACTATGTTATTTTTGTAAAGCTCCCTGCAGTTAGTGTGAAAATTTCTCTCTTTATTATCACAAGCATTAGTTATGAAGACACAAGAACAATAAATCATGCTCAGTTGCAACAAGTTCAACATTAAATTAGTTGACTAAACAATTTCATGGAGGCAACAAATTGTATATGCAAATAGCTATAGATAATTTAATAGAGTGAAAGCATTGTTTTTGTAAAGTTCCCTGCAATCACTGCTAAAATTTTCTCTTTGTATCATCACAACTCACAAGTAATCGTAATAAAGACACAACAACAGAAAACCATGCTATTAAAATTAGGATCTTTACACACAATTAGTCATGACAAGAAACAAGATAAAGTGGCAAGAAATCATCAAATATCAGCAATACTTCCCTCATACAAATGGTCTTTAACTACACAATTCTATGAAGTTTAAAAACATAATCAACAAAACTAATCAAAGGGTTAAGAAAGAGTAATACAAATACTGCAGGTGCTTGAGTTGACCTAGCTCCGGTCCCAAACTCCCAGAAATGTTGGAATTTCCCAAGTCCCTACCATCATAAAACCAGATTCATTACTAACCGTTGATGGTAAAAAGATGCCAACTTGAAAAAGAAAGTAGGAAGAGAGAAAAAGGGAGGAATGGGTAGAAATGAGGAAGAAGAATACAAGCGAAGAACGTGGTTGTTGGAATCGCAGGTGACATGAAACCAAGTACACGGATTGACAAGAGTTGGATCCCAACTTTGCAGAACATTTGTGGGGTCTGAAAGTCTGCTTCTCAAAGCAGACAGCGCATTTCCTGCGAAACCGAACTAATTAAGAAAAGAGGCAACGCCTTTATGAAAGATTGCAAGTTGATGAATTCAATGAAGAAGAAGGGTATAAAAATGGGAGAGAATTGAAATTGGAGAAAGGTTTGAATTACCTTCAGAGTTGGTGGAGAGCGCGGGAGAGAAGGAGAGGAGGATGGGAAGGAAGAAAGAGAGCAAAAGAGAATCAACAGCCATGAGAGTGAGAGGGATGAGAGAGGTGGGAATGAAAATGGAAATGAAGTGTTGTGTAATTGTAGTAATGAGTGGGATTATAGGGACCAGCTAAGTCAATGTTGGACAAAAGTTTCAAAATTTGAGAAATTGGAAACAGGAAAATGGTGAATGCGTCACGTTTGGGGGAGAAGGGGGGTGGGGTCCACATTGAATATGAACATAGGTTATTGATGGGGATTGGTCTCAGCGATACAGTACCAACTGTACTGACGAGTGACGACACATTCAACAAATTTTTCCGCACACCTAAATTAACAAATTTATTTTGTTTTCCAGAAAAACAATCGAGATGTTTTTGTTGTTTTTATAATGATTGGAACTATTAGTTGGTTGATTGTTATTCCCTTCTTTCTATTTTAGGAGTGTAATTTAGTTAGGGCACAAATTTTAAAAAATTATTAGAGTGTATAATAATTGAAGTGAGGTAGTCAAAATTAGGACCCTTTTAACTTTTTGTATGTTTAAAATTTTGTTTTGTTTTATTTTTATGAAAATAATGACATTTGAGCGTAAATTTAATCAACAATGAGGTTAAATTTTATGTCCAAATATAGTAAATTCTAAATGAGACTCTTAAATTGGGACTAGGCACTGCTTATTCGGTCGGTTCCGGTTCTTACCAGACCGGTTAACCGTTTAAAATTTTCATAAATCCTATAACCAGAACCGAAACTGGAACCGATTGGTTCCGGTTTAGAACCGGCTAGTTAAGAACCGGTCGATCCCGGTTCCGAACCGGAACCGATGTAATTTTAATCTGAATTATTTATAATTTTAAATAGTTCAATACTAAAAAAAATAATAATCCAACATCTAGAAATATAACAAATAATACCTAAAAATTCAAATAAATACCCAAAAAATATAAACCAACAATACAATAATATTCATATATAGATAAGAGTGATGCCAAGTGTACTAGTTCAGACTAGTTTATGTTAGCAATTTTTTAATAAAAAAAATAGGAGTTTTAAACTTTAGCAATTTATTAAAAAAATAAGTTTTAAAATTGAATTCTATTTTTTCTTTTTTTGGCTAAACAGATATTCAATGGAATTTTTAATACTAATTGATGTGACTTTTTAGTTTATAACGGAACAATTAATAAATTATTCACAAACAGGTTAAAATCGTTAAATGAATGGCTACATAAATTTGTTATAAAGTTAAATTTCTATCATATAAAATTATATTGTACTTGTATAAGTTTTTTTACAAATTAAAAACAAACTTATAATATCCTATCCATTGCAGTTACTTTATAAAAAATGGATTGAGGAAATAATTGTTAATTCAAAATATCACGATTTAAACATTTTAAATATTTCAGAAACAAAGCTCGCAAATCTAACACTGTTTAAATCTAAAAATCACTCAATGTTTCAAATTATTTTACTTTAATTCAAAATTATTTCAATTAGATTAGATTTATTATTATGTTAAATTATAAAAAAATAAAATTGAATTATAATCCGATTCCCGGTTAGGAACCGGTCGGTTCCGATTCCGAACCGGGACTGGTTTTCTTTAAAAAGTTGGAATCAGTACTGGAACCGGAACCGGGACCGAATTTTCCGGTTCTAGTTCCTCAATTAATCGGCCAGTTCCGGTTTTTTGATTCCGGTTAACTGAGAACCAGAGAACCGTTTAAGCACCCCTAATTGAGACGGACGAAAATGGCAAAATAGGACTCTTAAACTGAGACGGAGGGAGTAATTAATTGGAGTGATTCCATTAATTAATTTTCTCCTGTGCCTCCCCATTACTTTTAAATAAATAAGTAAATAATGATTGAACAAGATGTTCACAAGTCGTCTAAGTCTGAATAAGCTCACATTAATGTCATATTCTTACAATTTTGATACTACTATATTCTAATCATACAAGTATTTAATTTATGATGACAGTTCAGTAATTCCATATCATAGAAGTATTACTATTGTGTATCGTTCTTTTCGTGGAGTAGTACCTCCATTAAGCTAACGTTATAAAGAAAAGATCCATTGAAATATTATTAGTCAAGAATGAGTCTTATCTTATTAGGAGAAAAGATGTTTTTTAAATTAAGAAAGTAATTAATTTTTGACAAAAATAGAAATAATTTCTATTTCTAAAGGACCGAGGTACACTAAGAGCATCCTTAACGCTGTTGGGTCGGGCCGCAACTCGCGAGTCCCAGCCCGAATTTTGCGTTGGAGGGCAGAGAGTCACGTCTCGGGACGGTCCCGAGGGCCGCTCCCGAGTCCCGTCCCGGCCTAGGGTTAAATGTTACAGGCCGCGCCGCAAAGAGTCCAGGCCCGACGTTATTTGGGGTTCGGGTCGGACCGAGACTCTACTTCATAATTTATTTATTTTTTATAAATTCGAAAATTTATATATAAATACCACTCTTCCATCCATTTTCATATTACTTCAACTTCATTTCTCTCACTCTCACACTAAAATTCGAAAAATGCCTCCTCGCCGTGAAGGTCAACGAGCAATCGAAGCTCAAATGACTTGAATGTTAGAGATGGCGATGCCCACAATCCAAGAAGAAATCAACAACGAGGTGGAATGCTATCAAGCTGCTATTCAAGCGTGGAACGAGCAACACGTCCGAGTACCACGTACTCAGATGTATATCCATCGAGACCGTGAACAAGCTGGTTTGCGGCTTTTCATGGATTATTTCGCTGCAGATCCTCGATGGAGTGATCAGATGTTCCGTCGCCGGTTCCGGATGCGGAGGCATGTGTTCCTGCGCATTGTCAACGCAGTTGTAGCTCGTGACTCGTACTTCATGCAAACCGTCGATGCTGTCGGGCGGAAAAGTATATCGACTTTGCAGAAATGCACATCCGCCCTACGCCAACTCGCTTACGGAACAACTGCAGATATGTTTGATGAGTACCTCCATGTGAGCGAGCATAGTGGACGCGATTGCCTAGCTAGATTCTGTCGGGCAGTGGTCGAAGCATTCAAGGACACATACTTGAGAAAGCCAACGACCGACGATGTTCGCAGATTGGTGCGCATGCATGAGGACACCCACGGTTCCCTGGGATGCTGGGCAGCATCGACTGTATGCACTGGCAGTGGAAGAATTGTCCAATGGCCTGGAGAGGAGCATATACTAGCAGGCACAAGGGCACACATCCAACGATTGTATTGGAGGCCGTTGCCGACCAACGGTTGTGGATCTGACATGCTTACTTTGGAGTCGCTGGGTGGAACAACGACCTCAATGTGTTGAACGAGTCTCCATCGTTCAATGACTTGTGTGTCGGGCGAGCGCCTACCGTAGAGTTCACGACCAACCACCGTCGGTACACTATGGGGTACTATCTGGCAGACGGGATCTACCCTCGATGGCCCGTGTTCGGGAAGACCATCACATGTCCGACAACGGATAGGAGGAAGTTGTTTGCCAAAAAGCAAGAGGCGGTCGGAAAGATGTGGAGAGCGCATTCGGAGTCCTCCAATCACGTTGGGCTATAGTGAAGGGTGCGGCCCATGGTTGGCACCGTCTAATAATCGCCGACATCATGTATGCATGTATCATAATGCATAACATGATCGTTGAGGATGAGGAAGAAAACGTCACTTTCTGGAGCGACGATCCGTTCGCCAGCACCAGCAGTAGCTACACTGTCACCGACCCGCCCGTGCAAGGTGTTCCTCCCGATGTGCTCAATGTCATGGCCCGTTCAGCGGCGATGCGCCAAGAAGAACTACACACACGCCTCTAAGCGGATCTAATTGAAGAAATTTGGAACCGCAATTGACTTATGTTTTAATTTATTTTTATTTTTAAAATTTTTAAATTTCAATGTTGTAATTTTCTATTTTTCGATTGAACAATGAATTTTCCCGGTTTAATTGTTCAACGTATTCTATTATACAATTAAAATTTGTTGTAGTTGTGAATAGTGCAAATGAATAGTTGTGGCCTGAGTTGTGGCCTGCGGGGTTAATGGAGTTGTGGCCTGGAACCCCAAAGTTGGGGAAATGATGACGTGGAGGAGTCTTGCGGCCCAAATCCGGGATGGGGTTAAGGATGCCCTAATACTATATATGAAAGAGAAATTTCTTTTTGAACATTCACTTCAAACGTGTTTCTGTGAACAAACAAGACATGGAATTTTAAGATAAAGAATTGCAGGACATACACCAACTTGCTATGAGAAACTAGCTTGCAATTATAGTACAAGCACTTGAGGAAGAATGCATCTCGTACACTCCTTGCGATGCAGAGCTATTCCTCTTCTCTATAAATAGGAAAGCCATGAAGCATTTTAATTTTCCTGTTTAGATAAGGTTCCACCTAGGGCTGGGTAAATATACCGCATTACCGCACTTACTGTACCGAAATTATACCGAAAAATATCGAATTTGCGATATACCGCAATTTGCGGTAAGGTGTGATACCTTACCGATAGACTACGGTATGGTAAAGGCATAGAATTTCGTATACTGATGTATACCGCGGGATACCGCACATTCGGTATATACCGAAAATGAGGTATCATACCGTTATTAATTTATACCGAACATACGGTATATATCAAAAAATAAGGTATTACCTTATATGTATTTATATGTTTCAAATATATTAATATAAAGAATACTTAAAAAGTAACAATAATTTAAAAGCTTCCTTGTGAGGGTGTGAGAGGAAGATGAAAGAAAAGAAGACTATGTTAGTTTTTACCGAAACTGTTTTGGATTTGATGGTTGATGTTTTATTAATTTGAATGTTATGACCAAGATTTTTTGTGAGGGAATTTTAGGGCTTGTACTTTATTTAAATATTTGAACCGTTAATTTTAATATATTGGTATGAAACATGTTTCTTGCGAAATGCACACAGGTATATGGTATGTCGTACCTTATTTGATATACCGTAAAAATGTGGTATACCATAAACATGCGGTATATCGCATTTACCGCAAAAATGCGGTATACCGTAGTAACAATATGGTAACGGTATTAGAAATATACAATACCGAATATTAGGTATACCGAAGTGAGGTATACCGAAACATGAGGTAAGGTATAGATATGAAATTTTTGCATACCGCATTTTGAGGTAAGGTATGAGGTATGGTATAATCGATGCGGTATACCTTACATTTCCACCCCTAGTTCCACCAATTAAGGGGCCAGGAGAAGTTTTTGATGAGGAGGCTTAGTTTTTGATGAGAAGTTTTTGATGAGGAGGCTTAGTTCAGTGCAAAATGTGCATTTGAGATACAACTTCACACCAAAATGCAGTTACAAACCATGAGCTATTATAGTGTACAAGTGGCAGATCTTAGTGAAAGATGTACATGTTCTGGTGTCTGTTTAATACTACAACCTTTACGAGTGAAAATCAAACACCGGATTAGGCCACTTATTCAAAATTTGCAAAGGCATGAAACAAGACCAAACCTTCAGTATACATATAATTGTTGGAACAGATATACTAAAAAGCATTTTTCGAGTTTATTTTGAAATTGATAAATTGCTTATATATTGTAAGCACTCTTCATTTAATGAGAATAATAAATGTTTTCTTCATACTGTGTATTTTACTTTAATGGATATTAACCGTATCTAATTATATATTAAATTATATAATTAAAACAGCGGTGCGGCTGGCGGCGGTGGCTGGCGACACTCGGCAGCGGGAAGGCAGTCCCGATGAAGACGACGGCGGCGCGGATCCCTACAAGGCGGCAGCGGCTAGTTGTTTTTATTTAAGGGCGAAACCCTAATTAGGGTTTTAGATGGCCCGGTTAATAGGCAAGGCCCAATGTGTGGTCTTGACCTAATTTTTATGCTTTAGATATTTGATTTATTCAAATGGGGTATATATATTTTATTTAATCCTTTTTATCCAGAGTACCTTGGTTCATGGAAAGGATAAATTGTGATTTATTTTAATTATTTGGTTTTAGACACTTAGTGGTCTAAAATCAAATGATTTATTTGATTATATGTGATGTGACAAAGTGTGTAAAATTATTTGCCTATGTAATTTACATCTTATGTGAGTTAAATAACCTTTTGCTTGCATGATAATCAAATGAAAACCATTTTATCTAAAAATGACTAAGCGATAATTACAAACAGTCATGTTGTATATGGTCTCCATAAATGGTATTCAAATGTGAAGTAAATTAGATAACATTTCGACCTTTCTTTAGAGGAGTTATGTTGTTAGTAATATTTACAGCTTTCATAAGATTTGAATAACTAAAATGGTTCTTTTAAATGAAAGGCATATTTCTGAAGAAATATTGTATCCAGTGGGAGCGATATTATCATGAATTGAGCATTGTTTACAAGATATTAACCATGGTCTTAATAAGACGATGAAGGAGGGCACCCCACTGGGACCATGCCCTTTGAAATGAGGGCCATCTCAATCAAATGGGGTTTTGGGATCAATAGATCCGATTCTCAAGTGAATAATACTCCAAAGTCTTCCCAAGTTTTCAATCCCAAAGTTAACTATGAGAGACTAACAAGCCCTTTAACTTACCCGAGAAGAGTACAAACGCAAGGCATTTATGCCCAAGCTAAGCAAGCTATGTTGGGACCGCCCTAGCCCAAAGTCATAATTGGATGGGGGAAGGGCCGCCAAAGGGAAATTTAAGGAAAGGGAAAGGGGCAAGAAGAAGGTCAAAGCAAAAACCAAGTGTTTCAAGTGTGGGAAAAAAGGACATTGAAACCCTTGCCCCAAAAAGGGTAAAGGTCCAAATGGTCAAGGTAAACACCAAGCTCATGTTCTTGAAACTTACTTAGAACCGTTCTACCCATCAAGGGGAGTGATACGGGGAACGATCATTATGTTTCATCCCGCTTTTTTCGTAATCAAGGGAAAATAATGAAGGGGGGATCATGTCCATTTGGGGGGTGCTAAGAGTGGGGCATTGCGGAGCCGTTTATATTCGCTTTTTTAGTAAGAGTTTTTATTAAACAATGTTTTATTTACCTTCGTTTTTGAAAACCCGATTTGCCTTTTTAAAACCGGGGTTTTTACTTGATATTCATTTCTTTCAATGATGTTGATTATAAGGGAGAGATTATTTTATCTCAAGGTATCATGGATAATAACTTGTATACTATACGCTCTACGCATTCTTTTTCGAGTCGAAAAAATATCTGTTTCCAAGAGAAAGACTTCACCACACGAGTAATGATATGATTATGGCATCTAAGGCTTTGGGGATGCCAAACCGGAAGGATCCAAAAGTTGGCGAGCCTTGGTCAATTGAACCAGCTTCCCTTTTCCAACTTCGAATCCCGCTGAGGGTAAGAGACCAAAAGATCCTTTAAGACCAAAGGAAATAGAGCCAAGAAAGTTTTGATCTCATTCACTTGGGGGTCCATTCCAAAATTTAAGCTAGGGGGGGCTATGTATATTTCATTACCTTATGATGATTATTCAAGACTACCCCAACATTTTTTGCAACGAAATCAAAACCCTTTTAGAAATTCAAACAAATTTTCCGCATTTGCGTAAACGCCCTAGTAAGACTATAAAAACCTTACGATCCGATCGAGGAGGCAGTCCTTTGTGATGAATTTTTTGGGTACTTAGCGAGTTTGATAATCCCAACCGACGCACCCCCACCCCCAACAAAAGGGTTAGGGAGGAGAATAACATTTCTTAAAGGCTACAATGAGTGTTATGCTCCTTCCCAAAAATTTCCTTTTGGGGGTTTAGCCAAAAACGGTTACTCCCACAATAACTTACCTACAAAGTCCCGCCTAAAACACCTCAAGAGGATCCGAAGCCAACATGAACATCTCAAGATAGGGGATTCCCCAAAAGGTGAAAGATCCAAGTAAATTTGACTTAAAATAAAGTTTGTTTGGTGATATGCCAAAGGGAAAAAAAGCTATGAATTCTATAGTCCTCAAGACAACAAAGTATTTAAAAACAAATGCAAAGTTCTTTGAAGAGGAATATATAAAGAATCAAAAACCCAAGTGTAATCACTCTGAGAAATGAGAGATGATGGGTCCAATTTCACAAGAGAAAAATCCACAAGAAAATATTTAAACAGTATTACAACTTCTACCCTAGAGTAAACCTGTGAGGGGGGTTTCAAAAGAACCAAAGGGGGTTGGTCCGGGGAGTTTTGATTTGGGGTTCCATCTAGAACCGACCCCCCGGGAAATACAAAGAAGAAATGTAACACCCCGACTTTTCCTATCTTTTTTGTAACTCGAAAGGGCGCCCAAGGGGCTGAAATTTTTATTTAATCTTCATTTCTTTTCACCGATTAAAAGAGTATTGAACTTTTAAGATCGATAAAGATGAATCATAATATATATATATATATATATATATATATATATATATAGTTTTGGGCGTAACACCGAAGTCTTGATTGTCAAATTTTGTAAAAGAAATTTAAATATAAGAAATAAAGAAAAAGAAATAAAAGATTTATTATTTCTAAAAGCCTTGTGGGTTTATTTCAATAAAAAAAAAATTTATGCAAAAAGATCTTTTGAGTTCAATTTTGAAGGCAATTAAAACCCTTGAAATAAACCTCCTCATCCAAAAGGGGCTTTTTTTCCCCCCACCCACGCGCCCCCTTTTTTCCCTGTTTTTTGTTAAACGTTGTAATTCTCATCCTCAATCCCTTTCCCCGCCTAATTCACAAAAAAAACAGAGGATAAAAGTAGAGTTTCGCCTAACTTTGGATTTGGATAAAAGTCTTCAAACAACTCCTCCCTTAAGAAAGGACCCATCCACTTTAATATCTTTTTCTTTTCAAAAATATTAATATAGAAAAAGGTTATAAAGGGGCAAACAAAAAAATCCAACGATACCGGTTTTCGTTTGGGTTTCTTGTTTTAATTTCCGGTTTTTGCAACTTATGATAAATTTCTATATTAATATGCCCCGGGTTTAAACGGGGTAACTAATAAATTTGAATGACTTGATTGTAATAATTGAAAATTTGGGAATTAAAACAAGAGTTAAGACTTAGTTTTGAAGCCGGGGAAAAGGGGCCCACATTGCCGAAGGCGGGGCCCCGGGGGGCTGCCCCTTTAAAAAACAACGAATGCAAAAAACGGGGGGGAGGAACAACTGGAATCGACGGGGGATCCGAAATTGGGGGGCAAATTTTTGGGGGGAAGGGGAGACCTGGAGAAGGCCGAGGGGAAAAAGCCGACACGCCCAAACTCACCTCCCGAAGAATTTCAAGGGCCGGGGGGGTGGGTTTGCTACCCAGTGAAACTCGCGCCGAATTTTCCTTTTTTTCTCCGGGGGAAAAAAATTTCGGGGGGAGAGAGAGAGAAGAGAGGAGAGACGGGGGAGGAGGGAAACCGCCGGGGGGGCAAAAAGGGGCCCCGGCGCTACCGAGGAGAGAGAGAAAGGCGAGAGGGAGGGGGAAGGGGGCATTACCCCTTTTTTTTTGGGGGAAAAAAATTTGGGATAAAAAAAGGGGTTTGGGGGTGGGACGATGGGGAAGGAATACATGTGGGGTTTTTTTAATTTAATTGGTGATTCCCTTTCATTTTTTTTTTTTCTTTGGGGGGTTAAAAGGGGGGTAAAAAATTTTAAACCTAACTTCAAGTAATTGGTGTTGGTATAAAAAATAAAAAGGCCCAATTCCCCAGATTTAATTACTTTAAAACAAAATGAAATAGTTTAAATAAGCTAAATTAATTATTTTTATCAAATTTTTGTTATATTTTTGTGAGTGTAGTTTTCGAGTAAAGTATGGAGTTCCAATTTAGTCGAAGCCCGGGAATAGTGAAGGAAGTATTAAATAATATATGAGTTCCAGAAGTTTTAAAGGATAGGCGAAAAATGAAAGTGGATTAACTAGAGGCATGCATTCCTATTAAAATTTAAGAATTTCTTGAAGTCTGATTGGTATTTTATATTATATTATATTGTCTTGGAAAAGGTTATCTCCGCAAGTTAAGGTCGGAGCGAGAAATTCAAGTTAAGGAAATTAAACGAACGAGGTGAACTTTTCTATCCTACATACTGAAAAGAGCGATACTCTGGTCGGTAAACACACTGTGCGCGCATAAAGAATATAACAGGTTCCCTTGGTCCAGCAAATCCTCTAGATCACGCGGTCTAGGAACTCGTTGGTCGTCGGACACACAGAGCACTCTTTCAAAAACCCTCAACCACTTTACTAAACCTAGCATAGAGAAGTAGGGATCGATCCTACGTAGATGGATGCGTAATAATCATGTTCAAGGATTTGGACTTTTTTTTGGGGTTGGCTCCCTTCCCCGCATTTTTCTTGGGTTGAGGAAAATAAACTTAATTTGGGGAAATTTTAAAAACGGGCCCCCAACCCTTTTTAAAATTTTTAAAAGGAAAAAAAACAAAAGAGCACAAAAATTCCCCGAACAAACACTAGATCTAAGAAAATGCTCTAATTACCTAGCCCCGGGGAAAAAAAGGGGCCGTGGGGACCAGGGTAAAAAAGGGGAGGGGAAAAAACCCGGGAAAAAACAATTCCTTTAGCAAAAGGTAAACGACATCATTTTTTAAAAAATTGCGAAAAAAACCGAATAAAAACAACATGAACCAAATCGGAAAAAGGGACAAAAACCCAAAACCTTTTTTAAAGAGAACAATGAAGAACAAAAAACAGACCAAGATTTTAGACGAAGTAAAAACAAAAGCGGGGGAAAAGCCCAAATCCTCCCCTTTTCAACCTCCCCAAAATCCCCTGGGGCGCTAAATCCCTCCGGACCCAAGCGTGGCCACAAACCCAAACCAAAAAAACTTTTCCCTCTTCATTTTAAACAACAACCTCCAATCAATCAACAAACCACAGTTTCTATCCCCAAAATTTCCCCCGGATAAGTACCCCCGCAAAAAAAGAGACGACATATAACTTGTCAAAATAAACTCCCAAAGGGGACCCCTTTAAATCAACTTGAAAAATCACGGATAAACGAAAAAAAAACAAAAGTGAATAGATAATTAGTAGCATGAACAACCAAAATCGACTCCAAAAGTAAAGGTTGGGCCGGTGAAAGTGCAAAAAAAACCGAAATTTAAAAAACCCGATCTTCGCCCTTTGGACGGTTTTATGGCCAAATTTCCGAAAAAAAAACCCCCTTGGGAAACCCAAAACTCCCCCAATCTCCCATTCCCAAGTGTGTTTATGGGGAGCAAAAGAGTGACCCAAAAAAAGAGGGGTTTTTGGGGATGCCCCTTATCTAAAAATTTGGGGGGCCCCGGTATAGATAGACTTTTTTTCCCCCCCCCCAAAACACTTTTCACGCCCTTTTTTCCTTAGATTCCCCTCATTTTACTTCCTTCCTTGCCAGATTGATTCCTTAAAACCCCCCTTTGATCTGGGGTTCTGTCCACACCCGGCTTAAAAACCGGGTGTTAGACCCGGAAATGTAACGCTTTTCCCCCATAGCCCGTCATAAAATTAGCCTTATAAAACCGGCCACAAAAACCACTTGTCCTCAAAGTATAAAGACAAAAAGAAAAGGAAAAGAATAAGGCAAATTTTTCGAAAAGGTTATCCTGCCCGGTTTCTTTGGACTCAGAGGACTTAGACCTAGACACTTTTAAAACAAAAACCGGAAAAACAAACACATAAACACTAAACCCCAATATGCTGGGGTTTAGTTTCCCAAAACAGGAAACCGGCCCCCCAAAGATTAAGGTCGACCCCAATGGGTTGACTCCCCCCAAATGGGTTTTTTCCCTTTCCTCTACCTCCCAATAAAATCGGCCTCAAGATAGCCCTTTTTCTTACCCAATTTTTGGGGATTCACTCGATCACTCTTCCTCCCGGGGATGTTAGGATCGATTCTCTTAAGTTTTTCCCCACCCCCTTTAAGCAGGGGTTAGGGAATTTTCCCTCCTTTTTGGGCTTTTTTGTTTCCTCCCTTTAGACAACTTCCCTCGGGACTTCGCCCCCTTTATTCCTCCTTATATTTTTTTTTATTTTTCCTTTTTTTTTTTGGGATTTTCCCCAAAATTTTTTCCCTCCTTTTCCCCCCTTTTTCTTGGGGATTTTGGCCTTATAACACCTTACTGGACCGTAAAAATTATCCTTCATCCTTTTTTCCCCTTTTTTTTCTCCTTCACAACTTTTCCCCCCTAAGTTTTCGTGGCGTTTTTAAACAGTTTTAAAATAAGTTTTTTAAAAGGCTTATAACTTTTATTTATTGGGTTTTTTAAAAATTTAAGAAAAAAAGGGGGCATCCTCCTGCTCACTTCCTCAAATTGACTTGGCTTTTTAAAGGGGAAAAAAAGCTTCTAAGTTGAAATGCCCCCCTATTTTATTATTTTTTCCCCTAAGGGAATCATGGTATTATTTTCCAGGGGCCCAAATGCGCCCAAAAACAAAATTTAACCCCTAAAGACTCTTAACAGGGGGGGCAAATTCATGCATTGTTCCTCTCCCCTCCCCACTTCCTAAAAGTTTGCCCCCCGGCCATCGTCGTGAAGGGGAGAATAGAAAATCAATGCAACAAATCAAGGTTAAAAAAAAAAAACCTTCACACTTAGACCAAGCTTTGGGCAAAGGGGGGAAAACACATAAACAAAATAAAACCCCAAACCTTGGGACCACGCGGGGCTAAGTGGGAGGAACAGAAAGAAGGAACAAAAAAAGGAAACGAAATAATATATATAAAAAAAAGGATAAAAAACCCAAGAAAATTTAAAAAGTTATTTGGTCGTGGGTTAATCACTTGGGGCCGGCTCCTCGAAAACCCGGGCCCGGGGGGTTTCCGGGGGGGGGTCATCTTTCTTTTTTTCTTTGGGGTTTCCCATTCTTCCTTTTCCCCCGGCCGGGTTTTTCTGAAATCGGCTTCCTCACTATAGATTTTGATTTAGATGGGGTTTTGGGACTTTTTTGGGGGAAGGGGGGAGACAACGGGAGCGATTCCCGGGGTTTGGGGGCTTTTAGGGGCCCGGGGCCCTCCCCCTTTTTGGACCGGGAGTTCCCGGGCCGGGTCAAGGGGGGGTTTTCTGGGGGGAACCACTTCAACATTTTCATTGAAAGCTCCACCTTACATTCGCTCATTTTGTTTCCCCACTTCCCAAATCTGCAATTTTGCCCTGGGGTTTTCCCTTTTCCCCCCGTTTCCCCGTTAATTCCCTTTTCCTTTGACCCCACCAAGTTCCTTTATCATTTCTTTCCTCATCAAGGCATCTCCTTCCCACCCTGGATTTCCCTTTTCCAAAAAGGGCCCTCAACCTCTTCACTTGGCATGGCTTCCTCGGCCCTCGTCGCTTTGACCTTGTCCCCTAACGAGTGAAGAGGGTTTTCGCCAATTTGAAACCAACCCCTTTTTGGGAAAAAATAATAAACCCATTTGAACACCTGGGGGGCCGCACATGACTACCAACCCCCTTGGCAATCTTATTTCTATATTTCGTTGGAGGTAGGCCCCCAGGAGGTGGCGGGTATACATATGACGCGGGGGTTTTCGTCTTTTGGTGGCATGCCCGGCCCGCCAATACCTAGGTGCCCCTTTCCCACCCCTTTCGCCATGCACCATGTGAAGTAGAGGTCGATAGTTGTAAGAGCCGAATTAGCGGTTTATCCCAAATTTAAAACGGCCAAAGCCCAAACCAAAACCCGGGGAATTGGCTTTGATGTGGGGAGGCTTTGGAGTAGCCGGACTTAAACGTTCCCCCTTTGGGGTTGGGATCGGCCCATGCCGTTTGTACTTTGAAACCCCGGGTATTCTTCCCGCAGAAAACCCGTCATTCCCTGCCCCCTCTTCATTTTCGGCGGGGAAACAATCCCTCCGCGAAAACCATTCCCCCCTGCTCATCTCATATTCTTTTATTAAAAAAAACCGAAAAGTTATTAATCCGCCCAAAATCGGTGGTGTTTTTTAAAAAGAAAGGTGGAGAAAATCTCCCTTGCTAAATCCCTTGGACCCTTTCCCCCCGTGCCGTGGTAACCACTCCTCATATGAATAGATACAACGCGGGATTCCTTTTTCACATGCCCCTCATTTTAAGCTCCCAGTACATCCCCCGACTTGGCCATCTTCCCCCCCCTTCATCTTTCCGTAAACCCCGGGTCCTTTTTTCCGGGCGTCAACGCCTTCTCTTCTAGCGGGTCTTTAGTAAAACTTTTGGGCGTCCCGGAAAATTTTTTTGGGTTCTTGATTCATAATCGGGGGGGGGATAAAGGGTCATCCCTTTTTCCCCGGGGATCCTCCATGGGGGAAAAGGGGTCCCCCCTCCTTGGGGCGGGGAGCTTTCCCACCCAGTAGATGGGGCCCGCCGCCCCTTTCCCTTTTTTTCGCCTTTCCTTTCCGGCGGGCGTTTCCGCTCCCGCGGATCAGGGAAATTTGGTCATCGACTTCATCGAGGGGACTCCCCCCTGGCGCCTCCTTTCGCCCTTTTTTTCTTTCTTAGTTTATCTTTTCCCCCGTCCCCACCCGTCCAACAATCAATTTTTCCCCCTCCTCGGGTTATCGGGCCTAATAGATCTACTTTCCAAAAACCCCGGGGTTTTCCCTTTGTTCCACTATCGGGGCACCCCCAATATAAAGGGGGGGCTCCCCCCACACCACTTTGGGGGCGCCCCTTTTTCCACGAATTGGGGGGCGAAATAAGTTGGTGTCTCATCCCCCCGTTTTCCCTAGGGGTTTCCCCTCAAAAACATCCTTCCCAATTTGGGGGTTTTAATTGTGTGGGTTGCCCCCAATAGGGGTTTCCCCCCCCACAAATTCATCTAAACAAGGGGGTTTTCCCCTCACCAACTTCCTTACCTTCGGAAAAATTGGGTTCTCGTCGCTTTCTTCCCCCCGTCTCCACCATTGCCCCCCCGTTTGGCCCCCCATCTTTTTTCTCCCCCGTAAAAAGAATTTTTCCCTGTGGAGATCCCAAAACTTGCGGCCTTTCTTCACGGAAAATCCCCCGGGTTTTGCCCGACTGCCGGAACCGGGCGCGGCGGCCCGGGGCGGACGTCATTAAGGTAGGGGGAACGGGGAAAACTTCTTTTGCTTTCTCGCGCTCCCCCATTTCCGTCTTCCCCTAACCGATGGGTCGTACCGGGGGTTTTCGAACTTCCGGGGAGTTGGGTTAATCCATCCCCTTTGAAATACAAAAAAAAAAAAAAAAAAAAAAAAAAAAAAAACCCGGCCAAATTTTGGGGTTTGGGTTTGTTTTTGAGAGAGAATGAAAGTAGAGAAAAAGAGAGTAAATTCGGATTTGCCCATTTGGGGGTATGGAGGAGGGGGCTTTCTTTTTCCCTGGGGAAAATGAAGGCTTTGGGGGCAAAGAAAAAAGTACAATTAATTATCTCCGTCCCTCCTTTCCTCTTCCCTTTAAGCTTTCCTTGACTTCTTCCTTAGGGTTCTTTTTCTAGATGATTCCCTTGATCATGATCCTTTTACTTAAAAAAAAAATTTAAGGTTCCCGGGCCCGGGTCAAGGTTTGGATTTTAAATTCGGTTTTTCCCTTTGGGTCCGGGGTTAAAAAAATTTTTGGATTTTTTTTTTAGTTTGAAAAAAAAATTAACTATTTACACCCTTTTTTTAGAGATTCCCCAGATTCCCCGGTTCGTTTGTTTTTTAAAATTGTTAACCTATTACTTGACCCGAAAATTTATCGAGAAATTCCCCATCCGTCTGGCGAAAATTAGGTGTGTAGCGGAACTTTGTCCCCCACACACAACTCGGAATTTATCCCCGACCTTCACTCTATGACCATTTTTTAAAAAAAAGGGACAGTTAAAACACTTCCCGGATCTCCCCTTTCCGTTTCCGGGGTGCCCACAATGGTGTTTTGGGGGGGTCCCTTTTGACTTCAATTTCCCCGGCATTGGGTTAGTCGGGATTGGAAGAGGAAACCTCCCCCCAAAAGAAGTTCCTTGACCCCAAAGATTCTTATCATGCCATAACCCGTCCCTTTTTTTGTACCACATGGGGCTCAAATGACTCAGGGGTTCCTCCACCCTTTCAATTGAACTTCCCCTTCTTGGAAACCAGGTTTCCCTGTTCCTTTTTTTCACCCCGCCCCCTTTTTGCTCAATACCAACAAAAGTGACACATCTTGCCAAATACAAGCCCTGGGCGACATTCCAAAATGTTTTTAAAAAACCTTCCGTAGGCCCACAATGCGTCCCCCGCCTCTTTGGGCCCCTCCTTCCTTGACGGATTAACCCCTCTTCTCCAATATCGCCTTGATCTCGCTTAAAATCTCCGCTTGGCCCTTAGGCCCGGGGATGGGAAAGGAGTGACACCCCTATGGGGAACACCATATTTTTCATGGGGGCCCGACGGTGCGATTACGGGAAAAAAGGGTTTTCCCCCTCCGGGGCGATGGCCGGGAACTCCTTTTCCCTTGAAAATATTGGCCCTTTAAAAATTTTGCCACCTCCCGATTCGCATGTTGTGGTGGCCTTGGGCCCATCCACTTAGACACATAGTCTCTACAACCAATATATAAGTGTTCCCACAAGATGATGGGAACGGGCCCATAAAGTCCATTCCCCCCAAAAATTTTACCACGACAGGGGCCCGGGGGCTCTCGTCCCCCCAAAAATTTCCCCCTTCCCTGGGGATCCCCTTTTTGCGTGGGCCAATAAAACCGTTGTCCGGAACTTTCCTCGTGCCCTTCCCTCGGTCCAAAATGACCCTCCCCTCCAAAGGGGCAAAGAATTAACACTCTTTTTTTCCCATTGGAAGGGGCCCAATCACTTGATGAGCACATTTTTACAGTTAAGGGGGCGTCCCAAAAGTAATATTTAGTTAAACTTTTAATCTTCATCCTTCCGGGGCCCCAAACTTCATCCGAACTTGGGACTTTTGGCCCCTGTTCAAAAGGGTTTGCAAACCACGGTTCCCTTCAGGCGCTTCCCCCTTTTTTCGATTCCCTAGACCGGGTTTAAAAAAAACTAAGCTTTTTCCCAAATTTAAATGGTCTAGGGGAAAATTTTTCTAGAAGGTACAAATGCTCCTCGGGAAGGCATCAAAGGCCTCTTCTATTTCCCCTTGATGTATTTTGCCAAATGATCGGGATCCTTTATTTCCTCTTTTGTCTCTTCCTCTTTATGTAAATGATGTTGTCTTGCCATAAATGTTGTTTTTTGCCTATCTGTTTGGTGAACGAAGACCCAATTCGGGTCCAAGTAAGGGGGGGTCCCATCGGATTAGTGACAAGGGGGCCGGGGAAAGGGGGCCCCCTTCAGGGGGACAAAAAAGTTATGGAGGCCGTCGGGGCCAGTGAGGGGGGGTTCCCTACCGGGAAGGGTTTGGGGACCGTTGGGGGGGCCACCTTCCACGCACAAAGATGATATATTGGGGGCCGTTGGGGGGGCCACCTCCCGGGTTGGAGAAAGAAGGTCTGGGAAAGACCATTCCACGGCACTTGGTGTTTGTTGGCAAAAATAAAAGAACTTAGATACCGAACTTTAGCTTACAAGAATTTAAAGCTCGGCCTTTAAAGAAAAACCCCGAGTTTACCGTGATACATGAAATATTTTCATTTTATATATGATTTTTTAAGCACGAGATACCCGATATTTTTTAAATGTGGGGGAAGGGGGAGGTGGAGAATTTAGTTAGATTTTTTTTTTTTAAATGGGGTTTTCCGCATGCTCCATACAGAAACCCTGTTCTTCCATCATAAGATTTAGAACCCGAGTTCTTCTATATTTATTTATTAAAAAGTAAGATTATCGGTTTTGGGGGTAAAGATTTGTTTGAAATTTTTCCCCCCTTTAAATTCGGGGAATATTCATCATTGTTTTACCCCCTTTTGCCTTCTTCTTATTTCCCCCCTGCACTTTGGCCAACCCCAGCAAAGTGAGGACAAAGAGTTTGAGGTCCAACGATTGAGGCAAGGATTCCAATAAAACAATGGGGGGATGGACGTTTAAAACCTTTGAAAACCCCCGAAGGCGCAGAAAGGGGAAAGGGGTTTTCGGTAAACAGGTCCTAGGGAAAGGGTTTAAAATTTTTTTTGCGTTTGGCAAAAGGTTTCCCCGAGAAAGGCATTTTTTTGGGATAAACCTTCTCCCCGCCATGTTAAGTCTTCGGACCCTTATCCATCCCTTGGGACGGAAGATAAAGGATGCAAACCCCCTTCGATCGCCTGGGGAAACCATTTAAAAAAACTTAAACATTTGGTTTTGATGGGGCCCCAAAGCCGTAGAAAGTCGGGGAAAAGGGTGTTTTTTGGCAGGGATAAATCTTACTAATTAAACAAAATGATTGTTTCCCCCAAAAAAGGGCACCCCATAGATAAAGACTGGGGGGCGGGACATTCTGGGAATCAAAGGGATCGAGATCGAAAAAAGAATTTTGTTTGTCTCAAAACCCCAATCCATCCTTAAAACTTTTTACTGGAAAATTTCCAAAGGGGTTTTTCCCCTTTTAAAATGAATTTCATTATCAAAAGATGGTCCAAACCCCCAGAGATGACACATGAAAAATTCCATACCCCGGGGCGGGCCTGATGCATTTTTAAAAGACTGAAGTTTCCCGAGGCGGGGTGGTAGAGTCAAACCCGGAAGGTTTGGATAAAGGAAGAAATACTAAACCAAGGGGACAAAGGGTTTGAGTTTACAAGACACCCGACATGCCCATGGGGTACACGGATTGTTTTTAATGACGTATTAGGAATCTACGTTATGCTTCCCCTTTGAGGGGATTTGTTATAGGAAGAGTGAAAGGGGAAAATGCTTTCGGATCAACCATGGAAGCCAAAAGGGGCCCTTAAGCCGCAAAAGGGGTTTGTGGTCAAGAATTTCCCTAAAGGATTTGGGTGTGATTAAGAGTTTCCAAAGAGTGCCCCTCCATTGTGATAACCCCGAGGTTCAAACTCGGAACCACGATCCCATAAGGGAAGCAAACACATTAAGAGGAAGATCTATTATTCGGGGGATTGCAAGGAAAGGGGTACAAGTATAAGATTGCAAAAAAACAACCTTTGGGTCCTTTCCCAAAACCCTATCGGGGGGGCGTTTAAAAAGATGGAAGGGGGTGTTAGATCATTAAAGACTGAATGTTTTTATGGGGAAAAATTTAAAAAAAAGAGAAAATATTAAAGCATATTTTGAGTATAAATGGGAGATTGTTGGGCAAATATACTAAAAAACATTTTTCGAGTTTATTTTGAATTTGATAAATTGCTTGTATATTGTAAAAACTCTTCATTTAATGAGAATAAATAAATATTTTCTTCATAATTTGGGATTTTACTTTAAGGATATTGCTATCTAATTATATATTAAATTATATAATTAAACGGGAAAAATAAAATACAAGCTTCCTTTTATTGGTCTGGAAAGTCATCACAATAGGTGGCCCCAAACCCGGGACCTTGTTAAAAAAATTTTTTACAACCTAGATGCTTTGGTACCTATCGGGAAAAGGGTTGTTCCCTCCAAAGTCGCTTTACTTGAGAATGACGTGACCGGGGTGGTATACTTTAATGGATCTAAAGTATAAACACGTCTTTTTGCTAATCAAAAGATTCTTGGGGAAATTTTAAAATTTCCCAATCTTTGTAATAAATAGACACACATTATTTAATCAACGCTTATTATAATAGGTGTGGGTTTTTCGCAAAATATTCCCCGATATCTTGGGGGATAGTAATTAATAACCAAAATGGTGTCGGGGTTTTTTATTACATTGAATCGTGTCGTGGTTTACTATATCCCCAAGAG
Organism: Salvia hispanica; assembly: GCF_023119035.1. Lineage (NCBI taxonomy): Eukaryota > Viridiplantae > Streptophyta > Magnoliopsida > Lamiales > Lamiaceae > Salvia > Salvia hispanica. The sequence continues at coordinate 16,273,356 of NC_062970.1, forward strand.
GTTTCGGGAAAATTTTTTTTCGAAAAAGCCGGTTTTATTTTAATCCAAGAATAAATAGAAAAGGAAAAGATATTTTGATATAATCTGCTGCAAACTCTTGGGAAAAAAAAAGATATTAATTAATTTAAAGTCATGGGAAACAAATTAATTAAGGATATTTAAAAATCTTAGACACGGGAAAAAAATATATTAAAAAGGTAAATATTTCTTTCTCCCACTCCATATCTTCATGAAAAATTATTAACCATGATTCATTTTCTTCACCAGAATCAATTTTATCGAATAAATTATTCGATTTTATCATCTTCATCTTCATCAGACTTCACTTTTGCGATTTTTTCATCATCATCGTACGGTTATTTCTACAACCGTCTATAAATTTTTATTCATCCTCAATATAAATTAATCGTTTATATATTATGTACCAGATTGTCATTCGACTTCATCTCCTCCATCACTCCATTGATAATTTGTCTATTCACTTGTAAGCAATGACGGAAGGAGGTGGGGTCGCGCGGGGTCGGCCGACCCCACCGTGGGACCACGAATACCGAAAATCTCTATTGAATTTCAGGCTTTCGATCAGCGGTCGACCCTACCTACAACCTTTCGTCCCAAAAAAGATAGCCTCTCTTTGAAATAGATGATGAAAATTGTAACTTTGGTTCTTGTTTATTGTTGTTTTTTGGGCTTGTTAAATGGTAATGAATTTATTCACATATATATCAAGGAATTATATACGGTGTTCGTGTTTCTGTTTTTTCTTCAATAAGCTTGTTTGTGTGTGTGTGTTTTACAGAGAAAACTGAAAAGAGAGACCGAGGGAGTTCCTTCGTATATATGGCTTGATGATGCTTCTACTATTAATTTTACTTTGTGGATTGAATGACTAGCAGCAATATATCATTACGTGCTGTGTTTTTCAATAATTTTATAATCAATCATTTAAAAGTGACATTAATTAATGGGGTGTAAATTATTACTACAAGTGAATATGAAGAACTATATCATATCACTAGCTGTCTAACCGTACATTCACCGACTTTACAAAAATATATCACCATTATCTATTTGATGCACTCATCAACTATAAAAATTTATCAAAACAAAAAAGTTTTCTTTAAGATTTTACATCAACAACGTCGAGTAGAGACGAAAGTCGGCCTTAGTGATCTGATATGCCGAGTGGAAGGGTCGTCGCTTAATGGATAAAAGTTACTTTAGGATTTATTGCTAATTCGTCCGACCCCACTATGAATGTTTTCTGGGTCCGTCATTGCTTGTAAGACATGGTTAGTCTGTTTTAGGTCATTTTTAGTTTGTTTTAGGTCATATTATAAAATCCGGATTTGCAAAATATGGATGTCATTTTTAGATCATTTTAGGTCATGTTTACTATCATGACCTAAAACCGACTAAGAATGACCTCCATATTATCTAAAAATGACATCTGGGCGTGGTTCTATGTTTCTGCAATAAGATTGAGTTTTGCTATATCACAACTCTTGTAACATATTTTGAGATGTAAAATATGATTCGACGATACTGTTATTATGCTGTGATAGCATATTTTATGACTCGTATATACATTTTTTATGTTCTATTATGACTCATTTTTGTCGTTGCTATGTTGTGATAGATGGTATGACATGAATATGCCATTATTATGCTCTATAATCGATAAAAGAATGACTTGTATTTTAGTTTTTCAAGCCCCGAACATTTTCATATAACAATGACCCTTATTGATACAATTAATTTTTTCACATTGATAACTAAAGCAAACTCACAATATCAAGATATGCAATGAAGTTTTACTGAGGAATCAAACCATGTTCTCTTAAATAACATATAATAAGATGTCAAACATAAAATCCAATGAGATATCTAAACTACAGAAACAAGGTGATGAGTGGAAAGTTCTAAAGTCCTTCATTTCAATTGGTGAATAAAATAACCAATGTAGCCGGCCATGAATATCTGCAGCGTCTGATGCTAGACCCTTTCCTGACAACGCCTTTTCCACTTGCCCTAATACGAACCCTCATACAACCCAATCCGCACTTGTCAACACACGATAGCACACCCTTCTTTCTAGTTGATAGTCCACAATTCCATTTGCCCTCTCTCTCCACCATCTGCAGCTGCATTATTAGTTTTCTTTTGTAATTTAGCTGCATCAACATTCTCTACCACTGTACATGTATAGTTAAAAGAGGTCATTTTTAGTCTGTTTTCAGGGCATAATAGTAAGCATGACCTAAAATAATCTAAAAATGACATTCGTATTTTTCAAATCCGGATTTTATTAAATGACCTAAAACGTACTAAAATGACCTAAACCAAACTAACAATTTTTATGTCATGCATAACACAATTTCAAGTCATTGATTTCAATAGCGAACATAAAATAAACAATTGCATGAACTTTTGCACTAATTTTATCTTTTTTATATCTGAAAAATTGGATTCCAAATTAGGGATTTAGCAAAACTCCATAACATCTTTTACGTCATTAAGAACACAATTTCATGTCATTTTTTCACCACAATTGTAGCTCCCGTTATAGAGGCAACGAAGTCTACAAAATCAAAATCAAAACTCAAACATGGGTTATGCTATATTCAAAAAAGACTTGTTTAATGTCATGTGTAACATATATATATGTTATTCAGATGGATTTTGCTTTAGAAAAATGAGATTTGAAATTAACAGTTTTTTATGTCATGCATAACACATTTCAAGTCATTGATCTTCAATAGCGAGCATAAAATAAACAACTACATGAACTTTTGCCCTAATTTTATCGTTTTAATGTCAGAAAAATTGGATTCCAAATTAGGAATTTAGCAAAACTCCATGTCTCAGCACAATTTATGTGAGCACAAACTAAACCATCCTAACACAAGCTCCCCAATTCAATGGCTACAACAATTTTGTCATCATGTGCCTTTTTTATTCTTTCCCGTAATCCTTTGTTAAACTTGTTCAAAACCAAAAAAACATATAATGGCCCAAAATATAGCAATTTTGTGCCACAGTGAAGAAAAACGTAAATTTCATAAGCCCCTACTTACCTTTCCCGGTCTTCCTCGCTGTTTCGGACGCCTTTGTATCTACCATCGTCGACAATTCGTTAGGCTTGAGCAAAATCCCTAATTTCTTCTAGAGAGATTTTTGAATAAATGAATGAAATTTTTCACTCTCTCACTTCATAACTGGCATGGGAAACACGAAGAGTGAGTAATCACTCCCATTAAATTCGCCCACTAATAATGGAAGCAACGGTTCCACTAATGTGGACTCCCGAAAATACCCTTCGTATGACCCAATCTGCACTTGTTATGCAAAAGAAACAATTTATAAAACAAATCGTGGCCCTTAAATAATAAATCTAATGGATGATAATAGGGTTGGATTTTGGTACTTATGGGCTTCTTTTGATGGATTAAAACCTTGTATAGGTAACATTCTAAAATCAATACTCCCCATGTAATAAATTAGCCGTTTTATACATATAGGGGTATTAAGGTATATTTAGAAAATGCAGATTAAATTATAAATCGAATATAATATAAAATTACAATTTAAATCCCATTGCCATAACGTCTCTAAATCATTTCTCATAGGTTAAGGGTAGTTAATTACACGTTTTAAAACTGCATAAGTTTAGTTAGTTATAATCAAATCAAATGGACTTAATTAACGACACGTCTCTCTGTGTCTGTGAAATCTAAACCACCTTGCTCAATCAATACATATAGACGTTTGATTTTAGAGGAGTGAATTAAATTTTTGTTTCAACTTTTGAATTGACTTAGCAATAAATAGTGCCAAACTGCTAATTACATATTTTAGCATCATTGTCGATTACGATTTTCCATTTAATCCACCTTAATGTTATTATTTTTATTTTATATATGAAGTTATATTATTATTATTTATTAATATCATTAATTTTACAAATTATAAGTTAATGCTCAATTTTCTAGTATTTTATTTAATTTGATGTTGAAGTTGGAGCAGTTGGAGTACAACTTTTAGCTATTGGAATCAAAATAAATATATACAAAGTTATGTTACACAAATTATGGTATGCTTATTTTTTTAGTTTATTTCATGTTGAATTATGCTAAAAGAGTTGTTACACAGTAGGCAGTGGGCGCGTCACAATTTTAAGACAAAAGTGAGAGATTAGAATTGGATGCCCCCAAAATTTCCCCCAAAAAAACTTCCTCTCTTACCTCAAATCTACCGAATTTCTCTCAAACTTCAATCTTCAACCTTCAACTGCCATAACTGTTTTTCCATTGGAAATCTGCTGCTAATCGGAGTTGCATGACGAGCGCTTCGGAGCTTTTCTACCAGCGGAGGTCGCGAATTGGGCGTCATTCCGATTCATTTGGCGTTGGGTCGGATTTGGGCTCTCCACCGCCGCCTCTCTGGATCAATCGCCGCCGCCGCAACAACAACCCTGCAGGAGGAAATCACAGTCGCCGAGATCGTCTCGATCCCGACGGCTGCAATCCGTTGCGCCGCTCTCTTCATCACCCGCGCCAGACCTCGTTCCATCGCTCTTCTCATCCACCTCCGGTCAGTTTTTGTTGGTCCTTTCGTTGCGATTATTGCAATTTATGTAGCAATTAGGGCTGAGTTTTTGGAGTATGTTAGCATAGAGCCCGGAGATTGAGCATTGCCATTTCTTGTTTTCACTATGTGCTTTGGATTTAGTATTCTTCTCCTTATTTAAACACACAATTGCGAATGAGTTCAGCAATTTCCGTTGCAATTCTTAATTTTACTTTGCAAGCAATAGCTCAATTTTGTCTAATGTTATGATATTAGCAGCGCCTCCGAGTGTTGGTTTTTTTACATCTACCATATGTAAATACTTCTCAAGGAGAAACCTTTCTGAACCATTGGCTGGCATATCCTTTCATTGTGAACAGGAACGTGAAACGGTTCGACCTGAAGATGGCAACCACCTGTTTTCTCCAGGCAATGTTGTCCATCCTGAACCTCAAGTTAATCCACAAGATAGGCTGTCTTTAAGTGGGAATGACAGGCTTCCTGGAGCCGTGCTGCTTGCTAGAGAAAGACTTCTGCAACGACTGAGAGGTGTTACACTCTCTGGTAGCAGGTTGGTTCAGATGTTTGAAACCCCACCCCCAGCCCTCTAAGCATAATTGTGTCAACTAGAGTAAACTGTAAAACTCATAATTGTGTCAACTAATTGTTTGCACACTAGTCATTAAACCTTACCATTGCATAATTATGTTCCCGAACTTTTTCTCTGTATTTTTTTATTCCTTCTACTCCACAGCAACTCTTATTCTGCTGAACATGTATGTTTGTAAGGACACTGGACTTTTGATTCATGATTTGATATTCTAGCCCATTTACACCTTTAAGTGTTAGCCTTCTTGAAGCCCTTTCATATCATTTAATTTAGTGACCTTACACAATTAAAGCGATTTACGTTTGTATTAGTGGCTTTCTAATTGGTTACTATGCTTCTTTGTATAGGCGGAGTAACAGGAACTCATCTAGTAGCCAACATAGTGACTATGCAATGGGGGATGACTTCAGGCTCGTGGATGCTGGGGATTGGGAAACAGAAATATCTAGGGAGTGGCTCGCAGCAGCGGCTCCCTTACCCAGTTCAGTTGTCCAGCATCTGAACAAGAGGCCTCCAGGACTTACTCAAGAGGCACTAAGCTGTTTGCCGGTCGAGGTATTCTGTGTCGCAGAGGAAAGTGACGAGCAGCACGTGTCTAGGGCATCGAGAGAGTGTAGCATATGCCTGGAGAGTTTCTTGGTGGGAGATCAGCTGATATGTCTACCGTGCGGGCACAGGTATCATTTTTGTTGCTTGGACCCGTGGGTTCGGACTTGTGCAGACTGCCCATATTGCCGTAGGAGTATTGATGTAACTTCTGGCAGAGTTAAAAAGGATCCAGAATGTTGATCTGTTAGAAGGTCTTGTCTAATGCCATACACTAGCTTTTTCATGTCTGTGTTAGTGTGTTGTGATCGTTCTTCTGTAGCGTGTATTGAGAAATCCTGTCTTGTAATTTTTTCTTTCAACTCTGACGCCTAATGTGACTCGAACACACTTGTTCCTCATGTGAAGTAACACTCTTACTGCATTATGTTATGTTGGTGACATGAATATATAACTGGACTCGCATGTAGCTGGTTTGTAATTGTCAGCCATCATCCGTTTCGTCTTACATACCATTCCCATTAGTAAATGAACGCTTAGCATCATTTAATTACCAGATGTTTGCAGGCAGCCCTAATGTTAGTACTACTACTTATACTGCTGATAAGTGATAAGCACTCTATGTTGATATTTTGTAGCAAGTAAATGCAGGTCGACGAATTGGGAAGCAGCAGGTTGTTTGGGGGATATTCAACCCGGGACAGGACCCACCTGGTGTGTCGTGTTTCATGTTTGAGCGAGGTAGATTTGGACAGGTAAGATCTGAAACTTCTAAGAATAAAGGCTTTTAAAGTAAACAGAGAGATTGGCGGTACCCCAGTTGAATGATTCAACATTCGGCTATAACTGTTTGTCCCATGAAAATGATGTGTAACAAATAATATCATGAAATTGAAAGCACCCTTAGAAAAACTTCCTTGACTACCTTGTAGTAATACTATATTAGAAGCCAGTCAACTCAATTAGTTTTTCATAGCGACTCTGTCCCACTCAGTACTCACAATCCATTTTTCTTTGCGACTCTCTGTTTCAACCTTTTACGGCTGGATTTATTGATACGAACAAGAATTCCTTGTTATAGTCTTAAATGCTTGTAATAATTTCCTTATACAAAAAAATATATGTAAAAATAACACCCAGTCACAAAAAAAAAGGAATAAAAAAAAGGGCAGCGATAATCATATACTCCCTCCATCCCGATTAAGAGTCACACTTTTCCATTTTGGTCCGTCTCCAATTAAGAGTCACACCTCATTTTTACCATAAATAGTAAGCAGGTCTCACATTCCACTAACTCAATTCACTCGCATTTTATTATAAAATCAATATAAAAAAATGAATCTCACATTCCACTAACTTTTTTAACAAACTTTTCTTTACATTTCTTAAAACTCATGTCCGGTCAAAGTGTGACTCTTAATCGGGAGCGGAGGGAGTATAATTGTATGCACATAATCGAACTTTTTTTAACATTTTACATTGAAAATCGATTTATAAACATTGATGGAATTAAAATAAATTGCATACTAATCATTTTGCAACACTTCAAAAAAAAAATTGAAATTTTGAACTTAAATATTTGTACATTTAAGAAAAAATTTATTCTTTTACTAAATATTATATAATTAATTCAAATCAAGCTCGAAATCATGTTACAATTTGACATAAAATTTCTATATCACTTCTTTCTTATTGCTACATATTATACAATAAATAACATAATTAATTTTGAATTAAATTCAATTAAAATTAAAAATTTAAGGATATTATATTTACAATTTATCTTTTTTCTAAAAAATATGTTGAGCATAACACTCGGTCACAAAAAGACAAGAACACAGGAGAATTTATTACCTGTTTGTTACTATATGCAATTAAGTATAGGTGAGGCCAAACCGGAGTTTTCATTACGACTTTTGGATGCTATAACAACCCAACCTTCACCCTAAGTCTCAAGGCCAAAAATGCTTGTCCAAAAATTCCACCATCATGACAGGGTGAGCATTTATATTTCGAATTCGATCCGATATTAAAATTCAACATTTAAAAATAATAATAATAATAATAATAATAATAATAATAATAATAATAATAATAATAATAATAATAATAATAATAATAATAATAATAATAATAAAAAATCTGATTCAATCCGAATTTTTTTCAAAATTTCAAAATCCAAAACTATAAAATCTGATTTGATATGAAATTTTAAAATTGCATAAAAATATTACTCCATCCGTCCCACATAATTTTATCCAGTATTTTATTTTGGGCCGTCCCACATAATTTTACCAATTTCACTTTTTTACCATTTTTGGTAGTGGACCTCATATTCCACTAACTCAATCCTACTCACATTTTATTATAAAACTAATACTTTAAAAGTAGGACTCATATCCCACCAACTATTTCAACTCACTTTCCATTATATTTCTTAAAATTTGCGTCGGGTCAAAGTGTGTAAATTATGTGGGACAGAGAGAGTATAAAAATCATAGAGTTCAATATCAAAATCCAAAAACTAATACTCTCATAATTGTTCAACACATGTTTTATTATATATATACTATATTTTGATCCAATCCAAACATTTGTTTTTTCTTTTTAAAAAAATGAACCGGAATTTAAATTTTGATTCGATTCAAATCGAATTTTTGGATTTCGAATATTTGGTTCACCCCTAGTCCAGACCAGAGTGCCTCTTTCTTGCGTTTTAGCAATATGAAAATTTGTCGAGTGCAATCCATGATCACACTTCGAATAGCGCGTCTGCATTCATAAGAGGATTACAAATACAGTATTTAATGCATTAAACTCAATAAAATATACAGGTAGCTATTATACTATCCTCTCTGTCCACTATTTAATTTTTTAGTTTTCATATTGGGTTGTCCAATAAAATATACAGGTAGCTATTTTCCTCTCTGTCCACTATTTAAAAAATTAGTTTTCATATTGGGTTGTCCATAATTTATAAAATCATTTACTTTATTCCATTTTTAGTACGCGAATTTTATATTTCACCAACTTTTTTTACACACACAATCAAATATAAGAGCATCTCCAATAGCTTTAGGCCAGCCACTCTCTCTCCCTGCCACGTCATCAACAATAAAATTTCACTTGCCACATCATCATTTTAAGCAAATAGGCTAGCTTAAGGCTAGCCACAAGCTAGCCGCAATAAAAATAATTCAATTTGCGGAATTAAATTTATAACAAATTACGGAAATAAATTTACGAGACATATACGGGAAAATTCATTAATTTCATTTAAATAAAAAAAGGTACATTGATTAAAAAAATTACATTAAATAAAAAAATTACATAACATAAAAAAATCAGGCTTCCACACACGAGCCCCGCCTCTCTACTCCTCGTCGTCGTTGCCGCCGCCACCTGGGACCTCCACATCGAGTGAAGAAACCTCTTCTCCATGGGTCAGTTGCGGCCTTCCAATCTTGGAAGACCGCCAACCGCGGCCCGGATGCGGCTTCCCACGCCTTCCGGCACTCCTCCCCGGTGAAGTCCTTTCCATGCGGGCAGTTCCTCCTTGTAGGTTGCTCTAATCTTAGTCCACATATTGACGATCCTCTGGTTGTTCGCAACCAGCAGGATCGTCGCAAACCGACACCCACGCCTTGAACAGGGCGACGTTCTCATCGTCCGTCCACTTCCTCTGTGCGGGGGTGTCGTCAACAGCCGGCTGCGACGAGCCGACCACCTTGCTCCTCCCCTTGTTCTTCTTCTTCTTCGGCGTGGCCTGACCCCGCTCTGCTCCCCCCGTTGGAACAGGAGTGTCCGCCTCATCGATATCGTTCCCCAACTCCTTTAATAAGAAACGGTCATCCCCAGTGAACTGCGTCTCCACCGGGGTCGATGTGTGAGACGAAGCCGTAAAAAAGTCAAGAGTGGGACGATAGACCGTGTCCCCCCCCCCTCCCAGCGACCCCTGCATCCCGAGCTGCACCCCCCTGCCATACCGGCATCATCCACATCATCTGCTGTATCATCTGCGGCGTACCTCTCCACCCCGACATTGTCTGCCCGCCATTGGCCTCCCCGCCCAGCATCGCCTGCTCGCCCGCCATCAATCCCATCAACTGTTGCCAAGGGTACATGTTGTACCGCCCCGCCCATCTCGCCCCATCCAGACCCCACGGGTACCGTGGGAGTCTGAGACCCGCTTGTCGCCGGCGTAGACTGGTTGTTGTTGTCCATCTCTCGATGTTGCTCTTATACAGAAATGTAGATAGAGAGAGAACTCGTTAAAACAAGTGGTGCAAATGAAAATGACGTGAAAATCGCGAATATATAGTGTTTTAAAAATTTTAAATAAAAAATAAGAAATAAAAAATTGCGCTCGCCGATCGCTCGCCGATCGCCAGCCTGCAATGGCAGCCAGCACCTTCAAATCGGCGTGCGCTCGCCTAATGGCTAGCCGATTCGGCGCTCGCCGGTCGCAGTAGTTCGGCTAGCCGACCGGCTAGCACACGAGCTAGCCGCTATTGGAGATGCTCTAAAACTAATACTTTAAATGAGTCTCACATTCCACTCACTTTCTCTCTTTACTTTTTTCTCAAAGTCAAATAATTTTTTAAAACCCATGCCGAGGAAAAAAAGATTCTTTAAATGCGGGGTGAAGGGAATATTAATTGTTCATTTTGTGTGCGTTTAATTATTCATTACCTCGAATGATGGAACAGCTAACCCAAGGATTTGAGGTTGTTCGGTTGTTTTGTACCCAAAGACAAACATCAATTCCATTTAATCTTATAATTAAAGATAGACGAATCATATTACATTCGACTATACTTGAATCCATACCCTTTTAAAATAGTACTATCATTTTCTCTTATTATGTGGTTTGGCGTGAGAGAAGATTCAAGTTTTGGTACTATGTGATTATAGGGTTAAATAGTTCATAGGAACGAGTCAAATTTAGGTTATGAATTCTAGTATTCCATGGTCCCACGATGTTGAAGTCACGAGTGACAGATATTTTCGCAATATCATAGTATGCTCTTTTGGGGGAAAAATAAACATCTAAATGTTTCGCATTTTCGATTAAAAATTCTTATTACCGATCTTTAAGGCCATGTTTCGGTTAAATTGAATCAATATATTATTTATTACATCGTTGAAATTAATTTAAAAAGGAGTAAATATACATTAATACAAACTTAAATCTGAATTCAAAATTAATTGAATCAATCTTTTGAAGTATAGAAGTAATTTTTATTTATTTATGTGAAATTAGTCTAACCGATTATTAACTCAAACAAGGATATGGATAACATTGAATCGTTTAATGTAAAAGTTATGTTTCTTATAGTATTATTCTTGTACCCAATAGTACATTTATCTAAAGTACAACACGACATATATGGATGTAGTATTAATGGAAAACGAGAGCAAAAACGAATAAATATTTGAAGATTTACCCAAATCCATAGTATTAAACTTACCTAATGTGATTCCGATAAGTTTCTTCCTCTATAAGAAATAAATCCACAAATTATGTCGCTTTTGTAAAAGCCATTTCTATTAGCCACCCACTCAACTCAACGGTTTGACTTAAGAAATTGAATCATTTTATTGATAAATGAAAATTTTTTTACGTCCAAATAAAATTATCCCAACGTTGGGTTATTGCCAACCTCAACTATATACTCCTTGTGGTTATTGCCAAGTGCCAACGTTGGAGTAATATTTTAGTGGTTTGCTAGTGAGTCAACAACAATAATCCTTGTTAAATCGAAATTAGATATAAATCCAACAAAATAAAGTATGTACTTGTTTTATTTGAAATAGAAAAAGCATTGCAATCCTAAAATTGTCGTGAAACCACAAAAGGTAGAAAAAAAAAATTTATATTCACACTGCATATTACCAAACTCGACCCTATTTGAATATATTTACTTCATTACCTTTATGTTGAAGTGAAGATTAATTATTTTAATAAGCACCACTACCTTTTTAGTAACGTGTTATGTGGGGAGTGTGTAATGACATATACACTTACTCTACTAATTAATCAATTGTCTTTTCCATTTGAATTCAAAATCCATCTCGAAGATATAAGTTTAACCAACCAATATCCACGAATAACACGATTTGGATTATAACATACTTATATAGTTTGATTGTATTATTCTAATTTGATGTGTTTCTTTTTCACATTAAAGTTTGGATGTCTATCCTTTGCAAAATGATAAAGAAAGAAGATAGGAATCTTTCTAATTAGTTTGTTGGGAAATGCGTTCACCAAAAGATTTGAATCGATCCAACTTAACTGCATTCATAAATAGTAGTGGAGGAGTAATATTTATCTGTTATCATGCATGGATTAATCATTTGATTGTCATTAAAAAATTGATTATATAGTTTACAATCACTTTTAAAATAAAATATTTTCAACAATAGATAAACCTAAAAATTGGATCAAGTCAACAAATGTTCAGCGATTTACTATATTAAAAGAAGTTTCCGATTTTATAATTTATAACAATACTAGTATTTAAATCACAAATCAGAAAATGAAATGAACCAAACATAACAAAACTTTGATAGGACTATCTCCAATGATACTCTAAAATCCAAAATAAAGTAGATATTTAACTCCATTAATACTCTAATTAAAATCAATTCTATTTGGATTTTAAGTAAAATAGACTCATTTTTAGATTTACACTAAAACAAACTTAAATCACTTTTTAAAATTTGTGAGTTAAAATACTACTAGTATTTAGTGGATAGAGAATATTTTTAAAATTTGAATTCAGTACTCCATAAATGATTAAATTAAAATTACTATTTAATTTTATGACATTAATACTAAAAATAAATTTAAATTTAGTGTAAATAATTAGAGATGCTGTTAGTAAAATAACATTCTCTGTTCTCACTAAAAATTACAAGTAAATAAGCTAATATTATGTCATACTGCTATAATGAGGTAAAGAAAATTATAAATCTAATGGTTGACGTAAACAATTTATAATACTATGAAGCATGAAGATAAATATAAAATGGATTAAATATAAATAATGAATATTCCTCATATATTACATAAATATAAATATGTGACAAATGTAACACTTTAATATCTAAATAGGGTATTCAATTAATTGAAAAAGAAAAGAGAAGAGAAAAGAAAAGAGAAAAGCGCGTTGCTACAGTTGGTGCGCCGTGTTGCCTTTGTTTCTTTCTTTCTTCTCCTTCTTCGTCTCATCACTCAGTTGCTTTCTCTGTCTTCCCTTTTTATAAACGCGGAGTGTTTCCACTCTACAAAATAAAATAAAGCTCGTCAAAACAAAATCTCAACCTACAATTAAACCATACTCGATTCTCAATCCAAGCCTATTGGATCATGTTCCGATCCTGCTGTTTGCGCTGCTTTGGCCTCCGAAATGCCGACGCCTTGCTCTGGCACTCCGAATTGAAGCCCCACGCCTCCGGTGAATTCTCGATCGCCGTCGTCCAGGCCAATTCCAACCTAGAGGATCAGAGCCAGGTCTATACCTCCCCCTCCGCCACCTACGTCGGAGTTTACGACGGCCACGGTGGACCTGAGGCCTCCCGCTTTGTCAACAGCCACCTCTTCCCTCATCTCCACAGTAATTTCCTGCAATTCCGCTTCTATTTCTTTCTTTTCACTTGAGGTTTTGCTTGATTGTGTTGTTTAGTATTTTTGTTATTTTTGATTGTTTTGAATTTTGATCCAGCTCTGAACTCGGAGAAATAGAATATATCGAGATTGAATCTATGATTGTAGAATGTTCTTTAATCTCGTCGATTTGTGATGTGCAGAATTTTCCAAGGAGCAAGGGGGATTATCGACGGATGTGATAAAGAAGGCTTTCAATGCCACTGAAGAGGATTTCACTCGCTTAGTGAAGAGATCATTGCCAATCAAACCACAGATTGCTTCAGTCGGATCGTGTTGCTTGGTTGGTGCAATTTCAAACGGTGAATTGTATGTTGCAAACTTGGGAGATTCAAGAGCTGTTCTCGGTCGCAGAGGTTTTGATGGAGAGAAGAAGTTAGTAGCGGAGAGGTTGTCTACAGACCATAATGTTTCGTCCGAAGATGTTAGGAGGGAGGTTGAAGCTCTTCATCCTGATGATTCACCTGTTGTGATTTATTGCCGAGGGGTTTGGAGAATCAAGGGAATCATTCAGGTGCTTTTCTTCATCTATTTAACTTACTATTGGAACGACTGTTTGCAAATTTATAAGCATCTGAAATGAGTTAATCCTCACAAAACCATATTTTTGGGGCATTAGACAATTTTCTACTAGTTTCATATTGTATTCATTCTAGTGTTTTGGTTTAAGGTTTAGTAGTCATTTCACTGTGTTCTCTATTAAAGAAAAACTTATTATTTAATCCAATCCAATCAAGTACTGATACCGATTATAGTAAACGGGCCAAGAGATTTAGCTTTGAACTAAAGACATGCGATTCATCGGCAGAACTCTTGGCTGCTTCTCTTTCAGCTAGATCCTACTGCTCAACTTGAAAGAGCAATCACCCGGAGTTGATTTTATGATTTTATCATCTGTTTCTGTTCAGTCTTTCTTTTTCTCCCAAATTTGTATCTCAGACTATTTTTGTGTGAGTGGCTGCAGCAAAGCTCACAATAAGTTCATTTGCTAAAGGATCATGTCTTGGTTACTCTGCCAGGATTCACATCCTCTGCTCCTTGCCATATATCTCATGTAGCTGAAGTTGAAGTAGATGCCTTCCACACATGAGATGATGTTAAGATCATAAAGCAAAGTGTTGTGATCCTGGTGGCTCTATAGTCTCATGCCTTTCTTTTTGACTACTTCGAAGATCCTAATGACTTCAAAGAAGCTCATTTAGCATTTAGGATCTATTTTTCCTTCATTCCTTGTGATTTAGAGATATTCATGTTGGCATGGTGAGACAAAGAGTTAGTGTCTTTGTTTTATCTTTAATCATTCCTTTTTCTAGTTTATTGACATGAAGCCAAATGTGAAGTTGAATCCCTAATGTTTTTGTTATCTTTCTTCAGGTATCTAGATCAATTGGTGATGTCTATTTGAAGAAGCCCGAGTTTCACAGAGACCCTATTTTCCAGCAGTATGGAAATTTTGTCCCCATGAAGCGACCTCTTATGTCGGCTGAACCTTCCATTGTAACCAGAAAGCTGAGACCACAAGATATGTTTATTATTTTTGCCTCTGATGGTCTGTGGGAGCAACTCAGCGATGATGAAGCGGTTCAAATAGTTTCCAAGTACCCAAGAGCTGTAAGTGTCCAGTATCTGCCAAACACCGTGATAAATTTGTACTGTTTCGACGTATGCTTTATACCAGCCATGGCCTACTAAACAACTTACACATCTCATGGTGTAATTTTGCAGGGAATAGCCAAGAGGTTGGTTGCAGCTGCCATTCAGGAAGCAGCAAAGAAGAGAGAAGTGAGGTACAAAGATATCAAGAAGATCGAGAGGGGTGTGAGGAGGCATTTCCATGATGACATTACTGTAATTGTGATGTATCTTGATCACCAAACAACAATCTCCACTCCTAAGCATAAGCAAGGCACAGTTGGATCTACTTCTCCGCCTATTGATATCCATTCCCATAACTCGGATGAAACGATGGAAAGTTCTAGCGACAGGATCTTTCCCAACAAAGAATCACGAGCAAATGTGTTATACTGAATTACTCAAAAAACAGTTTATGTTGTATACAGGGTTGGTGTAGATAAAATAGAATACAGTACAAAAGGATTTTAGTTAATTTTGAAGCATAGGCTCTAACATCAATTACACATTCTTTTTGTTCTTTTTTGGTCTGAAATCAGTTTTTGCTATCAGAGTTACTCATAGACTGATAGTTTAGTTCACCTGCAGATTATTTTCTGAGTATTATTGTGCTCGTCTCCTTTTAGGGCAAAGGAATGGATCACAACAAATTAAAAAGCACACAATCGAATGATCAATGACTACTAAAATCCAGAAGAAAAAAATACTCGCATATATAAACACTGAAATTTACATATACCGAGAAGCAAGATACAATGATCCAGGAAGCAAAAACAACCACCAAATTCACATAAGAAAATGACATCCGCCAACTATGTATACTTCCATAATGCAGCATCATTTTCTCTCCCCAATTGAAATCAATCTTATTATACAACATTATTCTGTTTCGTGCAATAAAGAAATGATACATCACACACTAATAAAACACATTCATTCACCAAGCATAGAGCAAGCAGGTATTCAACTCAAGGAACAATCTTGTAAGCTTTCACCTTATCAATCCAAGAAAT
Organism: Salvia hispanica; assembly: GCF_023119035.1. NCBI lineage: Eukaryota > Viridiplantae > Streptophyta > Magnoliopsida > Lamiales > Lamiaceae > Salvia > Salvia hispanica. The sequence continues at coordinate 16,289,398 of NC_062970.1, forward strand.
GAAGGAATTCTTGGAATTCCTGAATCCAAGAAATCCATGCTCCTTGCTTTTGTTCATTGTATCCAGCAAACATGCATTCTGAAACACAACATCTATCAACCACCAATGCCCAATATCCTCCAACTTGGTAGGCGCCAAGCCATTCTCCCTCACGATCTCGTCCCAAACCGGACCTTTATCCTTCATCAACTCCTGCAGTTTAACCTCCTTCCCTTCCTCATACTCCCCACACTCCACCCCAAACTGCTCCGCCAACACCTTCCAGAAATGCTTCCATCTAAAAACATCGCCATTGCTCACATTGAACGCCTCATTCTTTGCGTAAGGATCCACAGCTGCCCATATCTGATGCTCCGCAACCAAATCCGCATCCGAGCAATCCGCGTATCCATCCCAAGTAGTCTTACTACCGGGATACCTCAAAACCGCACCCTCATGCTTGCAAATAGCTGCGTACGCACAAAGCGTTCCAACAAAATTCATAATGCTGTACGGTGAGAACCCGAATATAACCCCAGGGCGGTGCACGGACCAAGTCAAACCCTCCTTCTTCCCAGCTTCCACAAGCAGAATATCCTCTAGGGTATAATAGAAATTCAAGCAATCCAATCGAGGCAAATCCTCGGTAAACGGAGGATCATGAGGCTGAAACTTCACTAGAGAATCAAATGGACCGAGATAATGCTTCCTACCAGTCTGCAAACAGATATGCTTCAAATTGGGGCAATTAGGGATGACAACATTCAGCACATTTTTCAACATTTCCCCATTAGCTTCACAATTCTCCTTCTCGGTGGATCTGTTAGTCCACGTGGCATAGAAAATGTTGGTTATATCGGTGAGAGGGGATAGCTTTGTTTTGACGTCGTCGGCGTCGGATACATCGCAGGTGATGTAGTTGATTGGGTGATCCTCGTTCCAGGAGGGGCGGGGGCGGCGCGCCACGCCATAAACCTTCCACGGGCCACCTGGAGTGTCGGAGAGAGGAAGGATCTCCGCGAGGCTGTTCCCAACGATTCCGGTCACCCCCACCACAAGAGCCACGCTCTGGTAGTTCGGCGGTGCCTCATCTACATCGATTTTTTTCTATTTACACATCAAATTACATCAATTACGCAAAATTCGCATGTGGAAACACAAATCAATTTCATCATAAACCTAGAAAAGTGAAGATTGAGTAATTGTTTACCTTTGCAGCGCCAATAGCTCCAGCCCACCACCAGCTCATCTTCAATCGCGGAGGATTAGGGTATGTTTGTTACTCCAGTTTGGATCGTGAGAAGAATATGAATCTGTGAGGGAGATTGCGACAGTGAAGCTTAGCTCACGGATCTTTCTTTTAATGGAGAAAAACAGAAGTGCCTAATTAATTCATTAATGAAATGAAACCATTTTAATATCTTAAGATTCCGTGTACAGATTTTTGTCTGTAATTCAACTTTTAGAGACGAATGAGAAAACAATTTCCATGTTAATTGTTCAATTATTGCATCGTCTCCGTTGTTATCAGTTAATAATAATATAAACGTGGTTCCAATAAACTCAATTGTCACAATCTAGTGGAAAAATTCAGAGGCCTCAATTTATATCTTGCAACTTTGAAAATTAATTGTTAATTTAATGACTTATACCCCATCTGTCCCATTAGAAATGAAACTTTTTCTAAAATGGAAATAACACCCTCTCTACTTTTTCTTCTCGCTTACTTTACTCTCTTTTCATTAACTCACAAAACACCACTGCATAAAATCCTATGCCAAAAAGCAAATGTTGCATATATATTGAGACAGGGGGAATATCTGTTCGTAAATGTGTGATGGTAAAAAAATGTAGTCACACACGTGTCTAAATGTCATAAACAATCGCTGAACGAATTTAGTGTATGCATGCTTAAAAAATTAACGAAGTGGCTGACTAATGACATAGAAATGTGGCTACACCTCCTCTAACGAAGTGGCTGACTAATGTCCTTTTTGTTCTCTCTAACCTCGTTTCTATAGTCCTCTTCGGTGAAGCTTCTTGCCCAAAACCCCCTTTGTAGCAAGTTTCGCCATCATCAATAATTTCTTGCGCCCGTTATTTTTTGAGTCGATTTACCCGTTAGAAAGTACTTCATGTTGATATCGCACATATTATTTTCACTTCTAACTTCCCACTCATTGATTAATACTCTTCATAATTCGATGACTAGAGGAGTATATATACTCCTCCAGTTCCATTTTAGTTGGAGCATTCTTTTTCACAAATATTAAGATATTGTAAGTGTTTAGACGTTAAGTGAAGAAAAAAAATTAATTTTTATTTAAAGAAACGACTCAACTATCATTATAATAACTAAAATAGAAATGCAACTCAACTATCATGAAATAGAGGAGTATTGCGTTAATTATGCTTAAAAGTTTAAAATAAGAGAATATCACATGTTCAATCACAATACTATGTAAGAACATAGGGAGTAGTATATTTTAACACTCCCTTCGTCCCTAAAAATAGAAATTTTCTTAGGAAATTTCTTTCTTTCCAATAAGGCGTGAACCATTTTCTAGTAACATAATTTTCTTTCTATCTCTCGTACTTTACCAATTTTGCATTAAATTTCTTGTCATTTCAACAGTTTTCATTTTTAAGGGAGAGAGGGGAAGTAATACTCAAATTTGTAGTTGGGATGATCACTAAATAGAGTAGTTAGCTTTTATAGATACAAGATTTGCTAATAAATTCAGTCGCGTTCCCATTCACTTTCTTGAGTCAGAAACTCCCAAACATGAGGATGCAGCGATTATGTATATATGTGTCTAGGTCATTATTTCAACCGGCTTAAATGGTCACACACACACAAAAAAAACTGTATTTCAAAACATAAGACTACTTTTCAAGCACTATAAACTCATAAAACCCCTTTCATTTATATTAGCATCACACGCATATAATTAGAGAAATACAATAACAAAATTAAGCAATATTTAGCAACTAAATTTAGTTTGTAAAACTTTACTATATGCATATATATACATAACTAATCCATCACCTATGTAGTACTCCTATCACAATGCAAATCAAAGTAGTTTTGCAATGGAACAGTGATACACATCTATATCTGCTAAATTTGGCATTACCTCCACACATATATCTGTCCTTCTGGCAACACCCAACTCCGACCTATCTCTGGCGACGCCCACCACACATGGAGAGGCTCGTTTCATGGTAGAGACGGGATGCAACCCTCTCATCTCGTTGTCAGCCTCTGCAATAACCTGGTTTCCTCATCCTTTGATACCAGAGGATTCAGTTGGCGAATATTAGTCACAAACATCATGGCTTCCTCGCTCCTGTTCAGCTTACAGTACCAATCCACAATGGAGTTATACGTGCTCTCGTTCGGCCTGCAGCCGTGCTTGATCATATACCGGATCACACTAATGGCCTCCACAAACATCGCTTCTGCAGCATAGCTAGCAACGAAGGTATTGTATGTGATGACATCTGGGGCAACCCCGGATGCAGTCATCTCCTCGAATATCCTCGATGCATCTTTCATTCGGCCATTCCTGCAGTAGCCGTAGATCACAGTATTGTACGAGATGATATCGAGCTTCACCCCTTTCGACACCAGATACCTCAGTATCTCCTCAGCTTTCTCAAAGTTCCCAGACCGGCTGTGCATGTACATCAAGCTATTGTATGTTGTTAGACTAGGTGTGATCCCGTTCTCCTTCATGAAGTTCAGGATCTCATTGGCCTTGTCGAGCAACTGCCTCCGACCATATATTGAAACCATAGCATTTAGGGTAGGCACGTCGGGGGAGAAGCCTTTCCTCCTCAGCTCGAGGAAGGCTTGCTCTGTTTCATGTACGAGATCACTCTTGCTGTAGACCAGAACAAGGGTTTTCAGCAACACAGGATGTGGTTCGATTGCACCATCATATATATCTCTAGCAAGATCGTGTATCTTCTCGACTTTCTTCCCATTAGCATACGCATGAAGCAACGAGCTATAGGTCATCTGGTTAGGTTTACACCTTCCGTTCATCATCTCAGCAAACACTTTCTCTGACTGCTCCCACAGCCCCCCTCGTGCCAACGCTGCCAAAACAGCATTGTACGTGGATAGGTCAGGGGCAACCCCCGCCTTCAACATGAGCTTGTATATAGCCATTGCCTGGTCAAAAGCTCCACACCTACTATAAGCACTAATCAACGTGTTAAACGTGTCTCTCTCAGCCACAAACCCCGACTTCTTCATTTCCTTGAACACTCCCGATACCTCCGTGTCCATCCCATTCTGCCCAAATACGGCCAAGAGAGTGTTCCAAGTAACAACATCAGCCTTGCATCCAGACGCCTTCATATCATCAAAAATCTTCATCATCTCCGTAAACTTGCCACGATTCCCAAACATCTTAATCAGAGCATTGAAAGTGCAGATGTTTGGATTGCAGCCTGCAGCTTGCATCTCCTCAAACACCTTCATCGCAGAATCATCCTTCCCAGCCTTCTCAAAGCCTGACAACAATGTAGTATAAGTAAACACATCCGGCTTGATCCCCTTATCCATCATCTTATCTTTCAGCTCCATCGCCTCCTCCAACAAACCGTCCCTAGCATAAGCAGATATCAATGAATTGTAAGTCACTATGCTCGGGGAGAAATCATTAACCTCCATCTCCCTCAAAACTTCTTTCGCCTCCTCAGGCCTCCTCGACTTCCCATAAACATCCAACAAAGCATTATAAGTAACCTTATCGGGCACATAACCAGCTGATTTCATCTCCTCAAACATCACTTTAGCTTCTTCATACAAAGATCCCCTCCTACAACAACTTATGATGGTGTTGTACGTGTAAGCATCAGGAACGACACCTGAGCTCTTCATACCATCAAAAACCTCCATGATTTTGTGCCAAGGCATCCCCATTTTGCCAAAAACATTCAAAATCACATTATAAGTTATCAAAGTAGGCTTGCAACCCTCCTCCTCCATTTTCCTGAACACCATTACAGCCTCCCTATACCTCCCATTTCTAGCAAAAACAGTAATCAAGGAAGTGTAAGCATACACATCAATCCCATATCCATCTTTCTGCAAATTATGCAGCAGAGAAGCTGCAGCAGAAATCCGGCCATCCTTCCCCAACATAGTAATCACCACCGCTACGACAGACCCATTGATCAATTTCTGCGAATCCGAACGATTCTTTATCCAATCGAAAACACTCATAGCCAAGTCGCATTTTTTATGAAACCCCAAACCCTTAATTATACCCAATAAATCAGAAAATACAGCATCTATATAATCCTCAGAAAATTCGGAGTCTTCAATTCTATACCTAAGCAAAGCGGATAGCTCTTGGTGGAGCTTGGCCGGATTGAATTGAGGATTGATGAGGGAGTGGAGAGTGCGCTCACCTAGAGGAGAGAGGCGGCGATTGAGCCAGGGCTTGCCCTTGTTGGGGTCGCGGTGCTTGCCGATGCGATGGCGTGGGCGCTGGAGGGAGAAGGGGTCGTGGGAGGAGGTGGTGGCGGGGCTTTGTTGGGAAAGGTAATCGTGGAAGAGAGGGGATAAGTTGGGAGGGGGGAGAGGAGGCGCGGCGGCTGAGGGAGGCAAGTCTTGGAAGAGAGGTTTAGAGGGAGGGGGATTTGGGAGGATAAGAGGGAGAGCTAGCTTTTCCGCCATTGAGAGTGTAGTGAAAACCCAGGGTTTTAGAAATGGCTAATCGATATTTATTTTATTTCAAATTTCAATGGGATAATATTATGGTCAGTAATAGTTTTGCTGGAGACAAATTTAAACCCAAAAAATAAAAATCTTCCCTTTGGGTCACAAAAGGTGGGTCACGTCTCGAGTTTTTAAAAACAAAATTTTGTTTATACTAATTAATAAGAAAGAATATAGCTCTACAACTCCATGATAGATTCGCCGATTTAAATCTGATAAATTATGTATGGATGTGTTTCTCTAAATTGATTTGTATAAAGAATTGTTTGCATATTTAGTGGGAATATTTGCAGTTTTGTAGTGGGATTGACATCTATCATACGTCCTGGTTCCTCTTCTTCATTGGAACACATATATGGCGCCATCTTCGGCATCATCCCTTATATTTCTCAGAGATTTCTCGATGTGATCTTCGGTACATGTGGAAACTTCAGATCAACTTTTCTGTCGACGATGACAAATGGTGTTGACGAGTTAGCAATACCATTTAATGTGTCTGACCCCATAAAATTCTGTTGTCTGAATCCGTCATAACTTATTTTCATTTTAACGAGGCATAATATTATTATGAGGTATTAATATAAGAATATTAAAACTTTATGAAATGAAAGAAAAAAGAGAAATTTTTGAAAAAAATTATAGATAACAAACATACCCTAGCATACAATTGTAATACTACTACTACAATAGTGCCGAAATATTTAGGCCATGCTTGGTATGATGGAATGAAATAAGGAGAGAATGGAATGAAGATGGGAATGAAATAACAATTCCATTCCATTCTTGTGCTTGGTGAATGTAAGGTTTACAAATGGAATGGAATTGTTATTCCTTAATTGATTTCATTCCTAAGCTTGGTAACTACGAATAATATAAGAATGAAATGAAATGAAATATGAATAATTAATATATTAATTCTATACAAAAAAATATTTATTTAAAAATATTTTTGTCAAATATTTTGGATCATATTAAGTTGAATTATACACGTAAATGAGTGTGTGTATATGTGGTGTATGTGTTGTTGTGTGTGCGTGTGTTTTTTGGTGTGTTGTGTGTATTGTTGTGTGTGCGTGTGTTTTTTGGGGTGTTGTGTGTATTGTTGTGTGTGCGTGTGTTTTTTGGTGTGCTGTGTGTGCTAGTGTTTTTTGGTGTGTGTGTGTTTTTGTGTGTTGCTGTGTGTGTGTTTTTTTGTGTGTTGCTGTGTGGGTGTGTTTTTGTTTGAGTTGCTGTGTGTGTGAGTGTGTTGCTATGTGTTTGTGTGTGTGTGTGTGTGTTTTTGTGTGAGTTGTTGTGTGTGTGTTTGTGTGAGTTGCTGTGTGTGTGTGTTTTTTTTTTCAATTATTAAAATTTTTAAATTTTTAATTTATGCTAAAATTGAGAGATGATATTAAATTTAAATATAATATTAAATAATATTTATATAATTTTGTTAAATTTTAAAATTAAAAGAAAGGAAAATGAAATGGAATGGAATGACCATTCCTTAGCTAAATGGATGGAATGGGTATTCCCAGCGGCGGAACTAGTAAGGGACAAGCCCCCGCTCCAGCGGGGGCTTGCCGGCGCCGGACACTGTATAATTATTGCGTGCTTGGGGCAGAAATTGAAGAGAGTACCCATAACTGTTCTTCTTGTAGTATGATTTTTAGAGAGATGGGAGAGAAGAAATAAGAGTCACTGTGTAAAAGTAGAGATACAATAGATATACAGAACAAGAAGAGAGAAAGATGTCTGACACACTCTATGCTATTTTAATTTTTTACAGAATAATAATATTAAATTAATTACTACTTCGATTAACATATTTTGGATATTAATTTATTACTCCATGAAATCAGAATATACTAATATCGTATTCACAAGTAAAAAGCATATTGCAAATATCTCAACCAAATATGTACTTAACAGAGAATTTTTTGAACAATAAAAAAAAAGTGATGAGGATGGTATTATCAAATATTATAAACAAATAAATATATATTTTATACTCATCTTAGTATTGAAATATACATTGCATATGACTTTTGTCCAAATATTGTTGAGTTTCCACGATTAATTATTTAGTTGACTGTAATGTAATAGAAATGAAAGTACAATTTCTCAATTGCTCGACACATACAACATACTCATCTTTTTTTTTTCAAATATAACTATCCTCTTAATCTTAAAACAATACTCTCTTCGTTCGTTATTAGAAGTCTCATTTAAGTTCGGCATAAGTTTTATGAAGAAATATAAAGGAATGTGGTTGAGAAAAAATAGTGGAATGTGAAACTGAAACTCATTTTTATATACTTATAATAAAATGTGAGTGCAATGAGTTAGTGAATAGTAAGATGTATATACTACCTACCATTTATAGTAAAAGTGAACCGGGACTCCTAATGACATATGGATGGAATATTAATTAATTAAAAAAACAATAATAATTATTATTATTAGTATTTTTTTAATTTTATTTTTATTTTATTTTCAGCACCGGCTTATTCGATTTTCTGGTTCCGCCACTGGGTATTCCCATGTGGAATGGAATGATCATTCCTAATGAAATGGTGATTCCTAAGGAAAAAATTTACCAAGCAAAGGAATGGAACGAAGGTAGGAATGTCATTCCATCCCATTCCATCATACCAAGCATGGTCTTAGTTTTGTTGAAAATGAATGCATCACTTGTGGCTGAAATTTAAGCAGAGATAGAGCTTACTAGAGACAAAATGTGGTTCTGAATATTGTGTTGTTTAATGTACGACGATCACCTATGTGCACGGGGGATCTTTGTTGCGCCTGCAAATCCGGCTACTTCATTATACCCCGAGGCTTGATCAGTTGCCAAACGGCACCGTTTCTACTTTCTCGAGCCAGTTTTTTGCACAACGGATTTGGAAGATTGAAAGATCAGACTCGATTATGTAACCAAACTTACGTATATTTGTGGGCCTTCATTTGCGGCTTGTCGTGGGTGTGATTATTTTGTCAGCCCCAAATAAAATCCACAATGCCCATGTTTGGCCTGCTTAATTTGCCGCATGTGTTGCCACTTTTTTACCTTTTCTATTTTCAGTTTTATTTAAATATATAAAATTGAAAATTTAGGATAAAAGTAATTACAGAAATGGTTTGGCCAAGAATAGTTAAAAACTGATTGAATCGAAACCAAATAAATCTTTTTAATGGAGTAGTACATTTTAATTGAATAATTCAAAACACAACCTCACAAAAATTAATGTATACTACTAGTGTAAAACAGATGTGAATAAAGATAATAATAGGAAGAGTTGCTTTTTTCCGGTCCACCACATAAGTGTGATAAACAGTGGCATTAATTAATATTTAAGACAGTAATTATAGAAGAAGAGGAAGCGTGAAATAAAAACATTGGTGGGGCTAATTTCGTTATTAATGATGACTACTACAAAATAATCATTCCTACTTTTGTTGACACATGAATTTGTGGCCTCACCAAACTGCCACCTTAATTCACCTTTCCTTTTAATCCACGCCATCCTTTTTCATTTTATTTGGTTTTTTCCATTTCAAAATTACGTATCAAGTAATGAAAAGTCACTATTTGCTCCGGCCGCAAAATTACCTCAATGTTGCTAAAATTATGCAATCCCATATGCGGTGGAATGATTTGTTACAACATGCAACATATCGAGTTCAAATTACATTAACTTGTCACAAAAAAATTAGTAAGTATGTCATATTCCTTCATCCCATCTAAGCTAAGGTATTTCTTTTTAGCACAAGTAATGAATAAATGAATTAGTAATTAAGTAGAACGAAAAAAGTGTTGAAATAAAATAGATAATAAAATAAAGGATAAAAGTCTAAGAAAAAGTTAAATAAATAATTATTGTGAAACTTATAGTAGTATACATATGAATGCACATATAAACACAAACAAGTACGCCTAAAATACTCACAACCCACTAAAGACGGTTTATTGGAATGATTAATTATAAAATTATCATTAATTCTATGCAACTAATGGTAATTTTATAATTAATCCAGAACTGAAATGTACTGTACTTGGCTGGAGTATTAAATAAGGGGCCAACCTGAAAATAGAAAATAAAAATATGTTATGGATACACTTAAGTTATGCATGTGTAGTTAATGCTCAAGTTTGCATTACCAGTCGTGTTACAGTTTTAGTTATGGTAAGCAATATGAATGAAACAAATGACCAGATATAAATATATGAAAAAGGTGTAAAGAGTGAAAATTAATACTACTACAACTAAGTAAAACTAGTATTTTGACTTTCTAGAATGACGGTGGTTGATGGATCGGTCGACCTTCAGCTAAATCTGTCATTACATGGAACTACACATTTATATAACGTATTCATAAATTCCATTATATATCCATATCTATAGATAACCACTATCATACTTCTTCTATTTTTTTCCCTGATGCAACTGAGCCATCCTGGACTTCAACCAGAGACGTCGCCCGTGAAGTAAATCATCGCACATACGGTCCAATCAATTGGGACTTGGGAGAGAATTTGATAAAATTTTGTATTTTAGACACTATTACTGTCTAGTTAAGAATTATGTACCGTATAATTTTTCTTATCAAAAGTACCTCGTGCAGATTTATAATTGATTTCATATGGCAGTTTGTTAACTTATACCAATAATATATCTATAGATATAGGGAGTGTTCGGTTGGCAAGACTAAATCTCAAGATTAAATATGTACGAGTATCATGTTTGGTTCATAAGATTAACCCCCTCAACTTAATCCTAGATGGATAGTCTCATGATAATTAGTCATAACCTCTCCCCTCCAACTAAAATAATCTCACAACTTAATCCTAGATGGATAGTCTCATGATTATTAGTTATGACAACCGAACGCCAAAATAGTATATAGATGAGGATTAAACAGGACGTCGCTATAACATTAAATCGAAGCCTTTAACATGATTCACAGCATTTCGCTGGAGTTGGGTGCGATTTATGTTACGTTCCCATCAATCATGCACGTTAGTTTCTCTGTCACTTTAATTTCCACAGCTGTCCACAAAATTACCCTTTTTTCTTCAAATAAAGATCACTTTTCACAAAAGGCATGTCCATGGTTTTAAACCAGATGATGATATCCAACTTCTAATTCTAAATTACTACTCCTACTCCTACTATTAGTATTTATAATTAAAACAGCTGCATCATATTTAGTCAAAAATAAAATTAATACTGTAGAAATGATGAAAGAAATAGCTAAATTAGCAAAAGGTGTCGGTTATTGAGGGCGCAATCATCAATTAATTTTAAAAATGATTAAACAGAAGGTGGTAAATTGCTGTCTAAGCATAGTAGTACAATATTCTTTTTCTCAATCGTGATTTTTTAAGTACTACTCCCTCCGTTCCATGTTAATAGAGTCAATTTTCTATTTTGGTAAGTTTCAATTAATTGAGTCATTTCTATTTTTGGTAAAATATAATTTTTTCTTTTACTTTATTCTTTTTTATTTTATTCTCTCATATTTTTTGCACCATTCATTTAACACATTATTCTTAAACCTCGTGCTAAAAAAAATACCTCTATTAATAAAGAATGGAGGGGGTAATATATTACTAATGCTTGTAATTTGAAAGCCAATTATAGCCGGACCCGAGAGTCTAATAACTCATTGAATTGCAGTAACAGAAATAGGCCCACAAACGCGGTGGGCCGTTGCTCATGTCGTCCGTACATGCATTATTTTTGTTTTGGTTTTAATATGATGTGAGCTTTATTACTCCTACTTTCTTCCTCTTATTAAAAATATTATTCACAATTTAGATGATGCATTAAAATTATTCCATTTAAATTTGTTAACCATTTTTTCTTTAGCAAATGAAAATAAATAAATATGTTAATTTAAAAATACTAAATTCATTACTCCATATAAAAGTGCCCTCTTTTATTTTTTATATACAAATTCCTCTAAACGTATGTACAGTTGGATGGTTTTAAATCTGTATCCTCCTATTCCTATAGGCTATATATACAAACATACATGGATCTTGGCTTGTCTCCTCATTTTAGCCTTCACTCCCAGGTGCGCACGTTAGCCACCGCATTTCCCTTCAAAATGGCTCCCAACATACTAATGTTTAGCGTCCTCATCTGCATTGGAGTCGCCGCCGTCAGCGCCCAATCGCCGGCCAATTCTCCTACTGCCACCCCTGCTCCGCCCACTCCCACCGCTAGTCCAACACCACCGCCAGCCTCCGCGCCTGCTGCTACTCCGGTCGCCGCTCCTCCTCCACCGGCTGCACCTACGCCGGCTCCGGTTGCTTCCCCTCCAGCTTCGGTTCCAGCTCCGGCTCCATCACCATCGCAAACAAGCCCTCCGGCTCCGCCAACGGGAGCTCCGGGACCTAGTATCCCAGGGCTCTCCCCGGCTCCATCCGCCACAGATCAGGTTCGTTTCACCATTTACTTCATCTCTATATGCTATGGCTATTCTACCGTTCATTTCTTACATCACTAAAATGATAGCAGTAGTATTAATTAATTAATTAATTAATTAATTGTGTTTTAAATTGGGAAAACACACACGCGGACGCGGGTGTACAAATTCATAGTAGTAGTTGATATTCTCCAATACTTAATTTTGTTGTTGTTGTCTCTTTATATTTGTGGTTATAAGATTTGTCTAAACACACGTTAAAAAACACACCACCTAATACTTACCTGATCCAGCATTTCCAGCCATTTACGCTAAACTCAAATTCATTTTAAGGTAAATGTCACAATAAATATGATTTTACTCCAACCATTTACACTAAACTCAAACTTAGAAGAATATGCTCTTTTCACTCGCAAAAATTGAAAAACTTTTGAATTTGGATTTGGTTTAGTGTAAACCTAAATACAAGTATTTTTTTTCCAAAAACAACAAATGAAAATAATTTTGGAGTACTATTGAAGCTAAGTATCTATCCCATTTTAGATTTTAATATACCCTTGGAGATGGTCTTAGTCCAAGTTGACTAATGGTAGGAAGAGTTTACTAACTTATGCTGCATATTTTATTTTAATTAAAACTACATAAATGCCACATTTTTACAAATAAATCTGAACGGTAGCGAACAAAATCCTAAAAAAAAATACTTTTTAAAAAAATACTTTAATTAAAATTTATAAAATATTGCTACTATTAAAAAAAATTATTTATATTCTTAAAAAATTGTTATTATATATTAAAAATATAAATATGAAATTTTTTTGGTTTAAAGAAAAAAAACAAACCGAAAATCCTAATTTTGAAGATAAATAAATTAAATTTGAAATTAAAAAATTTCGGATCAAATTTAACATTTTGATTATTTAGAAAACGGATAATTTTGGTTGCACCTGATTTATTTAATGGCTTGAAAATTGATATGGCAGAGCGGAGCAAATACAGTGCAGATGATCTATGGCGGCGCTCTTTTTGGGTGGGCTTTGATGTTTTTGTTGGCTTAGATTACTCTGTTTGGGCCTTTTCCCGTGTTTGCATTTGCAGCCCATATTTATATATTATTGTAATTTTATGTATTTGCTGGTATTTAGGTGATAGCATTGTTTGTTGAGATTTTTGGATGTACCTTTGATTTTATATATTGATTTGTTGGATTCTTTTTTATATTCACGGAGCCATATTTTTACCATAACAATCCCTAGGAAAAGAAAAAAATTATCACATAAATTCAAGTTTTATAAATTAATAATACTATTACTCCCTCCGTTTCAGATAGTTTGTATCACTTTGATCGGACACGAGTTTTAAGAAATGTAATGAAAAGTGAGTTGAAAAAGTTAGTGGAATGTGGATCCTACTTTTATATATTAGTTTTATAATAAAATTTGAATAGAAATGAATAAGTGGAATATAAGACCCATAAAAAATGAAATGGAATAAATTATGTGAGACAGATCAAAATGGAAAAATAAGATAAACTATCTGGGATGGAGAGAGTATTTTATAACGACAATGGTAAATTGCTTTGACACGTATCCTGTCACACTCGCAAAAAAATAGTACACGATAAAAACCAAGTTACTCTGCAGAATTGTTGGGCCTTCTTAAACTAAAACATCCTTTTACCTATTTTGTTATATCATCCGTCTATAGCCCAGAACCACTAAAATTGAAACCTCAATTTCGTAGTTGGGCCTTCTTAAACTAAAACATCTTTTTACTTATTTTGTTATATCATCCGTCTAATAGCCCAGAACCACTAAAAATGAAACCTCAATTTCGTAGTACTATATTAAATTATCCCCTTTTACTTTATTATCTCTTCATCTCTCTTCCTTTTTCATTTCCTACTTTATTCTTCCTTTACTTAACTTATAGTAGTATAACACAATTTTTCTTAAATCGTATGTCGAAAATAAATGCATCCACTATTATGGAACGAAGGGAGTTCATGTTAAATCTTAATCCTGATTAGTTAATTTAAACTCGGAATAAATTATCGAATTATAATAAATTAATAAAGTCGAATTGGGGATTGATGGAGACCTTCTTAACTAAGGTGTTACTTACTGCATCCACATATACGAATTTCGTTTTTACCATTATTCTTACCTTAAAAAGATCCAATTAAGTACAACCATTTAATTCCTGAGAGATGCAAGAAAAAATATATTTTCATAAACTTCAGCATTACATATAAATCGGCTAGCATTCATCTGTGCACTCATCAAAGACAAAGAAAGAAATTTTGAGCAATAAAAAAAAAAAATAGTGTGTCTGAAAATAGAAATGGTAGAGTCGGATAGGTCGTGTAATAAATAGGTGATGCTTGCAATGCATGAATAGATTTTTATGGGAATAAAATGATAAAATGACAATGAAAAGAAAAAATATACACACTAATAGTAGATATGTATAAGCATGAAACGTCGTAGGAATCAATGAGTCAAAAATATTACTCCCTCCGTCTCAAGGTATTCGAACAACTTTCTTTTTTGGGATGTCCCAACATATTAGACTCGTTTCATTTTTTAGCAAAAAGCATCTATCTTATTTTATTCTCCACCCACTTTTCTCTCTCTTCTCTCTCCTACTATTTCCCTCTCTCATACTTTACTCTCTCCACTTTAACTATTTAAATATCAATTCCTTAAATCATGTGCCCAAAAGAAGTGAGTCTAATACTCCGGGACGGAGGGAGTAATACTTATGTGTTTCTACTGCCTCTTTCCCTCTCGGCTTTCTCTCTCAATTTGCTAAAGGTTTTGCAATTTGGGAATTATGTGTTTGCAGATTGTGAGGGTGATGAGAATGAGTATACAATGGATATTATAAGGCAAAATCGGAGAATTTAATCAAGTGATTAAATGGAATTGATTGGGATTAATACCCAATTATAGATATTAAGGGGTATTTAGTAGCTGCATTTAATTGAGATTAAATCTCCATGATTAGGATTTAATTTGGTGCTTTTATTTTCGCAGGTAACGGCTAGAGAGTGTGATGTCTTAAAAATGGTAATCGAGAGAGGTGTAGGTAGATTGGTAATGCATATTTGGAAGAAGTAGATAGGAAAAAATTGTTTGTATATTTTCTTGTTGTTTTAGATGTCTTATTCCCCTAGTATTTATCGGGAAATATGAGACCTTCAAAGTACATCAATAAATACATTCTTTGGAACTTTACAACACTTAGGGACTCCACCACCAATAAGTTCTAGTAACTCATAATACAATAAGTAGTGGGTGACCATTAATTACTTGTTTTTCCAACACTCCCTCTCAAGTTGAGCAACGGTATCTCCGATGCTTAACTTGCCAAGAAATTCTTTGAAGACTTTAGGACTCAGTGTCTTGGTCAACATGTCTGCAAGTTGCTCCTCAGATCGAACGAATGGGAATTCAACAATACCACTATCAAGTTTCTCTTTGATGAAGTGACGATCGACTTCAACATGTTTAGTTCGGTCATGTTGAACCGAGTTTTCTGAAATGCTAATGGCTGCTTTATTGTCACAAAAAAGTTGACTTTTCCGTGTAGGTGGAAAGCCAATTTTTGTTAACAACCTCCTAAGCCAAAGTATCTCCATCAAGTTACTTCTTATACCTCGAAGTTCAGCTTCAGCACTGGATAAAGCGACAACTTTTTGCTTCTTGCTTCTCCAAGTGACTAAATTACCCCCAACAAAGGTGAAATATTTGCCTGTAGATTTTTCTGTCGACAGGGTTGCTTGCCCAATCAGCATCTGTGTACCCATCAATTTCCAACTCTTCTTTTTTTTTTTTCCTAAGAAAACACCATAACTGACTGTTCCCTTCAAATATCTAACAATCCTCATGGCAGCATCCATATGGTCTTCTTGAGGGTGATGCATAAACTGACTAATCACTCCAACTGCATATGTGATGTCGGGTCTAGTGTGAGAGAGATAGATTAGTTTTCCTACTAACCGTTGGTATTTTTCTCGGTTTGTAGACTTAGCTCCATCCACAATCTTCAATCCATGATTTGATGCCATTGGGGTTTCAGCGGGCTTGCAGTCCAATAATCATGTTTCGGCGAGTAAGTCGAGAACATACTTTTTCTGCCTTAGGAATATTCTGTGCTTGGATCTCAACACCTCTATTCCTAGAAAGTACTTTAAAGCTTCCAAGTCCTTCATCTCAAACTCCTTGAACAGGCTTTCCTTCAGATTTTGGATTTCTTCAGCGTCATCTCCTGTGATGATCATGTCATCCACATAGATGACCAAACATGTTATTTTGTCGTTCCTCTTCTTTAGGAACAGTGTGTGATCAGAATGGCTTTATTTAAAGCCATGTGTGAACATAGCCTGGCAAAACCTTCCAAACCATACTCTTGACGATTGTTTTAACCCGTAAAGGGTTTTCCTTAATCTACAAACTTGACCATTTCTGAATTCTGCCTCACATCCTTGGGGAACCTCCATGTAGACTTCTTTATCTTTTTCAAGCTCTCCATGAAGAAAAGCATTCGTAACATCAAACTGATATAAAGGCCATTCCTTACATGCTGCAACAGATAGAAGAGTTCTTACTGTGTTTAGTTTGGCTACAGGGGAGAACGTTTCTTCATAGTCTACTCCATACACTTGAGTGTATCCTTTAGCCACCAATCTTGCCTTATATCTCTCGATTGAACCATCTGCACACCTTTTTATGGTGAAGATCCAGCAGCACCCTACTGGCTTCTTTCCTGGAGGTAGAGTGCATTTTTCCCATGTACCATTCTTGATTAAGGCATCAATTTCCTTCTTCATGGCGTCCCTCCAGTGTTTGTGTTTCATTGCCATCTCGAAGGATTGTGGAATCTCTTCTTCTTCTTCTTCATAGAGTGCTGCTTCAAATGCCATTGCCATTTCAGTAAGGTGTCCCAATGTCAGATTTGATATAGAGTGACGAGACTTTGATCCTTTCCATTCTGGCGAATATCATCGCAGAGGAATACCCCTTGTGCTTCTGTGGGGTAGTTTGTACTGCCCCGTGTCTTGTTCTGTAACAGGCTTATCTGTATTGCTCCTGTCACTGTTAGTGGTTTCAGGTGAAGTACCAATATCGGGCTCAGAAGTGTTTACCTCATGATTCAAAGACTAGTCGGATAGCTCGGCAGTGTCCTAAAGCTGCATGTTCTGTTCCTGAGATTCATACTGTCCGGTGGTACTGCTAACTTTCCCTGTTGGACTGACTTCTGAGACATGATTTTGGTTAGGCACCTCAGTTTGGTTTGTCTCTCCCTCCCCCTGAATGGTGTCTCCCCAAAGAGGTAGTCAATTTAGTGCGTCACAACTCGAGGTTTCTTTCTCACTCACCCTCTCCCCCTGACCGCTAGATTGGCTATAGAAGTATTCACTCTCAATAAAATAATAATTCATAGTAGTGTACATGTGTTTGGTCGAAGGATCGTATCATCGGTACCCTTTCTGATTTTTCCCATACCCCAAGAAGACACACTTAACTACACAAGGTGAGAATATATCACGATCATGTTTGGGAATGTGAACAAACACGGTACAACCGAAGACTTTGGGGTCAAGGTGTAGGGATGATGGGACCGAGTTTTGGGAAGAGAAGATATCTATTGGAGTTTTGAAGTTAAAGATTCATGTGGGAAGTCGATTCAAAAGGTAAACAGTAGTGGCGATAACTTCTGGCCAAAAAGACTTGGGGATGTTAGACTCGAGTAAGAAGGCTCGTGTGATTTCAAGAATGTACCGATTTTTCCACTCGGCGACCCCATTTTGTTCTAGTGTATAGGCACAAGAGGTTTGATGGACAAGACTCTTTTCTTTACAGAAAGATTGCATCCTAGAGTTCACATATTCCCTCCCATTATCGGATCTTAGGATTTGAATTTTGGACTTATACTGGGTTTGGACAAGACAATAGTACTCAGAAAATTTTTCAAAGACTTTTGATTTTGTTTTTAATAAATAAACCCAAGTCATGCGAGAAAAATCATCAATAAACAATAGGAAATATCGAAAACCTTGTCCACCAGTAACCGGGGCAGGGCCCCATACATCAGAGTAAACTAACGCAAAAGGAGACTTTTCTCTAGTGTTGTTCAATTTGAAGGAATGTCGATGACTCTTTGCCAAAATACAGGTTTCACAACTCAAGACATACGAAGAAGACACTAACTCAGGGAATAATAGGTGAAGATATCCTATAGATGGGTGCCCTAACCGATGATGCACGAGCCAAATTTGTTTGTCGGTGAGTCTGTGGGTTAGCATCGCAGTACTCCGTTGGGCTATCTCATCTACATAATACAGTCCATGCCGCTCAGTGCCACGTCCAACTATCGTCCCCGTCTTGATATCCTGTAACATACAAGAACGAGGTTGCATCAACAATTTGCAGTGTAGGTCGTTGGTAACATGACTGATAGAAAAAAGCTTATGAGATAACGAAGGCACATAAAGACAGTTTGACAGGTGGAGGGTTGATGAAATAATAATGGTTCCCGCCCCCTTTACTTGTGCAAGATCCCCATTGGCTGTTTGGACAAAGGTTTTTTGGATTGGGAAATATCAAGGAAATCTGACTTATTAAAGGACATGGTGTCGGTTGCTCCATAGTAAAAAATCCAATGGTGATTTTTTGGCTCTAAATTTGAGGTTAAGGAACATGCCAACACTTGAAATTTGTTTGTGCAGTGGATGGAAGGCTGAAATTGGAGGTTATGGGTTTTATCGCAATTTCCAATACTGTGAGGCAAGGGTTTTGTAATTTTGGGAAAACTGGGGTATGAATATCCCTTCCCCAATCAGAAACCCTAGCCGCCTCTACCGAAACCCCCACTCGCACCACCACCCTTCGCCGCCGGTCCATTCGCCGGAACCCTAGCCACCGGTATACCTGTTTTACCTTCATTTCATGTTCTGGCAATGGATAGGGAGGCTTTCGCGGTGTTATTCTCTATGTCTCCATCGTTGGTACCACCGTCTCTACCGCTGCCTGTTGACGTGGAGTTGTTTCCGGCGAGGGCTCCAGTCACCGTGCTGGGAACGCTGACGCTGCCCGCCGCCAAGCTCTCGGTGAAGGTGACTCGGTTTCCCATTGCTACGGTTGCTGCAGCTCCTCCTCCGCCGCCTCCGCCGCGATTCCGATTCTACCTTGCTCGTTTCATTTCTTCCCACCAATCGGGATAGCCGTGGAGATGGAAACATGTATCACAGGTGTGTTTCTTCCCTCCACAGTGTGTGCATGTTAATTTGTTCCTGTCTTCTTCTGGTTTTCGATCTGATGAACGGTGTGTTGAGGGTCGAAAAACCAGCACCGGAGCTGAGGGTGGTCGATTTCGATCTGATGGTCGGCTTCGGTCGAATGCTCCAAGTCCAGTAGCGATTCCAGTTTGTTCTTGTTCGGGTTTGAGGACTTTCTCATTCACAGCTTCTCTCTGTACCATTCCATACGCCTTCTGGACAGATGGTAAGGGATCCTGATTTAAGATCTCTCGTCTGATTTTGTCGTGTTTTTCGTCCAGTGCCCACGCGAACTGATAAAGCCGGTGCCTTTGAGTAACTTTTTTGTATTTGTCGATGCTCTTCGGGCTTTCCATAGGATTGGGGTCTTTGGCATCAATTGAGATCCATAAATCTTGGAACTTATTCCAGAGATCTTCTAGACTCATCTCCCCCTGCTTCATGGTCATTGCTTGTCGATGTAGATCGGGCACTTGGAACGGATCTGCTCCACTTCCATATGTGAGTTCCAGGCCTTCCCATAGGTCTTTGGCGGTCATGTATTGTGACACTTGATTCACTAAACTAGATTCAAGGTTCTTTATGATCCAGTTAAAGCAGCAGTGATCCCGTTGTTGCCATTTTGAGTAGCTGGGATCGTCAGTGAGGGGGGGTTCTGAACCTCCAGCAATGTGAGAAGTCAGCCCCTTTCCTCCGATGCCTCTTTCCATCAGATTAGCCCAAATGGGATAATTATCACCATTGAATTTTTCCTCCAGGTGTATTTCTCCTAGAGACTCCAGTTGATATTGTGGTTGTTTTGGAGAATTTTCTGACTTGTTTTCTGATGTCTTTCCAGATTTATTCATGAACTTCATGAATTCGGCAAATTGTGCCGCAAAATCTGCCATGGTTTCGGTTGAGGTGGGTTTTGAATTTTCTGTGTCAGAATCTGACATTGTTTGGTTTTGGTGTTTTTGCAGGTAGAAAGGCCGAGAAGGGTATGGTTGGGACTATGATGACATTGCTCTGAGTCCCCACACCTTTAGAACTTGCTCTGATACCATCTTAAAGATGGTAAGCAAGAGAGGTGTAGGCATATTTGGAAGAAGTAGATAGGAAAAAACTACTTGTATATTTTCTTATTGTTTTAGATGTCTTATTCCCCTAGTATTTATAGGGAAATATGAGACCTTCCAACTACATCAATAAATACATTCTTTGGAACTTTACAACACTTAGGGACTCCACCACCAATAAGTTCTAGGAACTCATAATACAATAAGTAGTGGGCGACCATTAATTACTTGTTTTTCCAACATGATAGAATTTCTGGAAGTTTTTCGCTGACGAAAGTTTCACTACAAGGAGCAGATTGGAGAATAACATCACGTTGGGGAACCTGTCGTAAAGAAAAGAAATAAGGATTGGGCTCAAACACATCTCCCAAATTTTATTTAATTGTTTGGACTTTGCCCAGGATTATGTGATTTATTTATTTGTTCGACTTTTATTCACATGGCCAAGCCAATTTGTAATATAATTGGACTCTATATTTATTTGAGAAGCCCAAATATTTACTTTACTTTTCGCATATCTTCTTATTAATTAAAGTTCATTGGAAAACTTTAATTAATCAAACAGTATTACACCCTAGCAACACGTAAACCTCATTTAAATAAATTCTCTAAGTAGCCGTCACAAATATTTTTCCCATGAAATGCCTTGTTACCAATATTCAATATCTTTCATCAATTAGTGTAACAAAGGGGTAATTTGATTTTGCTCAAAATAATGGAAATAACTTGAATATAATCAGAGTATCATCTCGACCATTACATAAACTCGATCAATAATATGTGATTTCAATGGAAAACTATTTTAGCGGAAGCATTCAAGAGCGAATGACATCATGTACGGAGACACAATGCATTCAGTCACCATTCTATCAAAGAACATACTCCGTCTCTGCTCAACACCGTTCATCATCATCAATGCTCAATTTGCACATTTTTAAAACACATGCAGGGTTGAGTACTTGATGTAGTTAGTGAACACAAGCCAAATACATTTTCATAAAATTGTTATGTCAAGCCATTACTAAGTGAGCTCGGGATTTTATCTTAAAAAGGCCCGAGTACATTAAAATCATTTCATTTCATAAAATAGGATCAATCGACTGATCTTTAAGTTTTTCCATAAAGTACCATTTCATTTAATCAAAATCATAAACCTTTGACTGATCCTTGAGTTCTTTGAAAAACTGTCATATTTGTTCTTTCTGGTGTCGTGAAGGTAGCCACCTTCCAAAGTCACAAAACAATAACCGGTCAACCCGCTCGATGGCTCACGGTCTCTGGTGTACACTAGTCAAAGTAGGGACGCTACCCACACTGAGACCCGAATTCGATTAACCATACGTGGCAACAACCACATCAGATAGGTCCCATATACCACATCTAAACTATACATGAACCGGAAATGTGGCCACATTTCGAGTCCAACAGACCAGCCAACTCAGAGGACGACTCTCGATCCACATGTTGTGTATACTGGCCTGGGTGGACACACTCTCCATACCCAGACCTTAATTCGATTATAATATAATTGGTCTGGTAGGGACGCTCCCAGTGCTAGACTAACAGATAGACATTTCTCAAAATAAAATATGGCATGACAAAATATTTGTATCCTCATTTCCACATAAAACCAGTTTGAAACATAACCCGTGTTTATCGGTCAACGCCGAGCATCGAATAACATCATATCAACTAAGTCGAACATCGTATAACATCATATCGGCAAGGCCGAGCAATTCACAATCCACTCAAAAAAGCTATATATAGCAACACATGACAATCACTTCCACTTTAAGAACATATACCACATCATCATGGATTAAAAATAATAATTTCGATCATTCTTAAAAGGACATGACTTGAATAAAAGCCCACGCGTAGCACCAATTTCAATATAAGATAGACTTGGCACTTAATGCGTATTTAAACCGAAAGTCCACCTCATTCACTTAAAAGATCTCGCACTTGCGTATTCCTCTTTCCAAACTTAGAGTCTCACAGAACAATTCTCTTTTAACAATAAGGCAGTAACACAACAATCAGCGCGAGAAAACTACTAATTAGAATGCATGCACCCTAATTAAAGTCTTTTATCTCGTTTTTCAGTTTTCGTGTATTTTTTTTATTATCCGGAAGCCACCCAAAATTTCCGCCATTGAATCCTCTATTTTCCTCCACGATTTAAATTAATTATTGGCCCAAGATTTAATTAATTAAAACGCACCTTATTTCTCCAATCATTAGGGAGGCCCAAACAAAAGTCAAACTTGCTCCCTTCCATCACTATCGGTATTCCCCATTCTCTCTCCCTCAACACAAATGAAAAAAAAATCCCCAAATGGTAGCCTTCTCCGAAATAAGGATTGGGCTCAAAGATCTAAACATCTCCTACATCTTATTTAATTGTTTGGACTTCGCCTAAGATTATGTAATTTATTTATTTGTTGAGCTTTGGCCAAGCCAATTTGTAATATAATTGGACTCTATATTTATTTGAGAAGCCCAAACATTTACTTTACTTTTCGTATCCCTTCTTATTAATTAATGTTCATGGAAAATTTTAATTAATTTTATCGTTACGTTCCCAACAAAGATTAAAATCGCCCAACGCAACAATTAATATTTAGTGTTGTTCCAAGGGTTTTTGGCTTTTAAAACCAAAAACTTTCTCCGAATTCCGGTTTTTACCATGAACTATGAGATTGATTTTTAAAACCACGAACTTTCAAGTCGTTAGGTTTTTCCCCCTTATGGGTCAACGGCCAAACCCGGGTGTCTACATGTCAATTTTAATCCTATTTGTCATTAAAATGATTACTTGGATCCTAGTCACAATTATTTTGCAAATGACAACTTTTATTTGAGCAAAGTACAACTTTTATTCATACACCAAATACTTAAAACATTTATTCACACAGCCAACTTTTATTCCTCAAAAATCAACAAACATGAAGTTGGGGCTTCTTCTTCTTCTTCTTCTTCTTCTTCTTCTTCTTCTTCTCCTCCTCCTCCTCCTCCTCGCATATTTGGGGAATCAAAGGCCTCACTTCCTTGTCAAAAATCTGGCCCACATTGTTGTCGTCTTGCCCGAAAAAACCATCCAAATTGAAGCACTCATTTCGACTACATCAGCAGGAAAATATCAATTACTCATTCGAAAAACCCAAAATTGAAAATTTCAAGTCACGAATTCAAAGGTTTAACCTGGTTTCTTGATCTTTGAGAAGAGCGGTGACTTCATTTGAGGATGAGGCTTCCGATTCTTGGAGAGATACGCAGGAGATGGGGTGTCCATTTCTGGAAGAAATTTCATTAGGGAGAAAGGGGCAAAGTCGTACGATCACTCTGACCTGCGCAATTGAGATGGATTGGTGACGATTTTGGCCGGGGTTGAAAAGGTTTGGCACTGAGTTGGTGTGACGCAGAGCTTTTCTGATTGAGTGGCCATGATGATTTGAGATTTTTGAGCAACAGAGGAGAAGAGAAGACGATGCTATAAGAGTATGATGAATGGGATTTTCGATTTTAGGGTTTATGAGAGTTGGGTAATGTTTTAAATGTGTTTGAACGTAAAACGACGTCATTTAAGGGTCCTAAATCCGGCGTCCATGTCATTTTTTTGGCTGTCCACGTTGGACAAGTTCTGTACCTAACGACTTGAAAGTTCGTGGTTTTAAAAACCAATCTCATAGTTCATGGGAAAAACCAAAATTTGGGGAAAGTTTTTGGTTTTAAAAGCCAAAAACCCTTGTTCCAAATATTAATTCCTCTACCGATCCTTGATTAAAACACGCCGCGTACTACATATAGTACTTTATTTTAAAACGATTAGGCACATAAATAATAACAAGAGAAATTCCTTGTTGTTATTCCATGTAGTAACCGCAATTTGAACTTCTCTTGATCGATCGTACTATCCAATACTCCTTAAATCGAGTGTATAAAACTAAGTAAAAATTTGGCTCACAAATTCCACCTTCTTTCGAGAAAAGAGATAGAAAAAAGTCGGGGGTGTTACAAAAGATAATAAAAGTAGGAAATGGAGAAACGTAAAGAGAATGAAGTACAAGAAATAATAATGTTTGATTAATGAGAAAATGACTCAACTATTGTGGAACGGAGGAAATACTAACTTACCCATATTTATAATCATTACTTAATCTAGAGTTCTCAACTCAATTCTTAAATTATTCTATATATTTAGATTTTTATTGATTTTTCTCTCTAAAAATCTAAATGTTTACTAGATAGTATCTATATCCTAGAGAAATACATATTTTGATAATTCTATTAAATTATGTAGATATTCTAATACCTAATTCTAGATAATTTTATTACATCTAGATATTTATACATATATAATATCTAGATATTTATATCATAAAAATCAAATTTATTTATTTTATTCCGACATAATCACGAGAATAATTAGTGAACTAATATGAAGATTGGACACGAGAAATAAAAAACATGCATAAGATAACAACGAAGAAATATTGAGCTTCTAGCAAATCTCCTTCTGTATAATGTGTGTATATTCTTCGGGGCGTGGTTTCTACTTCAAGCAGAGAAGAGAATTTTTTTTGTTTAATTGTTACTGAGTTTTTTTTATAATAATAATGAAAATAGAAGAGCTGAAACTCTTTAATGAATAGTGATATATATGTAGGTTAATTAAATTTTTTAATAGTTTGAATATTATTTTCCTGTTTTTATTTCTCTTTTTATGGAGTATTTATTTTATATATGTTGATGTTATACCGCATGGAATATTAAATGAGAATTTATTTTATATATGTTGATGTTATACCGCATGGAATATTAAATGAGAAATATATGATGTTTTATTTTATGGGATAATGGTGGTATCTGAAATAAACTTTTTCAAAATTTGATATTTTTCACGAATTAAAAAAAAAATTGGCGTAGAATATTACAAACTTTGCAGTTTGTTTGTTATTTCGCAAACTGATCCAAACAAGACATTTTCATCAAAATCTTATTTTACGTGGGCAACTGTGATACGTTTTATGATTATTTTAAACCATTTTTTAAGTTCATAACAAGTATGATAAAAAGTCCTGTAGAAAAACACATTGATTCAATTGTGTCAAGTATGATAAAAAAAAAAGCCTCGTAAGTTAGTCAAACTGGTGATAAGCATGCCGTGGAAAATACCAAACTAAGTGCAAAGTTTGTGATATAGACCAATTTTAAAGTTCATGGAAATACCAAATTCTAGTCAAAGTTCATGGTTTTAGGGACCAATATCTCTTATTTTATAATGGAGAAGTTAACAATTTCGTTAAATAAAATCGAATTATATCGAATAAAAACATAGACTTGCTAAAATGAAAAAAAAAGGTATAGGAATCTAGTGAAACAAACCATCAAAATATAGGAACCAATAGATATGTTTTCTCGAAATTGTTTTATATAGAATGATTTTTCTATAAAAAAATCCTAGCTTTAAAGACACGATAACTTAGGGTCATGTTAAAATGCGAACTACATTACTGTTTCCTAAAAACTCCAAACTATGATCTGTATCGCTAAATTTCATGATGTGATGTCAACAGATGACAAAATAATATCAACAGAAAATGTGAATATTGTGTTGAAATTTACTGTTGATGTTATTTTGTAATCTGTTGACATCACATCATGAAATCTAACGATCCAGATCACAGTTTGGAGTTTGTACTATATTTAGAATTTGCATTTGATTACATCCCTGATAACATAATAGCCTAAATTCAAAATATTATTATAAATATAGTTTAAACTTATCTCTATTGCTCATTTTAACATTAATTCAACTTGATTGACACCGTGTTGACATTTTCTGTTGATGTTATTTTGTACTTTGTTGACACCAGATATAAAATTTAACGGTCCAAATCACAGTTTGGAGTTTGTACCTATATTTAGAATTTGCATTTGATTACGTTATTAATAACCTAAATTTAAAATATTATTATAAATATAGTTTAAATTATCTTTATTGTTCATTTTAACTTTAATTCAACTTGTTAGCAATATAACTCACTAAGTCTCGCCATTATTTAATTCGGGCTATAAAATAAACAAAAAATAAATAAATTCTTACTACTATATTCAAAGTAGGTGGCATTCTATTGAGAATAACCATTTATAAAAATAAATTGAATGAATATAGGAGTATTAAATTGGAAAGCTTGTGATAGAAGGTCGAGCACGTGGAATGGGCTAAGATATGGAGTACATGTATAGCATTGAAGAAGAAGCCTCCATTAATTAAATACTGCAACTCTCTTTACTATCATCTTCACATTAATTCCCTTCTCCATTTCTTTTTCTTCTTCTGCCGACACTTTATACACGCATGCATACTGCATTTTTTTTCAATTTTATTTTCATTAATAGTATTTTCATAGTATATTCTTTATCAAAATTAATGTGCACCTTGAAATGCTGAATAATGTCAAACAATTTCACGGCATCTCCTTAAACTATAAATGTCCCACAAAATATGGAAGTGAATAAAGTCAAATGAGGGTTCCCCAGTAAAAAAAATATATTAATTTATTGTTTATAGAATAGTAGTAATAATTTCGAGGTAAACCCTCAAGTGAGAATTTTGTTTCTTCCATCGTCAATTTCACGTTTACTATTTTATAATGAACATTTATTAG
Source organism: Salvia hispanica (assembly GCF_023119035.1). NCBI lineage: Eukaryota > Viridiplantae > Streptophyta > Magnoliopsida > Lamiales > Lamiaceae > Salvia > Salvia hispanica. The sequence continues at coordinate 16,316,542 of NC_062970.1, forward strand.
GTAAAAGTAAGAATGGTCGCATTTCAATTGATCCTGTATATATTGCTGTATAAATTATATTTGTTCAGAATATGTTATAGTATTACTGTTTACGTAAAGAACTAAAAAACATAGATTCTAAAATATATGTCGATTAAGCGATAGCATGTTATCTACTATATAATAAAAATGAAATATTCTTCTAGATATTTCAATCTAATTAATAATTCACGAGCTATTGCAACACATCTTGTAATTATGTACTGGAGCTTTATGAGATCTATATGTTAATAAATCAAGCTTTAATTTGCTGTTATTGAAAATGAATCAATTTAGTGAATACCAGCGAGATTTTGATAACATTGAGGCGGACTCGAGTTTCGTCAATTTAATTCAACAAATTGTTTAAGATCTAATAGCTAGCAATTAAGGAATTGAAGAGTATGCGTTGGTAAATCCCGTGACTATTTTATGTGCCAGTTTAAGGAATATCGAAAGATGGACAGATGACCGATGATTGAAGTTAAAAAGCAAGAATCGAACCTCTGATGATTTAATTGAGGATGAACGAGTATTATACCACTCGATAACACTCCTTAGGTTTAGGGGTGCATTTTTTTTTTTTTTTTGATGAGTTACAATATGATCAAAACAAAAAGGTGGCGAAGAACAGCAAAGCAGTTGAAAGTATAAATATTGAAATCGATGTATTGACAAAAAACAAACATTTTATCAAAAATCACTATAGAAACAAGAAAACAAAAGCTAGTTAAAAGATTGTTGTTTGACGTCTTTATTCACCGGAGAAAAGTGGTCTCATAACAACATACACACACAAGAATCGAACACACACAAGAATCGAACGTCGACATGTTTAAGGAATCGAAATTTCCCATATGTTTCTCAATTACCACTTTGTGCTGAGCTTTATTTTCCATGTATAAAATGTTTGAAATCAATATTGAGATTTATTAATAATTAATATGTTATAAGTACGAGGCAGTTGAAATTACAGCAAGAAGTCAATATTAGAATCTAAACACTGTCATATCATTGGAAATGAAGATGAAGATGGGATTATTGTTATACTAGTATGGAATGAGATACCATCTGTTTCCAAATTATTAGTAAATAATTAAGAGAATTGGTGGTGGTACTATATTTGTGTAGCAGTATATATGTGTTAGTTATGAAAATATGTTAGTGACTTTTATAATTTGTATTTTTTATAACAACAATATAAATAAAATTTAGTATATAATTATGTCGCTAGGATAAATTTGTAGATTATGCATATTCTAGTATATAAATATTTTATACTTTATACTAGATGAATATATGTTCGTCGGTGACTTCGTTGTATTATACTCTATTTAATTGAAATAAAACTATTTACAGTCTTGCAAAGAGGGGTATTGACACTTCATTTTACCAAAGATTTCCAGCATTAATGTGATTCGATGTTCTGATTTCTGAATCACATACACACGCATTTAATGTGCATCTTATTTGTTTTGATATAATTTTTGAGATGCAAGAAGTGAGTGAGATTCTATGCATTATCTGATGTGATATTTGTCATTAAGAGAGAATGGCGCCTCTTCTTTCTCTCATCCTACTTATTTTACAAGGCATTCCCTTTTCAACGAAACAAGGCATTTAAATAATACTATTGAAATATTAATACATAGCATTGGATGTCTCCTCTTTATTAATTAGTTCATGGATTTAGACAGCTAAAACACTTACTTAAGGACTAGGAGTACTTTTTTTTCAACAAGACATTCATACTTCAACAACTTAATTTCTCCTTTTTTTAGTATATGACTATTGACATTTAGGACTTTTTGTTGGGGAATAAAAAGAGTATACAACGAGTTCACATGATACCAATTTCTCCTTTTTTTATGTTTTGCTTCATACTATCAAAGCTGAATTAGACATGATTAATTTATATAAATATGTCGATTTTTCTGTATACATGTACAAAATATGTAAATTACAAGTTCTATTGTAAATTTGACAAATCTTTTCACTTGTTATAATATGTTATTGGGATAAATACACGTATGATTGGCTATGACTTATGAGCATTTGATATTTTTATGGTAAAATTAATCTCAATTAAATCAATCTCAGTTAATCTCGTATCAGTTTAATGACAACTTGACAAGTAACCGATTGTCCCTAATAGTAAAAAAAAAAAAAGGAAAAACAGAAAACATGATAATATTATTAGTGAATTAATTAAAGTAGAGGAAAATATATCCGTGCGGTCATAATCAGAATAAAGCGAGTTTAAAAAGGGTAGAAAAAGTTGATAAAAGGCAAATGAAGGGTGTGGAGTTTGTACAGGATAAGCCTATGAATCCTTTTTCTTTTCATAGCTAGATAAGATTCATATCGTTTTGTGCATTGTGTAATATGCATTGTTGTAGTATATAATACTGACATATAACAATTACTATTGCAATAAAGCTTGTAATTTACATATTTTGTTTTACATGTATACAGAAAAATTGACATGAAAAAATAAATCGAATAGCAAGTGAAAAGATTTGCCAAATTTTCTAGTTTGGGGCACTGAGTTTTCACATTGCATCCAAATTTATTGGCTAAAGCCAAAATACAATATGTACCACACAAATGGTATATAGTTTTGAGAATGATAGTACTAACATTTTCTCATTTACTCGCCAATAAATGCATTTGTCAGATTAATAATTTATGATTAATATGCATTGCAAATTATACAAATGTTAATAATTGATGTCTTTACCCTGCAAATGGGGAATTATTCACCTTTTCATGAAGACCACTCATCATCATATTGTGGAACCTTCCGTGCCTACTCCCTACAAACTTTGTCCAATTAATAGTAGCAAATGTTTGGTGACAATAAAATTACGTAAAATACATACCCATGGAAAAGGTATATCTCACTTTAAGTACCCATTTAGCAAAAATATCTCAATCGTAAATTTATTTAGTAACTGTCAAATTCGTGTAAAAAACTATACTAAAAAGTACTATGACAAGTCCATTATCAGCACAAATCTTAAACATTAGTTTTGCATAAAATTTCATAACTTGGGAAAATTTTCCTGCTGTCATCACGCAAAATCGTCGACTAAAACATTACACGTTTGGCGAACATTTGTGACAACAATGTTTATGACAAACAAATTTATCCAAAGAAAACAAGTTTTTTAGTATCATATTTTTGTTTATGAAATGTTTTCTAATTCGGAAAAATATAGGATGTGATAGAGAAAAGTAGCAAAAGGGGATATGATGATGAAAAATCACATGGGTTTTGGGGGAATCATAAGAAATTGGGTTCAAATCTATAATCCCACATCAATTCGGGTCCAAGTCAAACCAAAAGGTAGCAATGAGAATCGGGAAAAGCAACCCACATTATTAAAGCAAGATGAAGATGATGCTCTCCACTATATCTCAAACTAACCAAAATAATACTCATATACCTCATGCAAAACAGCTGTGTTGGCTTTCCTGCTGTATTACATCATGTTGAAATTCCTTCAACTAATCAACAAACACAAATCTTGAAGAACTAATTAGCAGCAGCAGTATTACCCTTTTCCGACTGCCACTGCCGTTTATACTAGGCACAAAAACAAATTGGTGAATAAGAACAAAATCCCAATGGATTTGCCAATACTAATATTAAAGCTTTTCACCATTTGAGATAAACTAACCAAAAAATTAGCCTCCAACCAACCCCTCTAGTTGGATTCTGTTACAAACAGAGATTTAATGGAGGAACAACCCACAACCTACTACAAATCTAGTTTGTTATTTCCTGCTGTGTTAGTAATAAAAATTACAAACTGCACTACCCATATATCAACATTTACCACACTACTCCCTCATATCTCTACCTTCCACATTAGGTTATCAATGGTGGTGGTAGGCTGAGCCTTCTCCAGCGCTGCAACTTTCGCACGGTTACCCAGCTTCCCCCTCTCCTCTACCGGGAGCTCACACGTTTCGCTGATTGAGGCCGACCCCAAGTCAGCAGGCGGAATGAAGCAGTCCATCGACAGACCTGGGACGTTGAAGGCGACCTCCTCAATCGTCCAGGCTTCCTCCATCCTGGTTTTGGTGTGGCTCATCGCCATCTCCCCAAACCGGAAGAGAGTCACCACAGATCGCCCCGAGTGAGCTATCATGATCCCTTCAACGGGCCGATAGTCATCCAGGAACGAGTTGATGGTGGTCTCCCAGTAAACCGCATCGCCGCCGCTGGATTGGATGCGGGTGAGATGGGAATCCTCCATGTGAATCAGCAACCCTGTCTTCTGGCTGAAGTAGCCGAACAGGACATGCCTTATGACCTCAGCAGGCCCCTCGCTCCTCGCCTTGAGCGTCCGAGGATCAGCAGCAAGCTTCAGAATGAAGCAGTCTTCCCCATTGATGTTCTTCTCCCCAATGCAAATCGAATCAGCGAACATACTAGCAGTCGTTCTTGGATCAAGCCCCTGCATATTCAAACATCAAGATGAGTAAAGAAACACTCTGTGCGAAGACGATCTGATGCCACTGTTTTCACCTGAAGGGAGCGGCGAAGGGGCCTAACCGGCCCCTTGGCCGTGTGAGCGCCGAGCCAGGGCGTGTGCCTCCAAACCAGCTTCCCATTGCAGCCAGCATGAACCTTGCTCCCTCCCACAGCAAGCTCAACATACCACATATCGGGGCTCATCTGCCATAGCACGAATCCGCCTGATTCAGCAGCTCTACTCACATTTCTGTTCTTCACTACTTTAGTCGCTGTTTCGAACTCAGAAGCCACCATCTTCACCTTCCCCATCGCGTAGGCATTCCTCACCGCGTTCTGCACCTTCTGCCCGCCCGAAGCGGCAGTATACTGCTGCACTATATACTGCGCCGATGAAGTTTCCTACCACATTGTCAAAACCTCATTAGAAAATTTCAGCACACCAAATTCTTAACTAAATCTCAACAATGTGCCAATTGTTTCATCACCAGAGAAGATAAATCATAAATTCACAGAAATTGATGAAGGAGAACGCGTACAATGGGGGTATCCTTGATGCTGAGATGAGGCAAAGCGTCCATGGCGAAAACGTGGACCGGAGCGAGCGGCGCCCCCATTACTCCTAACAGCAGCCGCAAATCGGACCTCCTGGTGACGCCGGTGCTCTCATCGACGGCTACGGACGGGTTCCGAGTGAGCTGGCCGCGCATCCACTGGCCTAGTCCGGAGCCGAGGCGTTTGGAGTCGCCGATTTCGTCTCCGTCCGGATCCGGACCCTCCATTAGAGGCGTGAGCGTCTCCCCGACGGGCCTCAGGCTGCCCGATCTCGCAATCAAGGAGTCGGAGTTGCTGGCGCCGACTTTCCGGCGGAGGAGGCCAGACATCGGCGATCTGCTCCGGCCAGGACTCTTCCCCCGCGACCTCGCCGGAGATAGGCCGCGCACCACGTCCTCTAATGCCGAGAAGAATCCCTGGCTCCGCTTCCTCTCCATCTCCTCGCCGTAAATCAAATATGTAAATGAATAGTGTATGTAACGAAATCAGACTACGACTGCCATTTCGGCGTGAGATGTTTTTTTCTGTTAGCAGAAGATGGAATATCGGCGGCAGTGAGAGAGAGAGAGAGAGTGATGTGTGTGTGTGTGTTTTACTTTTTAGTTAGAGAAGAAGTGGGGAGTGATTGAATGAGTAATGAGTAGAGAAGTGTGAGGGTTATTTAGAGAGAGAAAGTAGTGAGAAAGCGACTTGCGGAAGGAGTGCTGCTGCTTTTTCACACACACTGGTGAATTATGAGTGTGAAAGGTGAGGCGGCCTCAAATGTAAATTTACTAACATTCCAGGACTTTAATTCAAATATCTTATTCTTCTTCACAAAATTGCATGTGCCTCTTAACCTAAATACGGAGTATATCTTATTTAAGAATTTTTTAGGTCGGATTTAATACTTGTTGTTTGATGCTATATTTATGTATACACAAAAATATGTTTGATCCTCCATCGTGATTTTGCCATGTTGTATTTAGATTATTCCATTAACCCCACTCAAAATAATAAATAAGTTTTGAATATTATACACGTGTGCATAGAATATAGAAAATCATAGATATGTACCACAATAAACATTTACTACTACTACATGTCATGAATTTTTTTTGCCTTTCGGCTCATATATATTTTGGCATGTCATCAATATTCCAAAAAATTTAGATAATTGAAATTTTATAAATATTTTATTTCAAATTCAACATAATTTTACTAAATTTTATATTTAAATGATTGTTTGTTAAAGTTTAAATATCATTAAACGGAAAACTATTAACACGGGGTGTATTTTCACGTATATATTGTTTCAAAATAAATATGCGAAGCTTGTTAGCGTATCTTTGTTCAGGAAATCATGTATTGCCGATCATTTGTTCATCAGATCAATTTCATTTTATGAATATACTATCATTTTAAACTAAGGTTGAGGTAGCTCAAAAAAATCTAAATCAAATTTGATAGAGAAATAAATTTGGCAAGTTGTTATCTTGCACTGTGGATTTTAGTGGGAATAATTATGGGGTGGAGGACAACGTATGCATTGATTAACATGTTCCGCCGTTTGTATTTTTGTTGTTGTCCACTCATTCCCACCTGAGTTAGATTTATATACACATTTATGCAATTGCATATAAAATGGATTTTAACGTACACTATCCTAAAATTGTGCTTTATTTATTTGACTATATAAAAGTACTCCAAATTTTCATTCTCTATTGTCTTATGTATATTTACAATTGTCATTTGGATCCAATTAGGATTTATGATTACCTTTTTTACATTCAAACGGGATTTTATTCAGTAATGAATTATTACGATTGACTATTTTAAATTGGAATAAATAGTTTGTTCAAGCATTAACTTTTAGTGATGAATACGGAGTATTAATTAGTATCCTCTCCGTTTCATGAAACTTTTTTTTTATACTTATTTTGGAAAAATGATATGTATAAAATAGTTTAAGAAGAGAGAATGTAAAATGAGAGAGAGAATTATCTATTATTATGCACAATATATTTATACATTAAAAACCATATTATTTACAATTTTATCCATTTTATATATTAAGGACGGAGAGAGTATTAATCTACTATGCACAATTATATGTTTGCACATGGGTCAAGTCAAGTGCGTGTGTTGTTTGTTCATATAGTTAAAAATGTATTAAGAAAGAGCATGGACAAGAGGTTCTATAAATTATAAGTTGCTTCCAAATGAAGGATCCTCAATTAGATTGTTTTATTTTGTTATTACATGTGAAAAGCAAAAGTGTCTACACGAATGGTACCATGATATGTCCGAATAAAGTCCTTCAACACACGTTACACAAGAATTTATTTCGAGACGATATTATCTACTAGTATAATATATTTTGATTTATCCCATAAAATAATGCATATTAGAAATTAAGTATTTTAGTTTATTTTTCTATAAAAGGGAAAATGCTCAAGTCACAACTCTCATCCATAATGAGAAAAGTCTCCGATCAAATTAAAGACACAACTTGACTCCAACAGCCTACATATGAAGCATATTACGCTATGATCCAAAATTTATAGTAATATTCAACAAAAATATAATCTTTCCAATTGCGACGACTCCGAGTTCACAAATGGACTATTTAGGGCATCTATAATGGAGGGGAGGATGCGACGCCCTAATCCCCGCCCTATGCTCCACCACATCAGCATTCTATCCTTCGTCACTTTCATCTGTAATGGGCGGGCTATAAATATAATCTTTCCAATTGCGACGACTCCGAGTTCACAAATGGACTATTTAGGGCATCTATAATGGAGGGGAAGATGCGACGCCCTAATCCCCGCCCTATGCTCCACCACATCAGCATTCTATCCTTCGTCACTTTCATCTGTAATGGGCGGACTATAGCCCGCCCTATAGTTTTTACTTCTATTTTGTATTTAATTTATGTATACAAATATATCAAGCAACATAAATATAAAAAAAAAGCAACACAATTAAGGCAAATCCTACATTTACTTAATTAAAAAAAAGTTACAAAATTAGGAAAAAAAAAAGTGCACTACATATAAAAAGAGGCTAGTCTAAAGCATTCTCAACTTGCGGCGGAGGCCATCGATCATATCCTGGAGGTACGCGATTTGAGCCGGGTTGTTCGTCTGCATGAGGGCGTTGTGCGTCTCCAACAACGTCCTATAGTCGGAGGAGGCCACTAACTCCGTGTAGGCATGTGCTGCAGCCGAAGTCGGGGCTGTGGTCGCGCTCAGGGTCGGGCTCGGGGCCTGGTCAGGCGGCGCGGCTTGTGAGGATGTCGCCTTGCCTTTGCCCATGGCAGCCTTGATGCCAGCGGGGCGCCGGGAGGACATCAGTGTGGCAGAAGTCTCATCCTCGTACACCGGATGGTTGAGGTCCATTGGGTTGCGCCGCTGTCGCTGCTCGTATAATCACCGGCGAAGGTGCGCTTCGCCCTCTTCTTCGCCGCTGTCGATTGGGGCAGCACACCTCCAACGAACTTCTGCTTCTCCTTCAAGAGCGCCCAGGACTGGTAGTGCTTGAAATCGCCGTACAATGACATGCACGACTTCACCGCTTTTTCGCGCACATCCGCGAGACTCTCGCCGCTGCCCTGCTCCCTCGCGCACTTCTTGTACTCCCTAAGAACAAATTGACTTGCTTCTTTATTTGTTCCCAGTGCTTGCGGAACGGCTCTCTTTGGCGCTTGTAGGCATTCGGCGGCTTGGCTTCGTTGTATTTTTCAGCGATGCGCTCTCAATACGCAGTAATCTTCTGGTTGTTGGCGAACACCGGATCCTCTGAAATGTCAATCCAACACCTCGTCAAGACGATGGATTCTTCTGGCTGGTAGTTCGTCCTCCCCGGGGTGAACTCTTCATTCACCGCCGGAAACGACAACTTCTTTGCCTTGGGCCGCCTCTTCTTGGTCGCGGCCGGCGAGGTGGGGCGGGTGTGCGGGTGGGAGAAGGCTCCATGTCTGACAGTCCGTACGAGTTCGTGCAGAAATTGGGATCATATTGGGTGTTGATGTCGAAGGGCCAGTATTCATCGGGTTCTATACCCGGCCACCGTGCAACACCACCAAACATAGGATTATTCGTACTTGGGTAATCTCCGGGATTCATTTTATTTGAAATATTGAAAGGAGTGGAAATGGAGTGAAAAATGAGATATATATATAGTGTGTGAAAATTGAATAATAAAAAAAAATAAACGAAAACGCGTCGCCCACAGTGGTGAACGATGCGACGGGCAACGCGCATCGTCCGCGGATGATGGAGAAGCCATCATCCACGATGCCACAGTGGCGGACGAAGGGACGGAAGATGCATCGTCCGACGCATCCTCCGCCCCATTGTGGATGCTCTTAATGTTAATATATGAAAATCGTGTGCCATTACACATGAATAATTTTATATTATTGAGATTCTGGTGTGTCTAATGTTATAAATATTTCAGATATGACTTCAACAATAAAATTAATGTTGGAGACGAATATTTGTGTTGTTCGATCTACTTGTAAGGATTCGGGCTCCAAAACTACCAAGAACCACAAACTAATACCGAGAACAACAGAAACAAGAAATAAGAGCACACTATGAATTACGTGGTTCGCAATCTCTTGCCTACATCCACAGAGAAGAAATGATGGGGTTTATTGATCTAAGTGTAAAGGATGAGATGAGTTCCTCTCTACAATTTGAAACGCTCAAGCTAATCACAAGAAGAGGTAACTATCAAACTGCAACTAGAAGATGAGAATGTGTGTGCGTCGTGTGTTTCTCTCTGATTCAATGAGCTATATACTAGAGATTAAAATCAAGATTTTCTAACTACTCTTCAAGGAAAAACTGTTATAACCGCTTTCTCCAACGGCTAGTTGAGCTCCAACAACCGAGCTCACCCTCTGCCTCTCTTTTTTGAGCCTAGATGCTCCCAGCTCAAAATAGAATCATCAAGTTGCAACGGTCACACCTTCACACTACTAAATGAACTTGTTATTTTTTTTACTTACGTAAGATAGCATAAAATCGCTGAACAAGAAAACCAAACATCTAGGTTATAAATTAGATGATCTAGCTCATTGAACATTCAAATATCCAATTTACAAATTACTAATTTGATTAATTTTTCAATATATAAATACCGAGGAGTGATCAAGGTCTAACTAATTTTAAGTGTATAACTAGAGAATAAATCTCAGCCACTCATTATCTTAATCTAATGACTAAATTAAGTATTCATTTTCTATTAATAAAAATTGTATGGCGGTAGTTTGGGAAATCAACTTTGTTCCAGATTCTGACATACACATCACATTCATACATACTCTCTCTCTGTCTATCTACATGAAGGAAGTGGAGGAACACGATTCAATCTCCTCTCCGGCTTAGAGTGAAGTGTTTGTGATCCTTGCTTATAGTGCATTGTTTTTTCAGTTCAATGAAGTAAAATGTGCTTAAAATGAAGTATTTCATGCTTGGAGTGAAGTGTTTGTGATCGTGCGCTATTTTTTTCATTTCAGTGAAGTAAAACGTGCTTAGAGTGAAGTATTTCATGCTTAGAGTGAAGTGATTGTGATCCATGCATATAGTGCACTGTTTTTTCAGTTCAGTGAAGTAAAATGTGCTTAAAGGGAAGTATTTCATGGTTAGAGTGAAGTGTTTGTGATCCGTGCTTATAGTGCACTATTTTTTCATCTGAATGAAGTAAAACGTGTTTAAATTGAAGTATTTCATGCTTAGAATGAAGTGTTATGATCCTTGCTTATTGTGCACTGTTTTTTTTTAGTTCAGTGAAGTAAAATGTGCTTAAAGTGAAGTATTTCATGCTTAGAGTGAAGTGTTTGTGATCCATGCTTATAGTGCATTATTTTTTCATTTCAGTGAAGTAAAACGTGCTTAGAGTGAAGTATTTCATGGTTAGAGTGAAGTGTTTGTGATCCGTGCTTATAGTGCACTATTTTTTCATCTCAGTGAAGTAAAATGTGCATAGAGTGAAGTATTTTATGGTTAGAGTCAATTGTTTGTAATGCATGCTTATAGTGATCTGTTTTTTCATCTTAATGAAGTAAAATGTGCTTAGAGTGAAGTGTTTGTGATCCTTGTTTATAGTGCTGTTTTTTCAGTTCAGTGAAGTAAAACGTGCTTAAAATGAAGTATTTCATGCTTAGAGTGAAGTGTTTGTGATCCATGCTTATAGTGCACTATATTTTCATTTCAGTGAAGTAAAAACGTGCTTAAAGTGAAGTATTTCATGGTTAGAGTGAAGTGTTTGTGATCCTTGCTTATAGTGCACTGTTTTTTCAGTTCAGTGAAGTAAAACGTGCTTAAAGTGAAGTATTCCATGGTTAGAGTGAGTGTTTATGATCCATGCTTATAGTGCACTATTTTTTCATTTTAATGAAATAAAAGGTTCTTAGAGTGCAGTATTCCATGATTAGAGTGAAGTGTTTGTGATCAACATGTATGTACGCTATAAGGCATTCAAACATCACTATAAGGTATTGAAACATCACTATAAAGCATATTCACAGTACAAGTATTCAATTATTAAAAAAAATAGCTTGTAAAAATCATCTGAAACTACATAGCTATGAACTAAATAAATAAAAAAGAATTTAACAGAATATTAATGTAAGTTATGAATTGACTATTGAATTTGAATGAATCGAATATGTTTACGGTGAACTAAATGACACATGTTATTAACTATATCATATTCTATAAAATTTGCAACCATTTTTTCACATCTATGTCCATGTGTTTGCTACAATCTTCATACTGTCTTGATGTTGCCATAAGTTAGTCAATGACTCATGGTTCATCTTCAATAACATTAATGCGCTGCAATACTTTGATCTTAGTCTCTGATTCAGTTGCTCTATATCATTCTCTTCATCTTTCTTTATGTATATCTGTAGCTTTCGAAAGATTAACAGAAAGTCCTATCATTTAAAGAAAGTAAAAAAAGATTAATATCAACATTCAATATAAAGCCAAAATAATTCACTGTAATCAGTATATACTTCACTGTGATCATAATATACTTCACTCAAATGGCAAAACAGTACACTCACATGTTATTATACTAGTTTACTATAAACAAAATATACTGCACTATAAGCAAAATATACATCACTTAAATGCAAAATAGTACACTCATATGCCAATATAGTTCACTATAAAAACAACATACTTCAATACAAGCACAATTTACATCACTCAAATGTCAAAATAGTATACTCATATGTCAATATATTTCACTATAAACACAATATACATAACTCAGATGTCAACTCACATGTCAATATACTAGTTCACTATAAACACAATACTAATTCACTGTAAACATAGTATACTTCACCGTAAGCATAATATACTTCATCAAGTTCCAATCGTGATTCTTTTCATCCCTGCAGATCTCTCTCTCTCTAGAAAGACTATGCATAAGAATAAGATTAGTGTGTGTAAATGTGTATTTTTTTCACTCCCGTAATGCACAATTATAGTTTGAAGCACAGTTGCAATAGAGACATAAACATATATACTTTTATCCAATTAGAGTAGTAAGTATATATATATATATAGAGAGAGAGAGATGACAGTCACTACTAATGGTTATACGATCCCAACCAAAAACAACAATGGCTACACCACCACCGATCTCTATCCCGACGCCACTCCGGCGAGACCCTTCGCCGCAAACATCCCATAGCCCAGCCCTACCCCAACGCTGGCGTAAACGATGACTAGATGTTGAAACTTATCGGGAAGTAAGAGAAGCGGCTGAAATGAGCAACAGAGATAGAGGAAACGGCAGAACCCTAGGTTTCCATTGAGAGAAGAGAGTGGAGAAGAAGAAGCGCAGTGGGTTATGGCGAAACGATATATTTTTCAAAATGAGTGTAATTGATTTTAACCCTAACTTTTGTAAATGACTATTTTGCCCCCGCCTTATTATAGTGTACTAATTCATTCTTGTAATGAAGTAAAATCTGGGACAATTTCAAAAGCATATGTTGAATATCAGCCCTTAATTTTCTTGATCGTGTGGCTGAGATTTATTAAGGGATGGTTGCGCTATATTACTGCTCTTTAAATACTACTCTCTCTGTTCCACTTTAGGAGTCCCGGATGAGTTCGACACGAGTATTAAGAAATGTAAAGAAAAGTTGGTGAAAAAAGATAGTGGAATGTGGGTTCTACCTTTTTATATTAGTTTTATAATAAAATGTGAGTAGAAAAATATTAGTGAATGTGGGGCCTAATACCATTTATGGAATATTCCAACCGGGACTCCTAAAGTGGGATACCCAAAAATGGTAAACCGGGACTTCTAAAGTGGGACGGAGGAAGTAGTATACAATATAGTAGTGCTATAATTTTTGGGCCTAGGCCCAAAATAAATAAAATTCAATTAGACCCATCCGTTTTCCGAGTAGAATCCGTCGTATTTTGTTTAGAGATTATATTTTGGGGATTTAGGGTTTATGTGATTTCTGTGTTCAGGTTTTAGAGATTATAATTTGGGGTTTTAAGGTTTATTACTTCCTCTGTAAATCACAATATTCAGTTGTAGGCTGTAGCGTATCTTTTGCATTCTCTTTTTTTTATTATTGAAAAATGGAGATTGATTTGGAAAAGCTTCCATTTGATCTCGATTTTCATCCATCAACTAATCTCGTTGCCGCCGGTCTCATCACCGGCCACCTCCTACTGTGAGTTCAGTTGCACTATCCAATTCTCTATCATATGAATCATGTTACTGATGAATCCTTTGTCTCTATGCATTAGGTACCGTTATGATGCAGAAGCTACGCCTCAAAGGTACAATTTTATAATTGGCGAATCAATATTCTCAATTTCATGTGTTGATTTAGTTAAACTTTTATGCTTCTATTGATTATCAGGCTCCTGGAAGTGAATGCTCATACCGAATCATGTAGAGCTCTCCGTTTCGTCAACGAAGGGCGTGGTAATTTTTGTTCTCTAGTACTGATTATTGATGTCTCACTTTTTTTTTCGTTTAGTTTCATCTACTGAAATTGAATTTCGTGCTCAGCTATAGTCACCGGCTCTCCAGATTTTTCCATTCTTGCAACAGATGTCGAAACTGGTGCGCCGATTTCACGCCTTGATAATTCTCATGAGTATGTTTTTATACAAATATTTTTTTTTCATTATATTAACATCTATCATAGATGTAGAGTCACTTTTTCTGAAACTAGAATGATCACTTGTCATATGTGTAGGGCTGCTGTAAATCGAATAGTTAACTTGACAGAATCTACCATTGCTTCCGGTGATGATGAAGGTTGTATCAAGGTGAAGTTCCATACACCTTATGACTCAAAAGTGTGTACTGTAGTTGTGTGCTATTTTTGTAGGGTGTTTGACGCTGCTAAATGAATCAATTGTGCTTGTTTTAACTTATACTAAACTCTGTAAAACTCTAGGAGCAGCAATTGAGTGATGTATTTTGGTGGTTTTAAGTTATCAAAGTTATCAAATATTTTCAAACATCAATGCTACTGTGTAGCTCCCTCAGATTGAACATACTTAAATGCATCGGAATTTATTATCCTATTTATTCTTGTCTGAGTCCAATGAAATTCCTAGTAAAATCACTTTTTGATCAGTCTGAGACTCTGAGTCCACCTTCTAGCTTCAACCTGGAATATTTGTATGGACTGTGCATTGTTATTTAAAATGCAATCTATCCCCCGGCACCAACTTTTACATCAAAATCAAGAATTCTGCTCCTAGTTCTTCTTTGTTCAAGTAAAGAGAGTTTAGCCAATAGCCATTGATATGTTATTAATAGATTCACTTTCTGTTTCAGTGATAGAATGCTGAGTCTCTATTTATTGGTAGGGAGAGTGTCATTTTTTCCAAGTAGCCAGCTGCTTAGACATTCTCTTTTAACTGTCTCATGAGTAATGAAGATATTTTCATTCTTCTTCGCACTGCTATCGCAGGTATGGGATACCAGGCAACGTACTTGCTGCAACACTTTACATGTTCATGAAGAATACATTTCAGATATGACATTTGCATCGGACTCCATGAAGTTGATTGGGACAAGGTAGTCTTGTCCTCTGTATGTGTGCATGTGTGTGTTCTCACAAACTTTTGTCTGTTGAAGTCCTGCAAAATGTTATTTTTTTTTCTCTAAAATATAGGCCCTCGTGTTTATCAAGTGTGTTCTAGTTGAACTTATTGTGATATAGGGCAGGGTCCTCCACACTTTTTGTCCTTTATTTCCTTTGCTTTTGTGTTTTGGGAGGCAGGGAAGTAGAATCTATTGATTTTCTGAAATTTTGTTGCCATTTTCCTTCATTTCAACATTCAGCTCTGAAACCAAATTTCATATGCTGGGTGTAGACAGCCCTATTTTCATGTGAAGAGAGAACATACTATCTATCTTCTATTTGGTTCATAGTTTAAATCTTTTGTAAGTTTGTTGCATTGATGCAAATTCATCACATGATAACATTTTTTCTACATCCAATGCATAGGATGCCGACCACTTAATGGCATTTCCACTTCTCTTATATATTCTTTTTCTTTTATGAAATCTCTTAAAACAGTGGGGATGGCACTTTATCTGTTTGCAATTTAAGGAGCAATAAGGTATGTTCTTTAACTTCTTTTAGTATTTGGTCATTTTGATTGTATCGTGTTGTCAGTGCCTTCATCAATTACCTTTTGTCAACAAATGAATATGGGTTATTATTGTACATCAGGTTCAAACTCGATCCGAGTTCTCTGAGGACGAGCTGCTTTCTGTTGTGATTATGAAGGTTGGTCTTAACTTCCTGTAGGAAGACACTCACTGATTTTGCTTTTATTATTATTTCAGTGAGCGATGAAACGTATTTTTTATATCTTTCCAGATTAATTAATTTTTTATATGCCTAACTGTTGCATTTCACTTTCCCCTCTTTGGACTAGAACGGTAGAAAGGTTGTATGTGGAACACAAAGTGGAACATTGTTGTTGTACTCATGGGGATTTTTCAAGGATTGCAGGTATATTCTTTTCCTAGATGTCTATTTTATGTTTACATGTTCAAGTCTTAATCATATTTGTATGGAATAGAGGACCCTGCACGATCCTTTTTTACTTTGGTTTGCATTAATTATTTTAGGCTGATATTGATAATAGTTTTTTTTTTATTAGCGATCGTTTTGTTGATCTCTCTCCCAACTCTGTTGATACCATGCTAAAGGTAAGTACTTTCATGATGATCTTTTTCCTTTTTGCAAGTTCTCTTCTGCTTCCTCATTTTGTCTAATGAAATAATTCTAAATCTGAAGCTTGATGAAGAGAGATTGATAACTGGTTCAGAGAATGGAATAATCAGGTGAGGGTTTTGTATAAAACCAAACAATTCACATTTTTCAGTTTTAAGGTTAACTTACAGTTTCTCTTATTGTCTTGATAGCCTGGTGGGTATACTGCCCAATAGAATAATTCAGCCAATTGCTGAGCATTCCGAATACCCTGTGGAACGTCTTGGTATGACTTCATTTCCTTTTCCCAAACTGATAATTTGAAGTTTTTAGTTCTTTTGGTCAGAAGCAAACCAATTCGATAATTCTTTTGCGTTTTTTGGTTATCTCTCACTGCTAATTAGTTGTCTTGCACTGCAGCTTTTTCTCATGATAAAAAGTTTCTTGGTAGCATATCACATGATCAAACACTTAAGGTCAGGGTCTATCTACATCACAACTGCTATATTCATATATGAAAATCTACGTTTGGTTTATCTATCTATTTTTATCTGTATATTGCTTGTTTTAAATGTTGGATTACATAATCTATGTTCTTAACCTACTATGTCATGTGAATAAATATAGCTTTGGGATCTGGATGAATTGCTGCAAGGATCTGAAACTACCATGGCAAATCGTTCTGCTGCTTCAGATAGTGATAGCGATGGGATGGAAGTTGATGCAAGTATCCCAAAACCTTCTAAAGGTAAGCCCAATATTGTTTATTCGCATTTCATTTTTCAATTTATAGAGTGCAAGGTAAAGTTCTTGAAATTTTCATCTCTGGTAGAATTCATTTTATTTGATCGTAGTTAGTGTTCTTGGAGCCACGCTACTCTGTGTGTGTTGTTGATGCATCTTATAATTAACTGCATCATTTTATTTATGTTTGAGTTATCTTGTGAGGTTTATTAGCTTAGATTTATTTGGATTGAGAATAGCTAATCTTGTTGAAAATAATTACTACAAATATCTTATGAACTAGTGTGCTTTTGGTAATGTTTGCAGGGACCAAGAGGAAAAATGTAAGCAAGGGAAGCAAACTTGACAATTCAACCAATTTCTTTGCAGAAATGTAGAATTGCTGGATTTTGTGACAATCTATTTCGACAGTTTTTTAGTTTCATTTTCTTTTATGGATCTATCTTAGAGGATATGATGTGTGTTGAGGTTTGAAATAGCTCGGGAGGGGTGCGTTATATTGCTAACTATTTAAGTTGCTAACTCTGCAAACTCATCAATACAGGGCATTAAAAATGTCAACATGGTGATATCAAAATGTCAACATGGTGATATCAAAATGTCAACACATTATATGAAGTTCAACAAAATTATGCGTTGACATTTTAATGTCATCGTGTTTACATTTTTAATGCATTGCATTGATGAGTTTGCAAGTTAGCAACTTAAGAAAGTTAGCAATTGATCACACTCCTAGATCGGGATATGATTTTAAGTTTTGTACTTATAAAAAGTACCCTATTTATAATGTATTTTTTTTGGTAATTATCTTATTTACAATATTGTTATGTATAAAAAAACATTGTTGTTTGCCTTAATTCTAGGGGCCTAAATTTGCATTTAGTCCATTCAAATTACCGGTGGACTTGAAAAGACTAATACTTTAAAGAGGAAAGGCCAAAATTGGTCCTGAATATTATCTTTTGGATTTTTTGATTCTGAACATATGGAAATTTGATCATTTTGGTCATCCGTCAACATTTCCGTTAAAAACTAACGGTCAACGGATTTAATCTCGATTTTGACCAAATTAAACTTTTAATTTTGATTTTTTACTCCCTAATTAATTTTCTAATTATTTTTATAAATATTCTTTTAAAATTAGAGGTCGGAGGTTTCCCTTTTCTGACTAAGTACGCCAGAAACCGGCGCCGAAGAATTTATTCAGCATCTCTTTCTCAAGCTCAATCACCTCTGCGTTCTCGTACGGCGACGAATCGAAGGCGGTGGAGACGCTCCTGCTGCTTTCGGAGCTGCCAAGCTGGAAGAAGTAGTCACCGTCGTCGTCATCTTCTAAATTATGCTCATTTAAATCGTCGAATCCTCAGTAAACAGCGGTGAATTATTTGTTCTTGTCAATTTCTCCCAATCTAGAGATCTGCAGATTTGAGATGGTTATCCGGAATCGAAAAATCAACACTTGTGCAGTTAGGAGATTCAACAACCCAATTGATCGATACCAATCTTTATCAATCAAAAAATGCCTCTCCAAACCCTCCCAATATCTCTCCAGAACCCCGCATGGGCAGCAGCAGTCCACCGCCGCGCAATCCGCCGTTGCTCCACCCGGCCATCTCCACCCTCCCCCGCCTCATTCCGCCGCACGATGAGAAGTCGCTGTCAAGCAGCGGCTGCCGCGACGACGCCGCGGGCAGCCTAAATTGTCTCGTCATTTTTGTTGGAATTAGTATTCAAATTTCTCAATTGAAATCCCCTCTTTGATCTTCTCCTTCCTTCACCAAACAAATCCAGATAACTGCACATTCAATTAGAATTATTTTATAATTAGGGAGTAGAAAATATAATAAAAAATTTAATTTGGTCAAAATCGGGGGTTGACCTTTAGTTTTTAACGGAACAGTTAGTCCAGGACCAAAATGATCAAATTTCCATCTGTTCAGGACCAAAAAATCCAAAAGATAATGTTTAGGACCAAAAACGTAAAATGACCATATGTTCAGGACCGATTTTGGCTTTTACTCTACTTTAAATATGCATATGTTTCTTATCTTATTATTATTTTTTTTTATACTCCCCAGACTCATTATTATAAGCGGACTCTTAATCTTTTTTTTGACCTTACATCCAAATTGAGTCATTTTTTTTGGCAAAATATAACACAATTACTCTTTCTTACTTTATCATCGTTAAGCTCCTCTACTTTATTTTCTCTCCTATTTCATTTTCTTTCCATCAAGTCTTTAAATATTAGTTGTATTTCATTTAATTTTGTACCCTAAAGAACGCTTCACTTATAGGGGATAGAGGGGTATTTAACATGAGTATATTTGTTGTGTATGAATCAAAACCGATGTACATAGAGATTATTGATATTAAAGTTATAGTTATACTCCCTCCGTTCACAATTTATAATTTCACTTTGACTCGGCACGTAGTTGTAAGAATTGTGAAAAAAGTGATAGTAAAAGTTAGTAAAACGTAGGTCCTATTTTTTTATACTCCATCCACTCCCATTAAAAATAGACTATTTCCATTTTGATTTGTCCCATAAAAATAATTCACTCATATTTTTGGTATCTTCTTTCACCATAATGAGGTGAACCTTATTCTCTACTAATATACTTAAATAACTGTTTCTTCTACCTCTCTTAATATATTTTACTTTACTAATTATGCATTATATCACGTATCACTCCAAATGTCTTTGTTTTTATAATAAATTGGGACATTATTTTATGCATTACATCACGTGTCATTCCAAATGTCTGTATTTTTATAGTAAACTAGTGTTAGCCCACGCACTATGCACGGCATAAAATATTTTTGTTTTATTAATTAGACATTGTGAATAATTCAAATAAAAAAAAAAAATAACATCATTACATAAGATTAAAAAATAAAATATACTTAATACGTAATAGTCGCAATATGTTAGATAATTATAAATATAAATTAAATCAACATGAAAATATTTGTTATTACAACACTTATATTGGTCTTTACAATAAAGAAAATAACCATCCTTAACACATACACACTTTAATATTATAATACTATCAATGTTCAGTTGATTTAATTATTTAATATATAGCTAAAACATATAAGTAGGACAATATTATCGCTATAAAAAGATAAAATAATAAACAACAAAACAAATAAAAAATACACATATATAAACATTAGAACAATAAAATAAAAGTTAGTAAGTCATGAAAAATAGAGAAAAGAGATATAGTAAAACACAAACCACATCTACTGCTAAACTCTTCTTCAACTTATTTTTCTCCTTAATCTCTAAATTGATGACTTATGTTGTATGCATATGCGCAAATACAAATGTGATATTGTATGGTTTTTGTCTTCTTTGCTTCCTTCGCCATTTCGTTGCCTTTTTAGGCGTTTTTCTTTGCATGAAAATTATGAAAGTGACGAAGTTGACGACGAATGTATAACCCTGTAGGTTCAAAATATTTTAGATAGCCAACAACTTATGTGATTCCTTTATTTGTAAAAAGTAAAATATTGTAACCTAGATGGTAAAATAAAACAAATTAACGTGAAGAAAATACTTAGATATGAACTAATATTAGTAAAATAGAATGATCTTCAAAATAGGATTTAAAGTGCTATTTGTCTTTTACCATCTTTTGCACAACTCTCTCCCCTACCTCCGACTCACATCTTCGGCACTTCATCTTTCACTCTCTCACATGACACCTGCTCCACCTCATTTACGGTTTCTACAATGATAGAACATGTATTTATAGACAAAGATCACCAACAATTTCTAAAACCTTTCAAATGCAACTATACATCGCAAAGATGAAAGAACATTTGTCTAGCTAATAAAATAGTATAATTAATCAACAAGTTGTAGTGCAGTTGGCAGCGCAGAGCTGTGGTGACCTTGAGGTCACGGGTTCAAACCCCACCACCCGCTGGGAGACTTTCGGCCTTAATCCGCAAGCCCGGTCGGACAGGATTAATACGATTCCGCCAAAGGTGGATTCGGAACACCTGTGGTCAAACCAAAAAAAAAAAAAAGTATAATTAAGACAAATATTAATTTATGATATAAATAAAAACAACGTTAGAAATCATTGGTATAGTCATATTCAATTCATACTGATTATTACATTCACTAAATTGTGAGTAAATAATTGAAATTATTTTTGACAATGTATTTGAAAATGATGCATAATTAAATTATTAGATGCAAAATTAAAGTAATTTAATGCCACACTCTAATGGCGGTTACATCATTTGGTCAAATTCCAAAAGAATATTATTACTACCAAATGAAATGAATTAAAAGTAATCAATGAGAATAATAATTGTAACTACTGCATTAAAATTTTTCAAAATTAAATTTATTTAATCAAAATTTAATTTTAATTATTGCATTTACATCCATTACACAAAATAGTTATTTAAAACCTCCCAAAACTCGTCTTTTATATATGTATAAAACTATAAATAAATTAGATTGCGACATTATCTCATGGACGAAAGAGTAATTATTATACTAAGAATTTGTAGTTAAATGTATGTTATAAATTTGAGTAAAATGTCAAACTTTTTAATAATGTGATCTTATAGTCAACACTAGGTAAAATGCGGTCCGTGTATTTTAATTTGACTCTTTATGTCATTATTATCGTTGAAAGAACGCTGTGATCGTGTTTTGAGAAAGAGCTTGTTTAATCAAAATGCAATGGAAGATAGGATATCTGATTTTTCACGAAAATCAAAATAGAGATGGAATTCCAAACCAATTAACCCTGTAAACTTCGTACTACCAATTCAAAAATGTCGACTTGTCTTTTCTTTTTTTATTCTTTGAATTATTTGCTATTGAAATTTATATTACTAAGATTATATTAGGGTAATCATTAGGCAAGGTGCAAAAACTAGTTGTCCATTAACTGCCTCAATCGCACAGTGCATACTTAATAACAAACGCCTCCCAACCAGACAAAACGTTGTTCTAACAAAACCACAACAAACACACAGAGAGAGATAGAGGAGAGAAGAAAGCAGTCCAACAAGACGAAATTAGGTAGAAAAATGGGAGGTTGGGAGAGAAACAGACAGACAAGAAGCAAGCTGTAAAGGAATCATACACGAGGCTTGTTTCCTTTGATACACTGAAGCACACGCTTTCCATGTGGATGGCTATGCAAGTTTGGATGATGCGCCTGAATCAGACTTATCATTGCACTCCGCAGAGCTCCCTACAACAACCATCTTAGCTAGTCACAACTTTAAAACAAAACAAAAAAAGGGACAGAGATGCTGGAATTGTTAAGTTACCTTGGTTGCTGTAAATGAAGTCTGAGCAACGTAGTTTCCGTAGGGATCTTGAAGAACCCTCAAGAAATGAGGGCTGAAGATGATTTCCTCAATGATTGACACTCTTTGGCTCTCTTGTAATATATCTTTCTCTTTCAAAAACTTCTCCACCACATTCGACCCATATTTGCTCATCGACAAAGGCACAAAGCTCCCACGAAGCTGGGTGATTATGTCTGCCGTCGCCTGCTGTATTTTCAGCCCTATTATGTACTGAACCACATAGTTGCTGCATAAAATTAATTAATTAATTAGAATTATAGAGAAAGAGATAGTAGAAGCTAATGAATGAGTGAGATTAAGATAAACCAACCCGTAGAGATGTTCAGAAAGCATGATTGAGTTGTTGTTGATTTCAGAAATGAGGCGGTCGCGTGTGTCGCCTGTAGCGTGCTCCACGCAGAGTTGGAGAACGCAGCAACCGTTCTTGTCCGTGGCTATCTCCATACAGTGATCAGCTACCACGTTCAGTATATGCTGCAAAAACGTGTTCAATTAATCATAGTAAGCTACCATTAATAATACTAAGACTTTTACGTTGGAAGAAACCAAAATGGTCAATTGAGATTTGTAAATTAGTATCTATAGAACTTCACCAAGAAATTTTTGCTAGGTACATGTGCCATAACAAAATGCTACTAGTAACTCTAAATTAGGTCGCGGTTAAACAATCAGAATTTTATTTTTGAGAAAAAACTAAGGCACTTGTAAATGCTTGAGTGAAAATATTTAGTGATGAACTAAACAAATATAGATGAACTAAACAAATATAGTACTAGTAGCGAATGATGAGAAGGGATCACCTCATGCATTATATACTACATTTCATAATACATAGTTAAAAAAGTGACAAGTGGATCTCATTTTATAAAAAAAAAGTTACTAATATTTCCAACAAAATCTCCGTGAGGTATTTAAACTTTATACCAAATATTAAAATCGTACTTTACTCAAATCAATTTCAGTTCATATGCTCAAATTTTAATAAAACAAAATAAATAATGTCAAATTTACTATTTTTTTTTCTAATACTATTTCACTTAATTATGCTCAGTTTTTTTTTTTAAAAATGGGAAAAGTTTATATAATCACCCCAAAACTATTTCAATTAATCATGCTCTGGGGAAGGTTTATATAATCACCCCAAAACCTATTTCAATTAATCATGCTCTGGGGAAGGTTTATATAATCACCCCAAAACCTTGATTAACTTGCTTAGGTCTTTTAAATACTTTCCATTCAATAAAACTGTAAAATATACGTTTGCATATTAAAGTATTTTATATAGTTGTATATTTCAACTTTAGTAACTATGTTCTTACATATTTTTATAATTGATGTTTTCATCCTGAATTAGTGTGCAAATTTACTTTTAGAGTTACTGATTTATAATTGAATCATATATATAGTATTGTAGAGTATTGTAGAAGATTTTGTATACCTTTATATTCATTTAGATACTAATAATAGTATAGTAGTAATAGTATAAATTCCAATTATAAATACTATAAGAATAACTAGTCATTTAGCTAGTTCTAAGTGGGATTATTGAAGATAGTGTGTATTAAAAGTTTCAATTACACTTATTCTGTATTTAATAATATAAAAAGTATGATTTTAATAAGATATGAATAAAGAAAAAATTAACTTTTCATTGAGTTCATGAATTATTCCGTTTTGGAATATATGTTGTGTGTTTTTAGAATGAGAGATGAGAGATGTTTGCAATGTTTTTCAAGATACAATACAAAAAATATTAGTATACTTTTAAATTGATACAACGACAGTTATGAGGATATAAGTGGATCAAATATGTTGGACCACTTGTCAGTTTTTTAAATGGTGTATTATGAAATATAGGAGTATATAAACTTGTCATTTTTTTAATGGGTGCATTATGAAACGTAGTATATAATGTATAATGTATAAGATGATCTCATGAAAGTACCTTCTTTTCTTCAAAAGTAAATAGCTTCAAGCAATACTGAATGACATGATGGCCATTGGGGTCTTTTGTAAGAAGAAGCGTTATACGCTTTAGAACAGATATAACAAGACGTCTTTGGTCCGCCGTCGTTAGATACTCCAACAATTTCTGCACAGATCTACTTCTGCACGTGTACAAAATCATTCTTCATTCAACAACAAACCCTAATTAATCAATAAACAAAAATATGTAAAAGGAGAAATAGGTACTATACCCATGAGTATTAACGCAGATATTCATGAATCTGTGTTCGTCACTAACGACATTCATGAGCAACTGCGTCATTTGCTCGTGATTGCAGATTGCCAGAAACTTCTGTACAAGATAATTTCCAAACTGATCGACCATTAACTCACAAATATGATCTTTTACCTCCATGAATATCATCTGAATATCCTCCACCTTCCCCTCCTCGAACTTACTCTGCAAGAATCTGCACCCCTGCTGATCCCTCGCCACCGCAAATATCCTCCCCCTCAGATCCTCCAGCGACGTCAGGCTGCGAGTCTGCCGCGGCCGCCACGTCCGCCCGAAGTACCTCTCCATCCCCATCGAATTCGCCGCTTGATAATGATGATGATTATACCCCATGTTAATGTTGTAATCATAGGGCGAGTGCATCCCCATCTCCTCCAAATCGGAGTTGATTTGCAATCCTCTCGCTGCCGATTGGACCCTCATCTGCCTCATCTCGTAGCCGTTTCTCACGTAGCCATTTCTCTCGTAGCTACGGCGGTTGTCGTTGTAATTAGGCAGGCGGTTGTCGTTGTAATTAGGCAGCGGCAGCTGTGAAAGGGGAAGATAATTAGACTGGGCGGCGGGCGGGCCGAGGGTGAGGTTGGCGATTTGGGATTCGAGTAGAGCTTCCCTGATGTGGAAATCGGAGTTGGTGCCGAGGGAGAGGAAAGGGGAAGAATTGTGGTTTCCGAAGGGCAAAAAAGTGGAATTGGAATGGCTTCCGGTGTCCGATTGAAGATAGGGGTTAGCGAAAAAGGCATCCGGGGCCGGCAGAAGGTTTCCGGGCATGGTGTTGAATTCATGAGAGGGAAACCAATCAACATCATCATGACGTTCCATGGTAACCGATGGAGCAGCAAAGGCAATTTCTTGATTAAGAGTTAATGGTGAAATTTAAAAAGTTTAGACTTTAGAGGAAGGCGGCTATATATATGGGAAGCCGAATCGGAGAAGATTTGATTCTACCACAAAATAAGGAACCGATCGTTATTAGGGTTTTACTTGAGATTTTAATCGTCTGCATGCATACACACATTATATGTATTTAATTTAATTTCTCTCATAATTATCTCCTTATCTTTATGAAATCTTTTCAACAAATAGATCATTTTTTTCCAAATGCGTCGTTCCTTATTGTGAACACCACCATGTATCTTTTTTCACCAACACAAGAGTGCTTAAATTATTATTTACATAGATATATAGTTAAATTAAGCTCCTATTCAAACAAGATTCAAACTTGACAATTTCTTTATTAGTAGTATATACATTTTGGACGAGTTTATAAATTTAAAATTTTGGATTTTGTTCCTTTGTGCATGCCAGGACGGAACTAGAAATTTATATAAGCCGGAGCTAAAATTCTAAAAAATGGTAAACGTAATAATACTCCATATAAATGATATTTTCATAAATCGTACATTTCCTACTTATTTCACAAAGTTTAGTCAAATAATCACGTAACATTTGAAATCAAAATGTTAAATTACGAAATTTTAATTTTCTGTCTTTTGGTATATTTGAAACAACGTTGTTTCATTAAAGTAAGAGAAGAAAAATATTTATTTTAATAAAATGCATCATTTTAAATAGCATCCTAAGTCGATGGAGCATTTTGTACACGTATAAGATAAGTGAAAGAACTTAAAAAATCATAATTTAATATTTTAATTTTAAACAATATTTAAAAGTGAAAAAATTTAAAAATATACATATAATTAAATATTTTAATTTTAGACCTAATAGATTGACTAAAATTTAATTAAATTTTATAATTTAAATTACTATTAATACTTTTTATATTACTAATAGAGAAATACAACAAAAATCAAAGATATTCAAAGTATATTATATTTGAATAAACTAGCAATTCACCTAAAATATAAATACATAATCAGTATAAAAAAGGCATAATATTGAATCAAAGACAAAATCACAATATTTATATGGATATTTTTTTCCGAATCCGATTATGACTAAACTCTTCTCTTTATTTAATTTTTTTATTTATAGATCGTGATTTGAAAGGCCAAAAATTTAAAAGCAACAAGAATCTCAACTTATTAAGATTATGATTTTACTTTACACAAATATTTAACTGAATTAACATAAGTACATAACTGTATGTATTTCATTCTTTTTAACTACCTGCCATATCCCACCAAAATTATCATTCAATAGCTCAACAAATAGAGGAAAAATTCCAAAGTGGGATTCTTTGGCTAGGTTCAAACTACATTTTCTTTTCTTTTTTTTTCAAATATTTTTGTTATTTATTTTGTAAAATTTTAATTAGTATTTTATGTCATTTGGTGTCTCATTTGCATTTGTTTTATTATAAACCATTATTTTTAAAATTTCGGATTAGTTATTAATTATTGAGATTGATTCATCCAAAGTTTGGGTGTATAATAATATTATGTTTTAAGAATAAATTACAAAATGGCAATATTATTAGTGTGACATGATAAATTGAAGGGCATGGATCTTTTCCGGATTTAAACAACTTAGTTATGGAAATTACCTTTAATTCAAAAATAAAATAATAATAGAGTCAATTGAACTCTATGATCTTACGAAAAATAGTCTATTAATTTCAATAAGATTACACGGCTTCATATGCTATGCCTTGATTGAAAAATGTATATATAGTAGATAAATAAATTTGTTCCAACAATCATGGGAACACTATATATGCATTAATTCCTAGGTTTGGCCGAAAATGTTTCTATTCCCTAAAATATTACATATTATATTACTTCCAATAAGAAATGTATGTGAAATAAGAAATATTTATAAATAAATAAGTAAATAAATAAAAATATCTTGTCATAAAAAACCGTTTCCAATATTATATGTGTATACAATTAGTTATTTTAAAAGAAAATATCCCTATAAATCTATAATCTAGCTCTAAAACTGTCAGAGAATGGAGCTGAATTTGTGTGTTGAAGAAGGAGTGTAAACTTGAGGGAGAAGAAGAGAGGTTTGACAGAAAGTAAGACTCTATTATTGAATTCAATTACAACTCTAGATACAAGCAATGCTCTTATATGGATGAGCACAAAACAAGAAGCAAGAAACTTCTCTGCCTAACCGAAAAGAAACTAACTCAAACCCTTACTATTCCAACGGCTAGTTTCTAAAAACTTTCTAACTTTCCAACTAACTCCATTTGCAAGCCTAAGCTGAATATTAATCCACCTCACAACAATCTCCACCTTGGACTAAGTATTCAGCCTCAGACATCAACTGGACTCATATTCATCAACTTCAAGCAGTAATCAAATTTTTCTTTGCTCAAAGACTTAGTTAGCACATCAGATGGATTATGTGCAGTATTAATCTTCACCACCCTTATCTGACCATTCTCCACCTCATCTCTGATGAATTGAAGCCTCACATCTATGTGCTTGCACCTCTCATGAAACACCTGGTGCTTTGCAAGACAAATAGCTCCATTATTATCACAATGGATTGTCACAGCTTGTTGTACTATGCCAAAGTCTGTTGTTATCCCTTTCAACCAGAAGAAAACAACATGCACCTCACCCTCTACAATAGTGTCCCATTTAACCTCTCAACAACACTATTTTGTTGTGGATTTCCAGGTACAGTTTTATGTCTTTTCATTCCTTTGCTTTTACAGAAAACATCAAAATCTTTAGATAAGTACTCTAAGTCATTATCTGTTCTAAGACATTTCAATGAAGAGCCTTTCTCAAGCTCAACCTCACTGCACCAATTCTTGAACACAGTAAAGGCCTTAGTTTTTTCTTTCAAAATATAGACCCATGCCTTCCTAGAGTAGTCATCTATTATTGACATATAGT
Organism: Salvia hispanica; assembly: GCF_023119035.1. Lineage (NCBI taxonomy): Eukaryota > Viridiplantae > Streptophyta > Magnoliopsida > Lamiales > Lamiaceae > Salvia > Salvia hispanica. Next base: position 16,344,972 of record NC_062970.1, read on the forward strand.
ACCTGCCCCCTCCCATAGAATTCACAGGAGCAAGTCCCCACAGATCAGAGTGTGCATAGTCAAGAGAAGAGGCAGAAACATGCTTACCTGCTGGAAATGACTTTTTCTTGGTCTTTCCCAACAAGCAATATTCACATGGATCCATCTTCTTGATGGGGTTTGGTACCCCTTGCACAGCGGAAGACTTGTACAAAACAAATAAATCAGACACGGATCTATTTGACCGATTATGCGATTAATCAATTCACATGTTAAACAGATAATTGCATGCTAGAACGCAAATAATTCATGCTCATGAAAAGTAAATCCTAAAACATGAATTCTACGGTTTAGAGTTACCGATTTGATTCTCCAAAGAATCGACGATTGCTCGCGCCTTCTCCACGTGATGATCTTCGATACTAGACCACGGATCTTCTCTCTCGGTTCCCGAACTGTATCTCGATATCAGGGTGGGCTGATCTTATCAAAATACTAGGACTCGAATAAAGAAGACAGAAGAAATCCTTTTGGGAATAGGAGTAGAATTCGAAATCTCCTTCAGCTGGAGAGTTTCGAAATTTTCGAAAATTTTGAGAAATAAAATTGTGATGATTCTGTCTCCTTTATTCTCCTATTTATATTAAGTTCCTTATGGGCCCAGACAGGGATCTATGGAAGGTTTTGGATATGGGCTCCCCCAATTAGCTTTTTACTAATTAAATTGAACCCACAATTTAATACAAGCTTATATTGGAATATTACGAGCAGCCACTACAGAAGTAATATTGAACTCTCCCCATCCAAATCCGAAATTACAAGTAATCCGGGTTTCCGTTGTTTATTATTTATTTCCCGCGCTTAAGATATAAATGACCATTAATTAATTAATGCCTGCTATGGACTTAATTAATTAACATCTTATTAATTCCAAGAGTGGACTTAGCAAGAAACATTTATTTATTATTCATAGAGTAATAATACTCCAACTGGCCAGTTTTCCGAATAATAAAACCTTGTTCGAGCTCCTCTTGAGGACATTATTAAACGAGACTCACCTCGTGCACGTTTCAACATAATAGCAATCCTAGCACCGCTAGATATTAAGCACCACTACCTAATATATCAGGATTATTGGGTTGCGAAAAACCCGCACCATTTGACAAGTCAAAGTAGTGCATAATCAATACCGTATGCTCAATGCTAACATATGTAGATTAAGAAATAGTATTTTATCAAGACCTAGTCTTTCGGTAGATAGCATAAAGACACGTCTTGCTGTTAGATCCGTTCAGTGCTATACCACACCAATGTCATCTTATTTCAGTAAGGCTTAGAAATATGCGGACTGACATTGCAACCTTTCACGATAGGTAGCCAAAGCCTATCTAGGTTGTGAAATTCTTCTTTTTCTTTTGCAAAGCATTGCATAGATCTGACCGTGTTACCTTAAAGTGGACGACGCCCACAACCGGTCTACTAAGCAAAAGACTTAGACTTTGTTTACTTCTTATGCATTTAAATGTTTGTAAAATATCTTATAAATGCACAAGCAAACACAATGTAATAATAATAGTGATTCTATTCGTGCGAGACTGCTCGAATAATACTGAATCGGGTTAATAGTGGATTGTAGAGTTTTACGTATACAAACAAGATTCTATTCGCGCGAAACTTGCTCGAAACATGCTTTTCAGTATACCAAACCTAACACTTCTACCCAACATCACCACCAATCGGGCCCCTCTTGATGAGCTGCTTCAGGCTCCCCTGTGCAGGGTGTCCAAGTCTTAGATGCCATAGGCTCAATTGTGGCAAATTCACCACATTTGCTTCCCCAACAATGACAGTAGCATCAAGATAATAAAGGCTTCTGACCCTCTTAGCAATCATCTTCTCTTCAGAGCCCTTGAGAACTACCATCTTTCCATTTGAAGAAGTAAATGAGTATCCCTTAAGCTCCAATGTCCCAAGTGAAATGAGATTTCTCTTGACTTGAGGAATTAACCTCACATCACTGAGGATTTTGACAGATCCATCATGCATCCTCATCTTTATTCTGCCAATACCTCTTATTTGGCAGACTTGGTCATTTCCAAGAAGAACAGATCCAGAGGTCTCCACCAAATCTTGAAACCACTCCAGATTAGCACTCATGTGAAAAGAACAGCCCGAGTCCATAATCCATGAACTCTTATCATTTATCTCTATCACATTCATAACCTTAGCCGTGTCACCCCATCACTACTCACCACATTGCTATTCCCTTGATTTTTAGTGGCTTGCTTGCTTTTCCAAGCATAGCAATCTTTCTTAAGATGGCCAGGCTTTTTACATCAATGGCATGAACGAGTTTCCTTGGCTCCATTGGTCTTAGATTTCGGCTCCTCAAACTTCTTCTTGAATTTCTTCTTACTGAACTTCTTGATGTTGAGAGACTCTGCTTGAGGTTCTGATCGCCTTGTTGCTCCTTTCTGAAATTCTTTGGCCATGAGAGCCGCATGAACCTCTGATAGCGTGATCGGTTTGTCCCTTCCATATAGGATAGCATCCCTCATTTGATCATAGGAATTTGGTAGAGCGTTGAGGACAATAATTGCTTTATCTTCGTCACTAATTTTGACATCCACGGCTTCAAGATCATTGATCGATTTGGTGAAGTCCTCCAATTGTTCAATAATGGACTTCTCTTCTATAAAACTGTATGAGTAAAGCCTTCTCTTCATATAAAGTCGATTGGCCAGAGATTTAGCCAAATAAACTTCATCAAGCTTGGCCAAGATTGCAGCCGTCGTCTTCTCTGACTGGACTTCCCTTGGTACCTTATCACCAAGACACAAAATCACAGTGCTGTGCGCCTTGAGCTGCTTTTGCTTTTTCTTCGGAATCTATCGGAGCTAAAGCCGCCGCGAGCCCTTGCTGGATAAGAATGGCACGCATCTTAATTTTCCATAGACCGTAGTCATTCTTTCCAGTAAATTTCTCCGCATCAAGTCGCGTCGCCGTCTTCAACTCTTGATCGTGGATTCGATTCCCACCGGACGGTGCCAATTGTTAGAGAATGGAGCTGAATTTGTGTGTTGAAGAAGGAGTGTAAACTTGAGGGAGAAGAAGAGATGTTTGACAGAAAGTGAGACTCTATTATTGAACTCAATTACAACTCTAGATACAAGCAATGCTCTTATATGAATGAGCACAAAACAAGAAGCAAGAAACTTCTCCGCCTAATCCAAAAGAAACTAACTCAAACCCTTACTATTCCAATGGCTAGTTTCTAACAACTTTCTAACTTTCCAACTAACTCCATTTGCAAGCCTAAGCTGAATATTAATCCACCTCACAACAAAAACCGTCCTATACATTACATATATAGTAAAATTTTATTTTCAAAAAGAAAAATATCCCTATAATTTAGCTCTCGGAAGTCGGAACCACCTACAACATTATATAAGCAGCCCTTCTCTTATTTCTCTTTATTATTCTTTGTTAGTGAAAATCTTTGACTCTCTTTCTAGTTTGTCCGCCCGATATATTACACAAACACAAACCCTTAGGAATATCTTCCGTTCGGTAGAGGATTTGTGTGGTTAAGAAGCTCACTCTTCGCGTTCGAAAGATCTTTCTTAAGATACGACCCTCTCCAATGGCGGATCCAGGATCCGGAAACGGAGGGGGCGGAATATATAGTATTAGCTTGATTTAGTGCGGACATGGCTATTTTTTTCGTTGTTCGGGGTGACGGCGGAGGCAAACGGAGGGGGCGAACATGGTAATTTTACGTCCCGATAAAGGAAAAATAGTTGCGCGGAGGGGGCGACCCCCCCCTAGATCTGCCACTGACCCCCTCTCTTGCAAGAACTCGAGCAACTGGAACATCAGACGCCTATCCATGAAAAATAAAGTAGTGAGTGAATGAATTTTTGGATACCAAATATCAATATATATAGTTCCTACGAAATGGAGAGTTTCTATTCATACAAACCTATGTGAGACATGGTGAGTGAGTGAATTTCATTGTTCCAGATGGTCATTTTTATAGAAATTTAGTAGTTCTTTGGCATTCTTCTCGGTTGGAATGACTCTTTGAATACAATATCATTTTTATAAATTAAATGAATAGTAAATATTTTGTGGAGTAAATCTTCAACCTTTCAGATTAGGGTCTATTAATGAAAAACAGTTTTAGAGATATTTAAATAAATAATAAACGTTATGCACAGTAATTCTGTGACCGTTCAAATTATGGTCTATTAAATCAGGTCATTTACAACAATGATTTTTATTAATAAATAATTTTTTATTAAAAATGGCATTTTTGTAAAAATCTTCAAAACTCCCATTCTATATATGTATAGATAGATAGATAGATAACCTCGGCCCTCTCCTTACCCTCTATTCTCTTCTACTCCTATGTAAAAAAACATAAAATCACATTTGGCTTTTGAGTTTTTCACGACGAAACAGGCCGGGAGCGCCGGAGCTGCCATGGTGAGTATTGGGTCCGGCACCGGCCAAGCCCTTATTGGAGCGACGGCTTGGCCCATGCCTAGGTCCGTCCCTGTGCAGCGCTGAAAACGCGGCATTTGTTATCGTTTTTTATGACTAGAAATGTGGAAGGATACCATATGAACAACAACTTTAGACAGATGTATTTATCTATATCTATCTATATATGTTTACATGAATGTTATTTTAATTAAAAAATTACTACTATTTATTAGTTAAAATTATTTTTGATTAATTAACCGTTACAGTTTATTATTGTTATTTAGCAATATGATTTGAAAGTTTTAAAAATTGTAAGTCATTTATTCTTGATTTAATTTATAATTAATGGTATTGAGGACGTTCAACAAAAATATATATGAGCTCATTCTTTGTATCACATACTTTATCATTTCACAATCATTTGCGATTTATTAATGACCTTATTTTTATAGCTAAACTCTCTGACGCTCAACATATATCAGTAGAACATATATCGGTATGAATTCTCGTGAAAATGATCAATACAAAAATGCATCTCAATATAAAATCCAGACCAAATCCTGACCATGAGATTTTTCAATCTAATGGTCAATAATTAAAGAAAAACACGGTGGGTCATCATAAAGAAGCTTTAGGTCATATTATAAAATTCGGGTTTTAGGTCATGTTAAGATCATTTTATGTCATCCTTATTAAAATGACGTAAAAATAAGCTTACGATGACCTAAAAATGACCTCTGTATGCTTGGTTCTGTATTTTTGTATTAAGAATGGGTTTTACATAGATCAAAACTCTGAATTCTCATTTTTAACTCTCAACATATATCGGTATGAATTCTCATTTTTAAAATTTTCATGAAACTAAAATTGGTAACTAGTGTCTATTCTAAAAAAAGTTACTAAAAGTTATTTCTGTTGGAATATAAGATACTATATGTTGAAGAAGTATTTTAGTTTGGAGAAAATACTATTGAAGAGGACAATGAATGGAATATACGGGAAATGCTAACATGGAAACCAACAAATCTTTATTCCCAAGCTTCTCTCTACCACATTCGACCCGTTTTTGCTCATCGACAAAGGCACAAAGCTCCTACGAAGCTGTGCGATGATGTCCGTTGTCGCCTGCAGTATTTTCAGCCCCAGTATGTACTGAACCACGTAGTTGCTGCATGGAATTATTTAATTAATTAGTTATAGTTAGAGAGAGATAAGATAGAAGTTAATGAGTGAGATTAAGGTTGAGATTAACATGAACTAACCGTAGAGATGTTCAGAGAGTATGATGGCGTTATTGTTGATTTCACTAATTAGGCGGTCGCGTGTGTCGCCAGCAGAGTGCTCCACGAGGTGGAGAACGCATCAACCGTTCTTGTGCTATCTCCATTGATCGGCTACCACGTTCAATATATGCTGCACGAATGTGTTCAATTAATCATATAGTATATTAATTCACACATCTTCTATGTATTCAATACCCATTCCTACTTTTCACTTGCTTTAATGAATGTGTAATGTCTAGAATAAGTATGTGAGTTGAAACTCCACTTAGTTTCATCATTTTGACTTGTAACATGAGTGAGATTAAGTACGTGAGTGAACAAGCTAATAGAGTATGAGGTCCATTAGTAACATCAATAATAAAAGTAAAACTTAGTAAGTTGGAATAAAGTGGTGAGAATTGCAATATAATCTCTCATTTCTAAATCATTTGTGATTTATTAATGACTTTATTTTTATAGCTATATCGGTATGAATTCTCATTTTTTAACTCTCAACATATATTGGTATGAATTCTCATTTTTTAAATCTGCATGAAGCTAAAATTTGTGACCTCTTAACATATATTGGTATGAATTCTCATTTTCTAAATTTGCATGAAGCTAAAATTTGTGACCTCTCAACATATATTAGTATGAATTCTCATTTTTTTAAATCTGCATGAAGCTAAAATTTGTGACCTCTCAACATATATTGGTATGAATTCTCATTTTTTTAAATCTCCATGAAGCTAAAATTTGTGACTAGTATCTATTCTAAAAGTTACTAAAAGTTATTTATGTTGGAATATAAAATACTATATGTTGGAGAAGTATTTTAGTTTGGAGGAAATACTATTCAAGATACTAAAAGTTATTTTAGTTGGAATATAAGATACTATATGTTGGAGAAGTATTTTAGTTTGGAGGAAATACTATTCAAGATACTAAAAGTTATTTATGTTGGAATATAAGATACTATATGTTGGAGAAGTATTTTAGTTTGGAGGAAATACTTGTTGAACTAGGAATTGTATTTCATTGTTTTGTATTAATTATTTTAGAGTACAAAATACACTCCTATATATAGGAGAAGACTACTTAAATGTACCTAGGAAATAGATACTTGGAAACATACTCTACTAATGACATATTCCCTAGAGAAGATAAAAGTATCCTTCCAATGTCTTGGAACGTATAAACTACTAATTCCAACACTCCCTCTCAAGTTAAGTGACGGGATTCCCGATACTTAACTTGCGGAGCACATTCGCAAAATTCTTCGCTCCAACTGCCTTGGTAAGAATATCTGCAAGTTGATCTCCAGATCGGACGAAGGGAAAAGCAATAATCCCAGCTTCAATGTTTTCTTTGATGAAATGTCGGTCGACTTCGACATGCTTGGTCCTGTCATGTTGGACTGGATTCTCAGAAATGCTAATTGCAGCCTTGTTGTCACAAAAAAGTTGGCAAGTTTTAGGGGATAACAAGCCTAATTCGTTCATAACAATCCTTAGCCACAATATTTCCATGAGACCACTTCTGATTCCCCTGAACTCCGCTTCTGCACTTGACAATGCTACGACTTTCTGTTTCTTACTCCTCCAAGATACAAGGTTTCCTCCAACAAACGTGAAATATCCTGCAGTTGATCTTCTGTCGACTGGATTCCCTGCCCAATCTGCATCTGTGTAACCATGGATCTCCAAGTGGTCGTTTCTTTTGAATAGGACTCCATGATCAAAGGTACCCTTTAGATACCTAACAATTCTAACCGCTGCTTCCATGTGATCGATCTGAGGGTGGTGCATAAATTGGCTAACAACACTCACTGCATAGGCTATATCTGGCCTTGTATGAGATAAGTAGATTAGCTTCCCTACCAGTCGTTGATACCTCCCACGATCTGCCAATGCTGATTCTTCATTTATTTTCAAGTTGTGATTTGTAGCCATAGGTGTTTCGGCCGGCTTGCAGTCCACCATTCCAGTTTCTGCCAAGAGATCCAAAATGTACTTCTTCTGGTTAATGAAAATCCCTTGCGGTGACCTCATTACTTCAACTCCCAAGAAATACTTTAGATACCCCAAATCTTTCATTTCAAATTCAGATCCCAAGTTTTTCTTCAACACCTCTATCTCTTCTGAATCATTTCCGGTGATGATCATATCATCCACATAAATCAACAAGCATGTGATCTTTTCTCCTTTTCTTTTGATGAACAGAGTATGATCCGCATTACTCTGAGAATAGTCATATTTCTTCATTGCTTCAGTGAACCTCCCAAACCAGGCTTTCGGGGATTGCTTCAACCCATATAGAGTTCTTTTCAGTTTGCATACTTCTCCATTTTCAAATTCTTCGCCAAATCCAGGAGGGACTTCCATATATACTTCCTTCGTCAGTTCTCCATGGAGGAAGGCATTGGTTACATCCAGTTGATGCAGAGGCCAGTCTTTGTTTGCTGCGATTGACAGTAACACCCGAACAGTGTTCATCTTGGCTACTGGTGAGAAAGTTTCTGAATAATCAACACCGTAGGTCTGTGTGTACCCCTTGGCCACCAGGCGAGCTTTATATCGTTCAATCGTCCCATCCGGTCTCCTTTTGATTGTAAACACCCATCTACATCCCACGGGCCTTTTTCCTTCAGGAAGCGTACACTTTTCCCATGTATTATTTCGTGCAAGTGCACCCATTTCCAGCTTCATGGCTTCTCTCCAGTTCTTGCTTTTCCATGCTTCCTCAATTGTTTGGGGAATCTCTTCTTCTTCGTATAGAGCGTCTTCAAATGCCCGGGCCATTTTGGAAAGATTGGCCTTGGCAAAATTTCCAATTGCATATCTTGCCCTGGACCTGTCCTTCTCGGGGGAGTATCGTTTTGGTGGTACTCCCCTGTTGATCCGATCCGGCAAGATGTACCTCCCGGTATCCCCATCTATAGCGTTCGTCTCTGTATCATCATTGTTAGAAGAAGAAGAACTTTCTTGATTACTAGGAATGTTTACCTCAGATTTCGGAGGGATAGTGGGTGTGTCACTGAGCCCCACGGTTTGCATTGGAGTGTGCGAGGCCTGCTCGGCAGCAGGAACAGTTGACTCGGGTGGAGCTGCAGTAGGAATGTTGACATTTGGCATAGGCAACCAACTTAGCGGGTCACTAGATTTCTCCCCCTGACTGGTAAGTTGGGTATGGTAAAATAATTCGGATTCCAAAAAATCACAATTCATTGTAGTAAAAATCTGTCTTTTCTTTGGATCGAAGCATCTATAGCCTTTTTGATTTATCCCATATCCTATGAAGACACATTTAACTGCACAAGGAGAAAGTTTGGATCGTTCATGTTTTGGAATGTGGACAAAGACAGAGCTCCCAAAAATACGAGGTGGAAGGGATAAGGGTGCGGACACAGTGGTAAGTTTGGATAACTCAAAGATCGGGGTTTGGAGCTTCAGGATTTTTGTGGGAAGTCTATTAAGAAGATAGACTGAAGTGGCAACAGCTTCTGGCCAAAAAAACTTTGGTACTTTAGAATCAAGCATAATTGATCGCGTCATTTCTAGAATGATCCTATTTTTCCTTTCAGCGACACCATTTTGTTCTGGGGTATATGCACATGAAGTTTGGTGAATGAGACCTTTTTCGGCAAAAAACTGTTTCATTTGAGTGTTGACAAATTCCCCCCCATTGTCAGATCTAAGAATCTTAATGTTCTTTTGAAACTGAGTTTGGATCATTTTGTAAAATTCTGTGAATTTTGAGAAAACATCAGACTTCTTTTTCAGGAAATAAACCCATGTCATCCTTGTGCAATCATCAATAAATAAGACAAAGTATTTTAACCCATTTCCCCCAATAACAGGTGAAGGTCCCCAAACATCAGAGTGAATCAAGGAAAAAACAGAGTCAACCCTCGTATTTCTGGATTGAAAAGAATGTCTATGACTTTTTGCCAACACACATGTTTCACAATTAAGATGCTCAAGTTTAGAAAATGAGGGAAATAAAGTGTGCAGATAGCTAAATGACGGGTGTCCTAACCGCCTATGCCACAGCCATGCATCCCGTTCTGTAGCTCCGTGAGTCAACATCACCCTGCCAGTTTGAGCTTCCTCGTCCACGTAGTACAACCCGTGACGTTCAGTGCCACGCCCAATAATCGTCCCGGTCCGAATATCCTGAAGAACACAAAATTTAGACTGGATTAGGAGAGCACAGTTTAGTTCTTTCGTAACTTTACTGACAGACATTAGTTTTTGAGTCAAAGATGGAACATATAAGCAATTTGAGATTTTCAAATTTGGGGATATTTGGACCGTGCCAGCTCCTTCGACTGGTGAGATTTCTCCATTAGCTGTTTCAACATGTGTCCTTCGGGATTTATGAAAAGACTCAAAATCGGACTTGTCAAATGTCATAGTGTCAGTAGCTCCACAATCAAAAATCCATCTCCTATCTTTATGTCTACTGATTTCTCTTACTTGACACGAAATCGCAATGGTAGGGTCATTTTCAAGTACAGAAAAATGATTTTTGCAGAGAATATCAGTATGCCTTTTTTCGAGGAGGGTAATTTTTAAGAAATCACAATTTTCGGGGATGATAGGAGCAATTTTAATATCTTGGGGGTCGTTTTGATATATAGGAAAAAGAGAAGGGTTTAGGTTAAAAAACCTAAACCCTTTACCTTCTTCATCCGCCGCCTCCTTCATTTTCTCTCCTCCTTCTCCTCCTTCCGTCTGTACTTGAGCGGCCCACCACCTCGGAGCCGCCTCTGTTCTCCCGTTGATTCCTCCGGCGTAGGCAACCTCCTGGTTGGCCGCCGGAGATTTTGAGTCTTGAGGTGCCTCCTGTCCTACGATTACCATCTTTCCTTTCGCTTTTGAGTTCCGATTCTCTTTGTGGCCATCTTCCCACCACTCCGGGAAGCCAATGAGGTGGAAGCATGTCTCCCGTGTGTGCTTTGTCATGCCACAGTGAGAGCAGACGAGTCTTGACTTGTCGATTTTTGCTCCGGTCCGATTTGATGGTGGTGTTGCTTTGTGCGGCGGTGGTGGAGGTCCCCTGTTCGGTCGGGAAAATTGCGGTGTTCCGCTGTTCCTAGCGCCGAATCCCGACCCTATATCGGAGAAACCCGACTCCTGAGTCGCCGGTTTCCAGATCTGAGTGCGATTCTCCTCTTGTTTGATGGCGGCGAACGCTGTTTCTGCGGTTGGCTCCGGGGATTCCTTGAGTAATTCCCGTCGTAGCCTATCATGTTTGTCATTCAAGCCAGATAGAAACTGGTATAGCTTTCTCTTCTCGTTCTCCCGTTGGTAAGTTGCGACTCCCTTATCGCAGCATGTGTATGGACATGGCTTTCTTGTTTCAATGTTTACCCATAAGCTTTGCATCTCACTCCAGTAGTCTTCCAATGTTTGATCGTTCTGAGAAAATCTGCTTACTTTGGTGTCGAGGTCGTATACTTGGAGCGGATCTGCTCTGACCTCGAACGTTGTTGTGAGGCTTTTCCATACTCCTTTCGCTGTTTGATGTTGGGCGAATTGCATCACTAATTTTGGCTCCATATTTTGAATAAGCCAAGAGTATACTGTGTAATCGTCGGTCTGCCATTGCTTGAATTTCAGGTCGTCGGGAGGCGGCTGTGAGTCCCCCTCGATGTGTTCCAGCTTCTCCCGGCTTCCTATGGCTGCTTTCATAAGCCGAGACCAAACTGGGAAGTTTCTCCCATCGAGTTTGATCCCTATGTTTACTGTTTCGATTGTTTTGGACATTTTTTGATGCTCACTTGATTTTGGCTGACTGTTTTTGGCTGTAGGAGAGGCTGAATTTGATCGGACTTTTGCCGGATTTTGGTTGAAAGGTTTGAGAAGGGTAGAACGATGATGATTTCAAAAATCTGAGTTCAAAAGAAAATTTTGGATTGTTTGGATCGAAAAGCTGCTCTTGATACCATGTTGAACTAGGAATTGTATTTCATTGTTTTGTATTAATTATTTTAGAGTACAAAATACACTCCTATATATAGGAGAAGACTACTTAAATGTACCTAGGAAATAGATACTTGGAAACATACTCTACTAATGACATATTCCTAGAGAAGATAAAAGTATCCTTCCAATGTCTTGGAACGTATAAACTACTAATTCCAACAGGGGAAACTAACAAATCTTTATTCTCAAATTTCTCTGGTATAAAATGCTATATCTCTCCCATATTTATATCATCCACTTTCTATTTTAAAATTTTCTATATATCTGGAGAATTCTATCTCTAGCTAATTCTAATATCGATAGTTCTAGATAATTTTACATAATAGCTAGATGGATTGTGATCAATGTCGAACTATTTTTAAAGAACGAACTAAAGACCAAATTATGGCTATTAGATCTAGTTTTTTTATAAGATTTGTTGATATGTAAATTATTTTGGCCTACATTACAAAACTATTTTACTTCGTTCTAGCATGTTTATTTCTTCATTCCGGTATCAGAGGCGGAGCTACGGTGGGGCATGAGGGCCCTTGGGCCCCCAAGCCATTTGAACTTTTACTATAATATATATATTCATAATCGATAATAATAAAGTTCGATAGCACAATTGGCAAGCGATTTCGGCTATTAGATCATATATATGGTTGGGGACACGCACCTTCTTTTTTTTAAATTGCACAATGTTACTAATTTCACTTTTTACCAAATATTTCTTGCTCAATGTTCATTTCATGTCAAATCATTTTACATATGAGCTATATATATCCAATGACTTTTAAAATTTATTTTTACCCAATGCCAAATATTTCTTGCCCAATGTTCATTTCATGTCAAAATCATTTTACATATGAGCCATATATATCGAATGACTTTTAAAATTTATTTTTACCCAATGCTATATTTCTAGTTCATAACTTTTAATGGTTATAGGTAAAATTCTTTTTAAGGGCATTACAAAGTACTTATATCTATTATTCTTGATTCGATTAAATTTACTTGATATGCATTTATTTCTAAAATTTAAATAATTGAAAAAAAGCAAAACATAAGAGTCTTCCTCTGACTAATTTTGATGGAAAAGTCATCGACAAATAGTCAGATACCTACAACTATTAACAGTGGTAGAGCCAAAATTTTCTTCTTCTTGGGCCCCCACCCCAAAATTCCTGGCTCCGCCACTGTCCGGTATGTAATTTGCAAATCTCTTAAATCTGACTGTGATCAATAATAAATCTGTTCGTGTCAAAATAATAATGGGGGTGTGAAATTTCCATAGCAGAGCTTATTCAGTAGTATTCCAAACGGGCAAACAATGCAGCAATCAAACTTGCTGCATGATGTTTTTTTTTTTTTGTTTGAATTTTATACTATTTCTGAGGCAGCCTATGTACACATTAGCCTATTGACATAATGTGAGAGCTAAAGGTATCTCAAATCACCAGATGCTCCGATCTCCAGACAATCTGACACGAGGCTCTCCTCTTTCTGCATCGACGAGCTTCACCAAATACTAGGAAAAAGATATAGACTAGGAACCAACTATTCTCATTTCTTTCGATAATGATTCCAACACTTGATGAACACTTTCAAACTCACGACATGACGCAGATCCAGCAACAAACTCGTGCACGATGCCACCAATCTTGATCCAACTACACCCCGGCTGCTTGGCGACCCCCTTCTCCCTCATAACCCCTCTAGTGTTCATGACACGACGCCATTGACAATCTGAGGCAAACGAGTTGGACAGCATGATGTAACCAGCAGAATTCATGGGATCAACCTTGACAAGATCGGTGGAGAGAGCCTGAACCAGCTCCAACCTATTGTGGAGCACACAGCCAGCAAGCAGCGCGCCCCACACAAAGTTATTAGGTTCGAAAGGCATGGAGGCGACCACACCAAGTGCTTCATCAATTAGACCAGACCGGGCCAAGAGATCCACATAGCAAGCATAGTGCTCCAATTTAGGGACAACTAAATTGCTCTGGAGCATCCCTTCAAAAATTTCACGCCCTGTATCTAACAGACCAGAGTGGCTACACGCACACAACACTCCAAGTAGAGTTCCAGAATCAGGATGAAGACAAAGCTCTTGCATCTTGGAGTAAAGCCTTAGAGCTTCATCACCCTTGCCATTGACAGCAAGGCCAATGATCATGGCGTTGAACGAGACCACGTCCTTCTTGCTCATCTGCTCAAACACCCCTCTCGCCCCGTCCAAATCCCCACATTTTGAATACATATCAATCAATGCAGTAGCAAGATTGACATTTGATGATAGCAAACCCTTCTGCCCTCCACTCCTCAAGTATTCATGAACCCACGAGCCAAGATCCAAATCACCGACCTCAGCACAGGCAGAGAGCACGTTAACCATGGTTACGTGGTTTGGACGACAGTTATAGTCCTCCATCATTGATTTGAAAACGTCCAAAGCCTCCAATACACAACCATTTTGAACATAAGCACCTACGATAGAATTCCAGCAAAGAACACTCTTTTTTCCATCATCAGATATCTCATCAAACGAATTTCTACTATTTTCCACATGTCCACATTTACCATACAAATAAACGAGTGCAGTATTCACATAATCGCGAGCTAAATCACTGCAAGCTGCACTCTTTACTAACTGTGTCAATGAATTCACCCATTTCTCAACTTGATGAGCAGTGAGGCTTGAACACGCAGATAATACACTAACCATAGTATCGCTTTCAGGGCACAAATTCTCCTTGAGCATTATCACAAAAAGCTCCAAGGCATCACTAGCCAACCCAATCTTAGCATACCCAGAAATCAAAGAAGTCCAACAAGAAACCAAATTTCTGTCAGGCATTTCATCGAACAGTTTGCGAGCAGAGCTCAAATCCTTCACCGCCTTGGCGTAAACCATCAGCAATCCATTGCAAACTAAAGGGTCACAGATGAATCCATATTTGAAGAGATCAGAATGCACTAGCTTAACAGTATCCCCACCGATAGCGCCTCTAGAACACGCCTTGAATAGAAATGAAAATGTCAAATCATTGGGCGAAATTTGGCGGAATTTCAGCTGTTTATAAATAACAAAAGCGTTGGAGGAAAAACCCTCCTCGGCTAGCACTCTGATGATCGCGTTGAAGGGGAAGACATTAGGGTTTCGCAGATGATTGAAGACTTTGAGAGCGGAATTGGAGGGGTAGCGGCCGATGAGACGAGTGGCGATGAGGTCGTTCTGGTGTGCGTGGAGGAGGAAGACGCGAGCGTGAACTTGGAGAAGCTGAGCGCGTGGGATGGGGCCCTGCAGCAGGCGGGAGAGGTCGCTTGTGGGGTTATTTGAAGAGGCGGAGTGACTGAGTCGAGGATGATGGAGACAGAGTGAACGACGTCGCTTGAGGCAATGCATAGTCGGGCGAGTATCGGATAATAATCTTTCATTGTTGATTTTAAGTTTAAACAATGGTGAAAAACATTCATAACAATAATGAGGCAATTCGAACAAATTATGATTTGTTCTGCCATTTTAAAAATGAGTAGAGATACTCCTATATGTTACATAGATGTTGGATAGTTTTAAAGCAAAAATTTGTTAAGTAGGAAAAACTAAATAGATAGATAAACTGATAAAGTAATTGAAACAATGTTAAGAAATAATAAGATCAACATTATTACTAGTGTACAATAAATCTACAACATTGCATCCATTATAAAAATGCAATTACAACATCATCGAATATTCCATCGCTATCAAAAATTTATTCTTTAATTTAGCCTTACTGTATAATTTTTTTTTGTAAAGATCTGTCGCGTTCAATAAAAAAATTTTGATATAAGAATTTGCTAGTGTTTTTTTTTTCAAAACTCTCTCATGGACTGATTCATTATTTTATTGAATGAATTCGTGATTTCGGTCTTGAAGCATACAAATTTTAAATTCCCATGTATGATAAGCAAATTCATAGATTTCATAAGGGGAAATTTTCAAATTTTCAATTTACACGGATGACAAGCGGATTCATAGAGATTTTATTTTACTGGTTCGGAAGCAATGCATTATAAGCGCTTCATAGTTTCATTAGTTACAAAATGACGTTTTTTAACTTGCGAAATTAAGGGGTGAGATTCTGCAGCTAGAACTAGAGGTTACAAATAGCTCAAATTTATAAGTAAACAAAACCCCAACTTTGATATTATTATCAGTCTTTTACACTTGAGAATTGAGATGTTGAATCCATCCAAGGTTTAGGTACAGAAGAAGATGATTTACATAATGACATATACAGAGACATATGAAGAAAATGTTAAAGACAATTGTTGATATCTTTTTTTGATCGACGAGGTTTCCACCAGAAATCACTTGCTGATTTGTAGGCATCTTGAAAGATGGGATTGCTGACAAGTACTATTGATATCTCTTTAAACAAAGTGTTGGCCACTGGAAGTGTCGTTTGGTAATGAAAGGAGCTCCATAAGTTGGAGTCGGTATTCTAAGCCCCTCAAGTAATGTCCCAGCAGCATGCACCTAAAAACACACACATTACATTCCTATTGTTACTTCCCATAAACAAACACCATCTCTTGTTCAGGTCTATCATATTTCCAATTACTAAGATTCATAAACTTGTCGACTTTTGATTTGAGAAATGGATAGGAGTGAAATCATGGTCGAAAAGCTCTCCCAATATTCAACTTGAAACAGTACAGGGGTTGTATATAACAAAGAATCCATTCATGTAAATAAATGAAAACAAACTAAGTGCAAACTATATGGCTTTAGATTTTAAGGTCTTGACGTGGAAGTAGAAACAGGTAGAAAATATGGACTTACCAGAATAGTAAACGAGCGAGGTAATCACGTGGCAATGAGATAAGAGGCTGAAACTGAAGAGAGGTGTTCTCGACAAGGTCAATGCAATCTCCTTCGATTACACTATCTACGGTTCCTATAGTGCTGTTGTTAGCCAGATCAGGGCCTTTTGAGTGCATCTTTGGAGAAAGTGTAGCCAATAGACCATGTACTACTGAATGCATTGTATCTTTTAGTTCAGGCGACGTTGGTTCTGACAGCTCTGCTACCTGTTCATTACCAAGATGGGGGTAACATCAAGATAAGAAAGAAAAGGAAAAGGAATGAAGAATAAGTCGACTGAAAGCAACCATGATCCTACTTTATGAAGCCTGTCTTTCTTCTATTTAAAAAGTGGGGGATATATAGCTTTTTGACAATGTTATGTAAGCAAACAAGAAATTTACATTAGAAGATCTCTAAAATGTACTTATCTCTCCCAAGATTATTTCTCTCTCTAAAATGATACTAATGATCAAGTTGGAGGGTATAAATACATTAAACTCAAAGATAGACCAACATACACTTGATTTTGACACATAAAAGAAAATACATGCATTGGAAGCATAAATAAACTCCTAGCAAACAAAAAAAGGTTGAAAAGTGAGAGAAACTATAAAGCCTTCAATGAGGTGGAATTAGTTGCTTGCTGGAGATTTAAAGCTGTGACAACCATTGACATGTAATATATGACTAAATAGAAAGCTAATTTAGTTCACTATCCTTCCAAAGTAATCGAAGCAAAACATGCACTAGTTCATAGTTAACAGTTGTTAGTGAGTATATGGAATAATGGAAGCCTCACCTTCTCAGGCTGCAATGATCTTAAATAATCCAACAAATCATTTTTTTCTTCCCCAACAAACTGCTGCATCTGAAGAGCTGCACTTTTCCTCTTGACTTCATGGAGCTCCTGAGAATGGTGAAATATCAAATATAAATTTCAGAAAACAAGAATAGGCCTTAAAATCTCAAACAAAAGGCATCAAAAGACATAAAGCAAACCAAAACTATCAATTTTATAACCCACAAACACAATGGAAACAATGATAAGACTAAAATAATTGAAATACATAAGTCATTGTCTCTTAAATTAATGAATAATGCAGGAGATAGCTTTCGAATACCAGATCAAGGACAACATGATTCGATCTATCTATCAAGTTATCACATAAACAATAGACAAAGATATGAATATATTATTATATTAGTAATTAGATCCTAGTATACCACAATGTATTCATGTCAGAGGCTGGACGTGGCATGGTATTCTACCTCTAATTCTTTACTCAAAGAAGGAAAAAAGAGGCGAAATGAATAATTACAATCTGAAATATTCGATGTTCCTGTCATGGACATTCAAAGGGTTTAATATGAACAAAACAAAAGGTTCAATGGTAGAGTAAAGACGGTTGAGATGATAAAACAAACGAAGGACAGAAGAAAAAAACTAAAAAAACTGTCACAACCTATTTACTAAACTCCAAATCATAATAAATGATGAAATGTAGGAAACAATAGCTGTAGATGAGAAAGTGAAGTAACTAAATTTACAGCCTAAACCCTAAACCAAGATCCATATACTTATGGGCTTGACGCAACAATAATAGTATAAACTAACAACTTAACATTTGAAAATAAACAAAATAATTAGAGACCCAACTAATAAAATATGACTCAACAATAAATGAAGAGATACCTAATTAACAAAACTAACAATTACTAGAGTGCAGCAATCAATTGCCTTGCCATCTAAACAGCATAATAAGGTCTGAAACTGTTCCAACTGACATATCTCAACTGTCAGTAAGCTCCCAAATTTTGTCATCAAGTGGGAAAAGTATTGCACCCACAAGTAAACACTAGCAAGGTGCAAAGCAATTACAACCACATCCTAAGGAAAGTGAAACTTGGCAGTTGGCATCAAACTCTGTTGGGCAGAGCCACGTTGTGCAGTAGGGTCAGATTGGATACACACGCACAGGAGCAGAGTGGAAGCGGACCAGGTGAGATTGAGCACATGAGGTCGTGACTTGTGACGGGGAGCACGGGTCGGGGTACGAGTGGTCAGTGAAACTAGGGTTTCTTCTGCAGTGGGCAGTGGTGGAGCATGTGATGGCATGGAAACAATACAGGAAACGGGGTGCAGAATAGCAGGGTTGGAGGAAATCAAGGTTGTGCGTGAAACTAGGGTTTCATCTGATGCAGACTGTGGTGGAACTGAGTGGCAGTGGAAAACGACTGCGGTGAAATGTACACTTGAGGATGGAGGTTAACAAATCGAGGGCAAGGTTGTTTCGATGGTGAGGTAAAAAACAACCCACTTACTCTCTCACTTTATTCTCTCTTTACCTCACTACTTTATTTTCTCTCCAATTAACTCAATAAATATAATTTCTTAAATCTCATGCCAAAAAGAAATTGATAACTTGAGATGGGATGGATGGAGTGTTTAGTTTCGTACCACCCCTTATATATGTGCCTTTTGTTCAAACAGGACACTTGTGTTTAAGGCTCCAGGAGCCTTTGTGCCACAGGTGTACCTTGCACCTTTAATAACTATGCTCCCCCGCCGCATCAAGAAAATTAGACAACAGGTTTCCAAATAAAGCTTAAATAATAGAAACATGCTACAAACTTATCCCTAAACATTGCCAGCGTAATCAATCTGTGATGTAATGGTAAAAAAAAAGCTGTGATATAATGGTAAGACGTCTTCTGGAAATTGGAAAATATACTTCGTTGTTTCATAATGTTCATAAAACTTTTGGTGCAAATGCTCCACTATATTCTCCAGTTAATCCTAAAAGACCAGCTGTCAATGTTTCCAAGATGACAGCAAGTATCAACTAGAAGGTAGGTCAATCAGGGAATATAAACTATATCCATCACAAACTTCTAGAAACATACCTTTTTAACTGAAGACAAACGAGAATGCATCGTCAAAATGTATCTTCGAGCTTCAGGAGTCATCTCACCAAAACTCGGTATGTTACATGTCCACTCTTCAAAAGCATCAGATGGTGACAATCTCTCTTGGGTGTTATTTCCACACTTACCCTCTTCGTTCAGTGCCTCCTCAGCTTCAAGTTGCAAATCTTCATTTTTCAAGTTATAGGTATTTCCTTCATATATCTCAAGATTCCTCTCAAGGCTGAGCCTATATTCAGCATTTCGAAGAGTGTACCTGCATGAATCAAGAGATAAATAGGTAACAACTAGAAGCATCACATATTTATACATGCAACGGCAGCTACCTTAGCAAGGAAGGTTTCAGCAATCAATCTACACGTTCTCTTAAAATGAAACATAAGCCAGTCCATACATGATGTTTTAGATACTAGATAAAGCCATTTTTTATAAAAAAAAATGTTCTGCAATGTATTCGATTTGAATGTTTACTGTTTAGTTGCTCAAACACATAGCTTGCCTGCTTCATGTTTTTATTAAAATATGCCACAAAGTTAAGGAACAGGATACTAGGTTCATCATTCCTCATTGTATCATCAGTGTTAAGTATGCAAACTGCATTTTAAAGCATTTTAACAGAATTCCACATGTTCAAGGCTTTCAATTTTGTAGACAGTAAGTTGATCAATATAACATCAACTAAGGTCTAAGAGTAAGTATACCCTGTCATCATTGAGGATATCAACAGCTTGGAAAGGGATTCCCACAAAGCATCAATCATCACTTGAAATTGTTCTGATGGCAGTAAACCCAACATGCCCGATATCGTCCTCTTCATAGCATCTATAGTGGTATTTGAAACATCCTTCTGAATAAGGCTCACGTCCAAGGGCTCTATATCTCGTATTAAATTAAAAAGGACTGATTTCTGAAAGGCACACCATCATTTAGTTCGCTTCCAAGTTTTTCCCATTGCAAGGAAATCTCTACCATACTTAAAATTTGGGTATATAACAACAACATGAAAACTATCTTCAATTTTGCAGCTTCTACATCAAGGAGAAAGCCTATTGCTAAAATACAAGTTTCCCGAGATCCCAGACGACTAACACACAACTTCGCAAGTAAAGAGCTCAGAGTTATTTTTCGTATAAAATTACGACTAAGATATTCCGAATTGACAAAAAACTAAGCATAAAAGAGGTGAAATTGAGAGTTTTGGTTACCTTCGAACCCGAACTCTCGTCACCGGCGTATAACCAATCAGACGAAGAAGGAGCTGAAGATGCAAACACCTGGATTCCCGATCGACGGAGATTACCAAATTTTGCGGTAGGGGTAAAACCTAGAAGAGACAGGGAAGGCGGTAGAATACGGCGGCGGAATGAAAGGGAGGAAGGATGAGGGGAAGGAGAACAGGAGAGAAAAGAGGCTAAGGTTGCCATGAACAACCGATCCACGTTTCTCTCTCTTCTGCTCTTTCCCCGGGCCCTCTGGGCTGCAAGCCACAGTTTTTATATAAATCTCCGATAGAGTCAAAACGTCGAACAGGTTGTGGGCCTCAATACGAAAGTGGCGGGCAGGACATGTGCGGTGGCGCAACGGCGGGACTCAGCCACACGTGTGCAATATTTGGGCCCGTTCGTGTCTTACCGCAAATATTCAGCCACGGCGTGATCGTGCTCCTGTCGGGCCCAATGGGCCGACTAACAACTCATACTCAAACTTAAAATAATGTATACCATGTCTGAGTTATTATTACTCCCTCCATTCGTCATTAAATATCTCATTATTCTTTTTTTATATATCCACCATTAAATGTTTCATTTCACTTTTACTATATATAATAAGTGGACCTACAATGAACTAATTCATTTCGCTCATATTTTATAGTATAAAACCAGTATAATGTAGTATAAAAGTAGGTTACACATCTCATTTCTTAAGACACGTGTCAATCAAATATGAGACATTTAATCATGAACATATGGAGTATATTATTATCCATCTAAGATTAAATTGTGAGATTATTTTAGTTAGATAGAGTGACTATGACTAATTATCACTACGTATCATGTTTATGTACTATCAAACATAATACTTACTACGTAAGTATTAAGTTGTGAGATTCAAGTTTATGTACTATCAAACATAATACTTACTACGTATCATGAGATGTAAACTTGCAAAATGCAAACTGAACAACCCATTTATATACTATCTCCGACAGCGATTAGTAGTTATGATGAGTCTACGAGTTTAAAAAAAATAAAAAATAAATAGATAGAAAAAGATAGTTGAATGTGGTTTCATTAATAATAAAAATACAAGTAAAATATGTTAATAGAATATGAGACCTACTTAGTACTCTATTTATTGTAAAAATAAACAATAACTCCTAATCACGGACGGAGTAAAATTATAAACCGAGTTTTCACCTCATCAAAACTTCACTGCAACCGATCATATATGGAATTTGAAAATACATTCAAAATTTTCAATGTTCATTTTGCACTCCAGAAGTGGTCTAATGTTTCAGTAATGTCTAGCCAGCCATTTAATCTAAGTTTTAAAATGACAACACCTCTTAAAATAACGTCATACTATTATTTATAGCCAATCATTTGTATATATGGACGAATAATAAGCTGTCATGTGACAATAAAAAAAATGCTCAAAGGGTAAATTTTCTCGGCCAGCAATATGCAATACACTATACAGCAATATGCAATACACTTGACAGCAATTCACAATTGTAAAAATCTCGGCATGCAATATACAACACTGTATACAACAATTTTTTCTCGGCCAGCAATATCCAACACGCTATACAACAATCTATAAATTATTGTGTAGCGTTTATAATATTGTTGTGTAGCGTTTATAATATTGCTGGATATGTGGTGTCACGCTGTCACTTTAAGAGACGTAGATGTATAAATCCATTTCCTAAAAGTTGTTAAATGCAGATGTTTTTGTGATTGCTAATTATGACCATTTTTCGTTGTCAAATTAAATCACTAACAAAAGCTAAAGTCCAACTCAACTATCGAAATTGACATTATCAATAAAGGCTACTATAAATGTGACTACGAATTAAGGTCAAAAAACACCAAATTATTGTAATGATGAGCGGGGCATAAGCAATTTGACTTGCATGTTACCCCAAAAGACTCATTTGCATATCTCACATATAACCATAATATGTGACATCCCTAATCTGAAACATGTATCATTTTTTTGCATATTGACATATTTTTTATTTATTTTTGCCTATTTATATTATTAGTTGTATAATAAATATTATATATTTGATGTTTATACATTTACATATGTTTCATAAGAGTTGTGATCAATGTCGAACCATTCTTAAGGGTCGAACTAGAGACTAAATCTCATCCATGCATTAATCACATCTAATGGTTATTAATAATTTCTGAATTTTTTACTCAATTAAATTGGTAAAGGGTAGTTTAGTAATGTGCAGCTCATCCTCACTTCTCAATTCCAACCAACTTCTTTCTCTACAATTCTCTCTCATCGTAGAGAAGGCGCCACCGTATCCTCTTCTCTAGCTCTCTTTCTCTCCCTCATTAGTGCTTCTACGACCACCGCTCCCTCCAACTCGCTACTTCGCTGCCCGCTTGCCACCGCCAGCCTGGCCGCTTCGCTATTGGAATTCTCATCGGATGCATCCTTGCCTCCGCTCAATAGCTCGGTGAAGGAAGCAACATAAGAAGATTTCTCTTTCTCATTTTCCTTAACCGTCTTCTCAGATCTGGAAATCGAGGTCTCGAAGCTGCTGCTACCACCGACCGCCGCCGGAAAGGGGGAATTGATCGGCGGCAGCTCTGCAATCGAGCTAGCTGCTGCCGCGAGCAGCCACTCCACCGCCTTGCTCGGCTGATCGTAGCCTAATCGGTCCTGCAAATCATAGAATTCGATCGCGGTGTTAACCGCTAATCGAACGCAGCGGTCTCTTAGCCCTCGCGATGTCAGGACCTTGCTGTGGCTGTCCTTCCCGCCGGTGGCCGTCAATTCGCTTTAAAGTAATAATACATAAAAATGAAGTAAATCACAGTAAAAATGAAGTAATAAAATATTATAATGAAGTAACATCTTTAATTGATGTGTTGTTTGCACATTAAAGTATGCCATCAATTCGACTCTTATTGAACTAAATTGTTGTTACAACACATTAAAATGAACTACATATTCTTTTTGATAAAATAGTAAATTGATAAGATGAAGTAATAAATTATGATAATAAAGTAATATAAATGATCTGTTTTCCTATTAACTATAATCTAGTTAGTATGAAGTATTGGATTCATATAATTAAGTAATAAGTTATGATAATGAAGTAATATAAATGATCTATTTATACAGTAGGTTTTATTACTAAAATGAAGTAATAATACACAATAATGAAGTAAATCACAACAAAAATGAAGTAATAAAACATTATAATGAAGTAACATCTTTAACTGATGTGTTGTTTGCACATTAAAGTATGCCATCAATTCGACTCTTATTGAACTAAATTGTTGTTATAACACATTAAAATGAACTACATATTCTTTTTGATAAAATAGTAAATTGATAAGATGAAGTAATAAATTATGATAATAAAGTAATATAAATGATCTGTTTTCCTATTAACTATAATGTAGTTAGTATGAAGTATTGAATTCATATAATGAAGTAATAAGTTATGATAATGAAGTAATATAAATGATCTATTTATACAGTAGGTTTTATTACTAAAATGAAGTAATAATACATAATAATGAAGTAAATCACAACAAAAATGAAGTAATAAAACATTATAATGAAGTAACATCTTTAACTGATGTGTTGTTTGCACATTAAAGTATGCCATCAATTCGACTCTTATTGAACTAAATTGTTGTTATAACACATTAAAATGAACTGCATATTCTTTTTGATAAAATAGTAAATTGATAAGATGAAGTAATAAATTATGATAATAAAGTAATATAAATGATCTGTTTTCCTATTAACTATAATCTAGTTAGTATGAAGTATTGAATTCATATAATGAAGTAATAAGTTATGATAATGAAGTAATATAAATGATCTATTTATACAGTAGGTTTTATTACTAAAATGAAGTAAATCACAACAAAATAATGAAGTAAATCACAACAAAAATGAAGTAATAAAACATTATAATGAAGTAACATCTTTAACTGATGTGTTGTTTGCACATTAAAGTATGCCATCAATTCGACTCTTATTGAACTAAATTGTTGTTATAATGAAGTAATAACACAACTGAATGAACTAAATTGTTGTTATAATGAATCCAGTTGTTGCGAATTCACCGATGAACTTATCAGTAGTCTCTTCTCAAATACTGTATACTTAATTATTTGGAATCAAGTATATAATCTCAGGCCACAGCCACTACTCCAGTGCGTACAGCTTTATTGATGTCAGATTCGTCGGAGCTCTGTCTCGCAGCGCTCGATCTCTTGGAGGAAGAAGACCTCTTCCATTTCTTCTTCTCCATCGCCTCATCCATCTCTATCTGTTCCTGCCTGCACTCCTGGCTACAGAACGGCGTGTTCCCTCTGCAAAAATCCACCAAATTAGAAACTCCGCTAACCAATTCAGCTCCAAATCTCTTGGATTTTCACCTCATTTTACCTGTACATGAAGATGTCGTTGTTTTGGCAGAGCGATCTGCCGCAGAGGGAGCAGGAATCGAGGAAGTGCGGCTCGTAGTCGTGTTCGCATCCGGTGTAGTAGTATGCTGCTGCTGCAGCTGAGCTCATCGGAGGAGGAGGAGATTCAATTCAATTGATGATAAGATCCGTTGATTTGCAGAAGATTCGTCGATTTGTAGAAGAAATTCGTCGATTTTGGAGAAGAAGATAAAGAGAGAATTGAAAATGAAGAAAATCACGTGAATTGAATGAAGGTTGCTGCAAAATTTTTACTCTAAATGTATTTTGGCCAAAATACCCCTGGATTGAAGTAAATTGTTTAACTAATGAAGGAGTGAAATTAATAAAGCATGGTCTAATCTCATCCATTAAAAACTACATCTAAGGGTCCAAATTTGGTCTCTAGTTCGGTCATTAAGAGAGGATTTGTGGATAATGGGACTTTGTTTCATAAATATTAAAAAGATATAAAAGTGTGCATGGAAATATTTGTAGTTGAGCTTTAAGAAAAATAAAAATATAGTATGATAACATATTAAAGTCTACGTATGGAATAGGAATATAAATAGTATTCCTATTATTAATTACTACACCACTTCGGTCATTATGTAAATATATTATGCAATTATTAAAAGAAAATAAAATGAAGGAAACCTGTCAACTATTTAGGCTAACAACGTGTAATATTTTAAATAAAAGAAATGACAAGTGTTCTTCTTATCTCATTTGATCTGCATATATATAACGTGGCTGACCGACTATAAAAGAGAAGAATGAGTTATATTAGTAAATTGAGCCGAGAGCACATAGAAAGAAAAAGAACAAAGATTGAGAATTATAGAGCAGGAGATGAAATTAGGAGCATGATTGAACTATCAGTCGTAATCAGGTGTGTATAAATCACACTTTTAATTTTACATATTTTATGTGATTGATTGTTATGTGTTAAATTAGAGTGAATGTTTGAATTATATGATGTGAGCCTGAAATAGTTATACGTTATTTGATATTGATGGTTTAATATGACGTGGATATGTTATTTGTGTAATGGATATGTTTAACTGTAGTATTGGAGCTAATTGATGGAATATATGGATATGTAATTGATGCAATGGATATGTTTGATGTATGGTGTTGGAATTATTAGAATCATTGGATTAAAAAGGATCTGTGACAGTCATGCTCTGGGTCTGATATCAATAGCAATGGACCTACGGGTCATATACAATGGCAATGGACCTACGGGTCATATATACAATGGCAATGGACCTTCGGGTCATATATATGTATACAATGGCAATGGGACCTCCGAGTCATATTATACAATGGTAATGGACCTTCGGGTCATATATATATGTGTGTGTACAAAGGCAATGGGACCTTCGGGTCATATACAATGGAATTCCGGGCAGATACCAGACTTGATTTGTCACATAATAATAAACTGAATAGTGTGGCATATGCATATGTGCATGAAATTGTTTCTAATAATTGTTGGTTATTGTTATATATATTGGTTAAAGAATATATTGATATCTGGGATGTGGGATTAAAGGTAAGATTTATATACACTGAGTTGTGGCTCATATAAACCACTAATATTTTTCAGGAATAAGATAGCAGTGAACTTTTTGGGTTGACGTGAGTCATAGGAACTCCACATGTTATCAGGGTCGGCGGCTGACGCATTTTTGGAAACATTCTCCTCCTCATCATTTTTTGCATGTAGATAAATATATAGTATATAGAGTGGTGAGAGGGCCCCACTACAATTTAGAATGTTTGAAATATGTACTTGAAGCGTGAGTTAATTTATTTAATATATAGAATTTATTTATAGTAAGTGCATACGTCATAAGGGTTGAGGAGTGACAGTTTAGGTGGTATCAGAGAGGGGATAGAATCCCGCTGGGACATAGCATTCGTGCATATCGTATGATATATTTTGATCATAAGTTTCATTTGCATTTTAATTATCATGAACATGTCTCACCGAGGAGAGAAGGGTCAGCCGCCCTACATCATCAATTAATTATAACATTTCATATACATGTTGCATCATATGAGGATTTCCCAGACTTTAGAACAAAGAGTACATGGACCAATGATGAGGTAAAGAGGTAGAAAATTTAAAAGAGCTCGAAAAAGTAGAAGTTATTGATTTTATGGGACTAATCTGACTGAGGCTGAGATATAGTTAAAAGTGATAGAACCGGTGTTCAATCAGATGAGTTGTATGTCAGAAGAAGGTTTTGATTATAGGGTATCTCTTCTTTGAAGCAATACTTACTCTTGGTGGGAAACAGTCCCACAAGCTATAATACAACCTTTGGTATTCAGTTCAGACGATTTTTCTAGAGAACCCAATGTTAAAGCAAAGAAGTGCACTGTGATAAGAAGCAAAGAAGGTTTTGTCTTTAATCAAGGAACTATATTTGTTGATTATGAGCTGTCATTATTTCAATATACACGGTTTTCTAGAGAATATGTTGCGAGTTAATTCAATTGAGCTGCCAGCGGATATTGATTCTCTTGTTCATACACAAGTTTTGATATTATTATGGGTATAGATTGGTTTTCACTTCATCGAACCAAGGTAGCTTGTCAAGTAAAAGAAATGGTAATATAATCATCGAGACGGGATCAAGTGATATTTTACGGTAATCAATATATTGTTCCAGGTTTTCTTATATTATCTATATCGGCTTTTTGATTTATTGGAAGTGCAGATTTATCTGGATTTTCACCTTATCGGGAGACATATTTCTCTATTGGGCACTGCATTTATTTTTATTTATATTTATCAACCGTCTTCATTAGAGTTTCGAGAGTTGAAGAAATAGTTACAAGAGTTTTTAGAGATATGTATTACTTAATGTTTTACCTTGAAGAGCACCAATATTATTTTTGAAGAAGAAAGATGATACACTGCGACATTATATATACTATTGGAAGTCGAATCGAGTGACAATGAAGAATAAATATCTATTACCGAGAATAGAAGACTTATTTGATCAATTTCAAGGTATGCAACTATTTTCGAGTACTAATTTTCGATCAAGATCTCATCAGTTGAAGATAGCTAAAGAGAATATTGCAGAGACACCATTTTGAACTCAGTACGACCATTATGAGTTTTGGTTATGCCTTTCGAATAAACTATTGCATCTACAATTATTTATGGCATTGATGAACAAATTCTCTCAACTATTCCAGGATCCGTTAGTGATTATTTCAATTGACTTGCTATTAACAGATGGGCATGTTAATCACAGGGACAAGATATTATGTTATTTAAAAATGATGGGTAAACAGGATTTGGTTTTCTTTTTGACTTCATGGAAAGTTTATTGCTTATTGGGGCGTAATAACATTAAGTGCACGGTTTTTTATTCTGCTCGAACGTATTAAGGGCATTATTTTGTTTAAGAAATTTTGGGATCATCATCCGTTTAAAACGCTTTTTAATTTTTTTAGTATCTTATATATTGACAGAGATTCGCGAATTACTATCTGAGTCTTGATAAATTCTTTTTGTGAGTTTCACCTCAGAAAGGAGTCATGTGATTCGAGCAAAAAGGTAAGTTGAGTCCTAATTATATTGAACCGTGAGATATTGTTGAAAGAGTTAGACCATTGGCGTATAGGTTAACATTACCTCCAGAGTTGGCACAGATTCATAATATTTTCTGCGTTAGTAGGAGTCAGCTTTATCGATCTGATCCTTCACATGTTCTGAAAGATCCTGATATACAGATTTCTGAAAATTTGAGTTATATAGAAGAACCTATCAATATAGTGGACCACCAACGAAAACAATTGCGAAGAATAGATATTCCAATGGTAAAAGTTGTTTGGAAAAATCACGGAGTCGAAGAAGCGACTTGGGTAATTGAGGAAAAGATGAGAAAGAACTATCCACATTTGTTACGGGGTTAGCAATTTCATTGACTGCAATAACTTAGAGAGAAATGAATTTTGCGGACAAAATTCTTAAATAATCTAAGTAGCAGAGTACTCCCTCCGTTTCGTCATAATTGAGTCATTTTACCATTTCGAAAAGTTTCTTCATAGTTGAGTTATTTCCATATTTGGTAACTTTTTTCTATTGCTTACTTTACTCTCCTTTACTTTATTCTCTCTACTTTATTCACTTTATACTTTATTTTCCCTACATTTTCCTCTCTCTTACTTTTTTATCTATTTATTTAACACACTCAACATTCATTTCTAAAACTTCGTGTCCAAAAATTCCGCCTCAACTATAGCTAAACGGAGAGAGTACAATTTATGTTTTCTATACGCACTATTGCGTGAATCTAATTACTAAACGAAACCTTATAAAAGTCGCATATATTAATTCATCTCGTTATAAATAATTGTTCTTATAGATATAGTTTTTGCGAAAAACAACTCGAAATTTATATGTTTACATTCACGGACCAAAGCTGATTAACATCTGTTTCCAAATTTATGTCTACATTATTATCATACTAGTTTGTTTTTAATTCACCGATGTCATGATAAACCATTAATTGACGCAATTAATATACGAGACATCTATCTTTAGGAGAGTGGGAAAAATCATTGCAATACACACCGATGATATAAGCATATAATTCAAGATTCATGAACGAAAATAGAGTGGAGAAACATCAAACAACAGAAAGCTAGAGACATTGATTTGAATGCTTTTTATGGTATGATCAAAATAATTTTTCGAAAAATGTTGACAAAGGTGGCCGGCATTAGTAAAGTTTGGGTTCCTCGTGTCCGGGCCACGGCCAAAAGTAGGGGACACCTCTTCCAAATTATACCCACATGCAATTTCTTTTATTTTAACTATAAATATTTTTACAAATTAGTGTAGCATTTCACGTGGGATAACTAGAATCCCATTTATTGAAGTGTAATTGTCAAGTGAAGCAGAAAACAAAACAAATCAGGTTCATTTTTAAATTGATTGATTATAAAAAAGAAACGAGTTCGATATTTTTCATCTAGAAGTCGAAAGAACGAGGAGGATGAATGAGAAGATAAAGGATGCGCGTAATTATAAAGATGCATTCTAGGTTAATAGTAACATAATTAATACTATTACTAAACGAATTATATGGGCTTGGGTAATAGTAATATTCTTTCAGAATTATATGGGCATTTCTATATAATGTTTAAATGTGCTTAATGAATTTAATAAATGAGAATTAATTGTATTTATCATGTGTTTTCAGAAAACTGATAATATAGTATATTTGTCTAGATTAACAATAATTTTAATAAATTTTAATTAGTAATAAGGATTGTAATTCATAGATATTGGCTTCACGTAATTAATTGCGTTATCAATTATTTAATTTTAATCTATTTAATTAATTAACTAACGTATTTAATTGGTTTCATTTACTTAAAATTACACGATAGTAGTATATGATAAAATATTCAATAAAATGGTAATACCATTTTTAATACAAAATTTTACGTGTAAATATACTCTCATTTAAAAATGAAATGTTTCATAAAATGGAAATAACTTCATTTCTACTTTTTCTTATCTCTTAGGGCATGTTTGGTTGTCAGGAAAGTAAAGGAAAGGAAAGTTGGCAGGGAAAGTGATTTCCAGGAAAGTGATTCCTAGTAATATGATTCCCAATAATTTTACTTTCCAGTGTTTGGAAAACGTCAAGATTTTGAATTTTATATTAACTTTAAATACTAAACTAAAAACTACAACAATTAATCAAAATATATATATATATATAGGGAGATGATCAAAATAAGAATGCATTTAAATCCAAAAATGCAGCCCAAATCTTGACCCTAAGATTAGATGATCTAATGGTCAATAATTAACCAAAAATACGGAAGGTCATAATTAAGTAGTTTTAGGTCATATTATAAGATTTGGGTTTATGTCATATTAAGATCATTTTAGGTCATGCTTTGTTAGCATGACCTAAAAATAAACTAACTATGACCTAAAAATGCCCTACGTATGACTTTGTTCTACGTTTCTGTAGTTAAATCTGGTCTTCATAGATCAAAACCCTATATATATATATATATATCATCCTTCTAATATCAATAATGCTAATTAAATATAATTACTTAAATATAATTCTCATTACATGCATCTAATAAATTATGAAAATATAGAAAATACAATACAAAACTTACTTTAAAAAAAAAACACGGATTGAATATAATTAAAAAAGCAAATAATGTTTAGATAGTCAATAACATGAAATTGAAGAAGTCTAGTCTTGTAGCAAAAACGTATAAAAGTAATTCCATCCTAATAGTTCTATTAGAAACATCTTTTTCGCCCCTTCATCGTGAAGAGTGAAAAAGTAATCTAATAAATCAGGATCTCGAACAAGTTTCATTGCAGCTTTTTGTCTCTGAGAATCAGTTAACGCTTCAATCTCTTGCAATTTCTCATAAAGCATACGACGGTTGTCTTTTTTCTCTTTGTCACCTCCGGTAACACTTTCCAGAATCTTGTTCATTTGATCATTCGACTTATCCATATGCGCAGCAAACACATTAGTCATTCGCTCCAAACTTGATATGAAACCATCTGAACTTCTTCTCCTCTTACGATCAAGTCTTTTTGAAGTTCCTTCGTCGCGAGGTGTAGTTAATGAAGGTACACCATCTTCACCAGATTCTCCATCTACTTGATCTACATTTTCTTCTCTATCTAATTCCTCGACTACATCTACTAGAACTTCAGCATGTAATCCAGCAGCTCTATCTTTACCCCATACAATTGATAGTTGATCAAAGTAAGGGAAAGACTTGTTTTTCATGAAAGTACAATCTGGATGGCTCTACACACAATAACACAATTTCATTATAATATTTCGTCATGCAACAAATAAATAAAAATGGAATAAGAAATATACAAATTTTTACCTTCAAATAATCATCCCAAACATCCGCACTTGCAGTAACACATTTTCTTTCATCATCCCAGCCAAAGCCACTCAATTCTCCATTAGCACGTACATTATAGATAGCATGATATTGTTTTTTCAGTAACTTACAACGAGATTCGATGTGTGGCTTTTCTTTAAGACCATTACCTGGAAGCTTTTCTTGTAATATTTTTTCCAACTCCTTTTGATAACCTTTCCTCAACCCACTTCCACTTTCACCATCCCAATTCTTACTCCTCTTCAACTCAACAATGGATTCTACGAGTTTTGCATCTTCTTCAATAGTCCATACATGATTACTCTTTCCTCGGCGAGCCATCTGAAAAATTGATAGAAACAAGTACTGTACAATTCTCTTATATGAATGAGCTTCAAACATAAATAAAAAAACACCAAAGAAGCAAGATACTGAGATTCTTGATATCAAACATGAGCAAATATACTAGAAACTAACATACATGTTATGATATAAAAGATAAAAAAAAATCAAACTGAAAGCTAAAAGAATTTATCGGATAAATCAACAAAAAGATATTAATAACCTCAATCAACACAAAATGTCAGATTGCCACTTGTAAATTCAGATATTATGAAAGAAAAAAATAAAATACTAATATCAAGCAACATGTCTACTTTCCATCCACTGACTAAACATTTCATTAGCTAAATTATATCTCCAATTTGTCCACTCTTGAGTTGGTTCAACAGAAGTAATTGATTCTCCATCTAGTCCAATAGCCTCTTCTTCATTTCGCAAATTGTCACCATAATCATTTTCAATAGGATCAACTGGCATATGTTCTCTAATGTGATTTTGAAGAAGACAACATGCCATTATAATTCTTCCTTGTTGCTTGATTGGATAAAAATTTGGATTCCTAATAATGCCCCAGCGCATCTTTAGCATACCAAAGCACCTCTCAATAACATTTCTAGCTGATGCGTGCTTCATATTAAAAAATTCTTCTGGAGTTGTTGGTTGACGCCCATTCCTCCATTCACTAAGATGATATCTTTGCCCTCTAAAAGGAGCAAGAAAGCCTTTGCCATTTGTGTAACCCGCATCCACTAAATAGTAGTAACCTAATTTTAAAAATTTATTGATTAGATTATTCATATATATTGAATTAAAATTTTAAAAGTGTCTAGCTACGTACCATCTTGTATTGGTAACCCATTTCTTCTACTTAAAGCATCTCGAAGCACTCTACCATCTGCCGCTGAGCCTTCCCAACCCGCAAGTACATATATAAATTGCATGTCTTATGAACATACTCCTAAAACATTTGTAGAAGTATGACCTTTTCTATTGCGATATCTAGGTTTATCAACCTCGGATACTTTCACTTCAATGTGGATACCATCAAGAGCTCCTATGCAATTCTACAATTTTAACTCAATCAATATTAAAGATATTTGTTTATATAATGAAAAAGAAGGTGTTTTTAGGATACCTTAAACCATTTCCATTTCGCATCAATTGAATCCTCAGGTATAGAGGAGGGAGCTTTTAGTAAATGACCTTGAAGCCTAAGAACCGCATTGAGTACCCTATTGAAATACCTACTAATTGTTTCACCTGACCGCATGAAATTAGTTTTCATTGTACGATTCTTTTGATGATGGGCTAGGATGTACAAAAATATAGCAACTTGCTCATCAACTGTCAGGTTATTCGTAGGTCTTAGTCGTCCAATAGTTCCAAGCATGTGAACTAGGCGCCTAAATGTATATCTATCCATACGTAATTGTTCATGACATGTGGTATCACTCTCATAGATCAGTCTGTGAATGTAACGTGATCGGTCAATCTCACTTACGGAATATGGGGTCTTTAAATAATATTTTCGATAGTGATGTGCAACAATAGCTCTAATCATAAGCATCATTAGCTTCAATGTATCCATTCTCTTCATATGCGTACTAATTAGAAGGAAAAGATGTTTTCCCAAATTTGATTTTACTTTCATCATCCTTCCCAAGAGACCCTGAGAAATTAAACTAGACATAACAATTTTTAAAAACTAAAACAAAATTATTTCTAAACAAGCCTAATATAAAGCTGATAAGAATAAATAATTAGAACTACAACAATAGCTTGCACATATTCACAAAAAATAATCTGAATTGAAAATTTGTGACATTTAAAAGCTATACACCATAAGATCTCACGGACATAACACATTTTATATACATAGTACAATACAAATATACGTGTATATATGAAAATACAAAACAGAAGCAGTCATATGCATATATACGACTCAGTGCACAAAAAATTGTAGAAACCTAGAATATAAATCATAAATTTCTTGATAAGAAGCAAAAATCTTACTTGTTATTGAAGAGAATTTGGGCAGAAATTTGACTGACTGCAAATCAAAAGTGAAAGTGTGGAGAATAGAAAAGAACCGCAAATAAATAGAAGAGAAGAGAGGATTTTTTTTGCGTATATTTTTTGCTATCTTTTAAAATCCTCAGGTTTGGAAAAAGAATAATTGGGTTAGGCTAGGGAATCATAATCCGCGTATTTTGCCCAACTTTCCACATTTTTAGGATTCTGATTACTTTCCTAATTTCTTTAAAAATCAAACAAACATTGGAATTTAAAAATTGAGGAATCAAATTACTTTCCCTGCCAGAATCCGGGCAACCAAACGTGGCCTTAGTACTTTATTCTTTCCTCATTAATTCACAAATTAATCACTACATACAATCATGTGCCGAAAAACAAATGTTTCATTTCTAATGGGACGGACGGAGTATATATTTATTATTTCATAAAATTATTTTATTAGTATAAATGGGTTGTGCATGCATCGCATGGATGTGATACTACTGTTTTTAAATCAAATAAACTACTCGATTAATTATTGAGCATCAACAAGGTAGATTATATTGCTCCACGTTTGAATCAAATTTGAAATAAAATATAACGAGAGAGAGAAAGAGGACATAATTTATCAATCTGTGGGTTCAGATTGTTTTGTTCCAATAATGGGCAGCTTAGACGGTCGTATATCAATAATCCAGAAAATGCCGAAGAACTGTTATAAAAAAGAAAACAAAATTAATTTCATTATTGGATATGATTACTAATATTGCTCGGATTTTTCACTGAAACGAAGGGCCTTTTAATTTTCTAGCTAGTCATGAAGCAGCTTGTTCTTTCAGAAAATGTGTATTAATTGCATTCACATGCTCTTTCTAATACTCTTGTCTGCCAAGATCTAATGCATTTGAAAGCTTATACTTTAATGAATAAATAACAAAGGCACTACAAGTATATAATTTCAATTTATTATATATCCATGCTGAAGAGGAAAAATGCATTTACCAATTATCTTATATTACTATTACTGATATAGTGTACAAATCAATTGCCTATGAAACTAATATAACTAGTTGCATATGGTGTACAATTATTGAATGTTTCTATTTTTATATACATACACCAAAATATTAATACACGAGAAAATTTTGGTTGAATACTGAATGGGATGAAAATGGAACCCTAGTACATCCTCCGTCCATTATAATTTGTCACCATTTGACTTGACAAAATTTTAAGAAATGTAATAGAAAGAGGTTGAAAAAATTAGTGGCATATGTGAGTCCTAATTATATATATAAATTTATAATAAAATGTGAGTGAGAACGAAATAGTGGAATGTGGAATCTACTATCAAAAATGGAAAAAATGAAAGGTGACAAATTTTTAAGTACGAACGAAAATTAAAATAAGTGACAAATTTTATGGGACGGAAGGAGTAATAATATTGTCTTTTATCAAAAGTCGGCAAGAACAATTAATTAATTTGTTTCGACTAAATATTTCTTAACTGTAATTAGTTTTAATTTTACCCAGCAGTCATTGACATAAACCTTTAATTTATTTTGCTTTGTCTGCAATTCATTGGTAAGTCAGTGGCAAGGTGAATCACATTTTATATGTGCTTACTTACGAGATATGTTTTACCTTGCACTTCATAAATTTATCCATAGTTTTTGGAATATCATTACATATGAGGAGACTTATTATAGTGGCATAATTCCTACTAATTACTATGAATGTCCAACATCATGTCAAGTCGAGAAATAAAAAAAATTTAAAGTTAGATGTGAAAGTCTAAACTATGGAGTAGTAGGTGACCTAAAGACGACTAGGAAATAATACTAGTAGAGTTCTACTCAATTTTATTAACAAATCAATTTTTAATTTCAATTTCAATTTCAATAACAACCCATGTTGGGTGCACTAGTAGTCTAGTACTCATGCTAGTAGCCTAGTATGCAGTACTCGCAAATATGTTGGAAATTTAATACTACTATAAGTTCAATTAGAAGGTTTAATTTGGGTCTGTTCTGCAGAAGTTTCATGCTTAAATATGTAAAGTTATGCGACGATTTAAATGTAATGTAAATGAAAAACTTTATATGGTACTATGTTTAAAGCATGGCATGCACAAAGCCAATTTTATCAGCTCACAAAAAATTTATTTCATTTCATCCTTAAAATGCATATGCTATAATTTAATACTCCCTGCATCCTAGATAGTTTAGTATCACTTTGACCGGACACGAGTTTTAAGAAATATAATGAAAAGTGAGTTAAAAAAGTTAATGAAATGTGGGTCCTAGTTTTATAATAAAATGTGAGTTAGTGGAATATGAGGTTCATTATCCAAAATGGTAAAAAGTGAATTGGGACGGAGGGAGTAGTCATTTGCTAGCAGTGGGGAGGGGGCACTAGGAATCAAGATGGGCGAGAGGATCGTTCCAGGCGGGGAGAACGCCGTGAGATGTGCAGTGGTTCCTGTTGCGGAAGCGATCGCGCTCTTTATTTTATAAATATAAATTTATATTATAAATTTTTTGTTTTAATATGTTCTTAAGTGAAAAGTAATATTTCATTTGGAGAAAAGTAATATGTTTTAAGCGATGCACAAAGTTGGTGTTATATAAATAAAATGCAAGTGAAGAAGAAAATAGATACAACATGTGAGTGGCTATAGTGATGCACAATAAAAATGCATTTGAACATTTGATTTTTGATAAATGATAATGATATACTCCGTAGTGAAAATAAAACCCCCATTTTGGGGAAAACTAAGAAATCCAGCTATACAATTTCATTCATGAAACGCAATTTAGTTAATAACATGTTCCATTTTTAATCAAGATTTGAGTAACAATAATGATAAGATAAATGAAGAACATTATTATTCGTCTTTTGAAAAAGGAGTATCTGGGTGTCACCATAATCGTTGCTTGGACGGAAGAAACAGTTGAGTGCATTGAAGAAACCCAGATTACATCTCTTTCACATGTTAACTGAACCTACCATCGCTTTCTACTTTACAAACGTAATCACAATTAGTACAAAAATCCCCAAAGAGAAAAATGAGCATTAATTGACTTGTGATGGCCGCCCTACCGGCGTCGGTGTGGTCCCCAGTGCGGCAGGGAAGGGCTGAAGTGCGTGGAGACGACTCGCGAGTCGAGAAGCTCCATGATGGGCGTGAAGCTCACGCACCTCGGCACCTTGTACTGGTTGATCGACGCGCCCCTCGAGATTGCGTAGTCCATGAGCTCCTCAAACGTGCCGTTCCGCACCACTCTTATCTCCAGCGGCCCGATGGACCCGTCCGCCACCCTGCACTGGCGGTACACCGAGTTCATCGCCTCCTCCATCTCCAAACAGCACCTCTCCAGCACGCCTCCTTCGGGGGCCCCACCCAGCAGCTCCCAATACACCACGTAGTGCCCCGGGATGGTGGCCGTGTCTGCGTAGCTCGTGTACTCCACCACGCTCGTCGTGCTCAGCAGCCTCGACGCCCTTTCCACCGCGGCCTGCAGCTCCGCCTCGTCCGTCTTGTCCGCGTCGATGCTCAGCAGCACGTTCTTCCTCCGCACGAACTGGAACTGCGGCGCCGCGTTGTGGAACCCCGTCACCCGCAGGATGTCGCCCACGCGGTACCTCGACAGCCCCGCGTACGTCGTGATCACCAGCTCGTACTCCCTCCCCACCTCCACGTCAGCCAGGTCCACCAGCCGCGCCGCCGAGTTGTTTTTGCTTTTGTTGTTGTCGTGGGGCAGGAACTCGAAGTAGGCCATGTTTGGCATGATGGTGTAGGATACCTCCGACGGGTTGCACATCGGGTTCAGGTTCAGCCCGAAGTAGCACTCCGACGAGGCGTACATCGTGCACGCCTTCGGCAGCCCGCCGCTGTAGTAATCCAGCGTCGGAATGTACTGCGCCATGGCGCCGGTCACGATCACATCCAGGTATTTTGTGTTGGGCCAGATTCTCGTGATGATCCGCTCCCAGTTGTCCTCGGAGCACTCCGAGACGATGAAATCGGCGAGTTCCGGGTCGGGTCGGAGAATCCGGGTCATGCAGTGGCGGATGGACGGGTCGGTGACCTTGGGGTTGAGTGACCCGGCCCGGATGTCTTGGGCGAGCTGGTTCCAGTTGAGCTGGAGGAAGCGGATGGCGCGGAGGAGGCCGGAGGCGAAGACGGCGCCGACGCGGAGGACGTGGTGGCGGTCGTAGAGGCCGCAGAGCATCTGGGTGTACATGCTTTGGAAGGAGTCGGGGCAGAGGATGGCCTCGTTGGGGCTGGTGTAGACGTTGTAGGGGTCGTGGGGTCGGGTTTTGAAGTGGTCGCTCTTGTAGTAGCTGGTGAGGACGGGTCGGGCCACCAGCCCGCTCGGTGTCTTTGTCTCCGACTTGATGAACAAGAAGTAGAGCCCCTTGCCTTTGTCTAGTCCGCTCACGTATCTGTTTCATTAACACATGCATTTTCTTATTCATCACCCAAAATATATTTGAAAAAATAGGAGATGGTTGAAATTGTGGAAAATACTCACAGGTTCATAACGGGCATGAGAAGGCTGTAGAGAAGCTGGCGACGGTCCAATTCCTCTTTGATAGTCGGCATGAGTTTTCGCTCACCAGCTGAAGTTCCAGAGCTGGTGAGGAATTCGGAGACGGGGTGAGAAGATAGAATGGGGGAGCGATCGCCGTCCGCGATTCTCTGGATCAGGGGGTGGAGATCTTCGTAGGTGACCATGGGGATTTTGGATTTGAAGGTGTGACGATCGGTGGCTCCGTCGAGATTGAAGCTCTTCAGATACTCGGTGTCGGCATTGCGGGCAAGGATCTGCGCCAGCACATTCTCCTGAACGGAGTCGGCGTTGCGTGTCATCTCCTCGATGAACTGAAGGGCCTTTGCGTCCTTTTCGCATGCCGGAGGGCCCAAGGGAGACGACAAAATCGACTCAACCGCCATTACTTACTAACACAATCTTTATTTCTAGAGAGAGAGCTATTTCTTTAATTTGTCAAGGAGAGATGGTGGTGGTGGTGGTGGTGTACCCAGGATTGCGGATATATATAGGGGAGCAAGGATGACACGTCAGCGCAGCAAATAAACGTGCATTGAAAGAGGACGCGGGCGGATTGAAATGTAAAAAACGGGGAGGGGACAAGGTGGGGGCCCGACACGTAGTCTCGGCTGCAATGCTGGGGTGACAGTGGGGCCCAGGGGGGCCACGTCAGGCATCCAACCAAGCGGCCCTTTTCCGGTAAAGATGTTGGTCCGCGACAGCGACGGTCTGCCGGCGGCCTCGGCAACTCCCACTGTTGCAGACAGCCTTCGTCACATATGCATGTTTCTTTAATTAATCAACCTAATTTATATTAACATTAACTAATTATATATATTGCTAATCCATTTGTTTATTTACTGCATCATAGAGGGCACGACATTGCCTCCCATTAAACTACTACCCCTATCTTGCTTACATATTTAAACTACTACCCCTGTCTTACTAAAGTCAGTTAGTAAGTGATTGATTCACTAGCACAATTGAATATTTGCACATATAATTATGTATGTGACTGGAGATGGATAGATATGTAATGCTTACTTTTTCTTTAATAGTTAACTCACTTACTAATCAACACATTGTATTAAAAATATCACAGACACATTAAAATGTTAATATAAATGTGTGTTAACATTTTAATATATTGTGTTGACATTTTAAATATCAATGTCAACACATGTATTAAAATATACTCTATCAACTAAGTTTATATTGACATTTGTTATATACTGCGTTGATTAGTTAACAGAGTTACCAACTTGTCACACATCTATATATTTTTATATGAAATAGACAAAGTAATAATGAGTGGGTTATAATATGTTTTATTTGGTTACATTAAGAGTTGGTGCAGCTATTGGTATGGAATAGAATACATTGATGCACAGCCTAAAATGGCAGTGTGGGGATACATATCTTATATCTACCCATTTGTATAGGTAAAGGTCAGAAATATCAATGGGGCAGAGTCATGTTCATCACATTTTATGTTACTCTCTCTAGCTAACTAGTTAGAGTCACGCATTAATGCATATCTTAGACAGATGAGATGTGACAACTAATGCGTTTGTTAACAGAGTCCACAGCTTAAGCAACCGAAATTGCTTTATGCCCCGGTCATCACTCGTTGGATTAACTATATATCCTGCAACCAATGGATGGAATAGCCCTATAAATTGACTAAATCATTTTCACCTTAAAATTATCAAACATTTGTTTAAAAAACTTTAGTAGTTTCAGTTTTTCCTTTAGTTATCCAATCACATTGAGCTTGATTATTTTAA
This sequence comes from Salvia hispanica, assembly GCF_023119035.1. Taxonomy (NCBI): domain Eukaryota; kingdom Viridiplantae; phylum Streptophyta; class Magnoliopsida; order Lamiales; family Lamiaceae; genus Salvia; species Salvia hispanica. The sequence goes on from NC_062970.1 coordinate 16,385,741, forward strand.
TGTTCTCTTGATTATTCGTGTATAGCTATTGACTTTGGTTATACATGTGATTTGGATTTTTTATACAATTTTGTTGTGTTCCATTTTATGTAATTTTTTTTTTTTTTTTTATTGGAAAGGTTTTTTTTGCTATCCCTTTTGTTTTCTTGCGGTATATAATTATATCCCCCTGCCCATAATGAAAGCCAAGTTTGCCGTCATGGTTGTGCAATGTAAAAAAAATAGGGTATAGTTTTATAGTGAAATGTGATAAAAATTGTTAAAAAAAATTTTTAAAAACAAATGGAATTTGTTTACAAAAAAAGGGAAAAAAAAAAAACATTTATTAGTGAAAATGAGTATAATTCTAAAAGTAATTCTCTTTATGGGTATTTTGGTTAACCTTTTGCAGTTTTATCTTATCTAAATTGTTAGTACTTCAATCTGGCTCCCAACCTTTAATTGAATGCCATTGCGCAGGAACCGAGCTAGGGGAAAATTTTGATTAGTTAATAACTATAGGTTATTTTCCTGAAAAAGGGGTAATAAATAAATTTTACGAGTAGTTTCTCTAACTTTATACTGATGGGGAAAAAAAAATTAAATAAAAAATTAGAGCGTGATAAATGCATTCATGCATACATAGATTATAAAAGCAGGTGGCCGTCTATTGGGGATCATTTGGCGTTCCTTTAATTAGGGGGCGCTATCAACCAGCTTAAAAATTAATACAGTCTTAACCCAAACTAATTAAAACCACTTGTATAATCCAAAATCTTGAAACCTGCAAAATAAAAATTTAAACAACCATTGACGATAGTGCTGTTTAGAAAATACTGTAGTAGGAGTATATAAATATAGATAAATATTTTTTAATAATAATAATAATAATTAAAAAAATAACTACTTGGGGTGAATTTCTAGCAGAGATCCCTGGTTCGAATAAATTTCATTTATTTTACTCTATCTCAGGAGTAATTGTTGCTTGAATAAATAGAGATTCGAGTTTATCACACGACTTAATATATTTTTTCTTTATAATTAAAAAAAAAAAAATGGAAATAAAAAGGGTAAACAAGTGAAAAGGCGATGATTATTAAAAAAAGTGGGTCATTTTACAACTACTCTCTAAAAATAACTTATATAGAAAAAACTAATTATAAATATTTAACAACTGCAATTATGTGTAGATTATTTAATAACCGCCCTAATAATGCAACCGGTTTTAAACCGGGGCCGGAGGGTTCAATCGGGCGGACCGAAACAGTGGTCCCTCCGGGGTTGATCCCCAAAAACCCTTAGTGGCTTAAAACGAAATGAGGCAGAGGAATTGAACCAGGCCCAAAATAAAAAAACCAACACCCCACCATCCCCAGGGAATAAATATTTACTTAATTATTTTTTTTTTAACTGATAATTTTTTGCCCCCCTTAATAATTTGTGTTTAGGTTTATACTTTTAAAAAAATTTTTAGTTATGATATGTTTAATTTTAATTTTAAGCCACTAAATTTTATTTTTATTGATGTAATATGGAGTATATATTATTAATATAGTTTATTACTCCATATTTACTAATAATTCAAGTTTAATTTTATAAAAATAACAAATAATACTTTTAAGTATATATTTACCCAAATTAACAAAAAAATATATTTGTTTTATATATTGTCTATAATATTATTTCACCATAAATTTTTTGAGATAATATGAATTTTATCTATTTATTATTTTAAAATATGTACTTTTTGGCTACATTAATCAAAATTTTATATATTTAATAAATATTTAAATTTTACCATTCACTTACTTTAAATACTTTAATATTTAATTTACTTAAAATGTTTAATATATATTTTTGTTTTTGTTAATAAATTGTAAATTTTCTACTAAATTTAATATATTTTGTAAGATCTTTTTAAATTTTTTATTTGAGGGAAAACTTAGGGGGAACCCCGGGGGACCGGGGTTTAACCGAACCCTTTGTCTTAGGCCCCCGATCCATTTTTTAAAAAATTGAATGCAACCGACTAAGCACAAAATAAAAAACAACATGTAATTGAGCATAATCTTTTGGGTTGGCCAAAAAATATATATCCCTTTTTCCGGGCTGTGCTTTAATGCCCTGATTGTTAAATCTAGATGAAAAATAGTAGTAAAAAATTTAAAAAGGGAAAAAAGAGCCAAATATACTCAATTAATGCATTTAGAAATTGGGATTCAATTACAAGCTTTTTGTCTTTAATTTTTATTTATCACTATATAAATAATAAAAAGGTAAAAATCATAAATGGTATACAAGGGATATATCAAATGAAGTTGTGCCGTAAACCTATACCAGAATGAAATATAGGTGACTCTTCGATAAGATCATTGACAAAATCATAATTCAAATAAAATTCGATTAAAGTACACTCTTTCAAAGGGGGAAGTAGTTTTGGAAGGGGGGGAAAAAGAACATTGATGGAAGATTAGGGCTCGGGAATATGTACATTTTGATTAGTTGGTTTTTGTTAATTTATCTATCCTAATCTATCTTAGTTTTTACGAGCTATAATTTAGTTCATGGGGCTTAAAAACTGCGGGGTACAAATTTTATTATTGAGTGATAATTCATGTATCATATGTAATTAAAATAAATAAATTTAGTACTACTACTTTTTTTAAATATTGATAATCCAATCTTCAATTTAAATTTTAATAACTCTGAATTAGTAACCAGTATTATTTTATAATTCTTATTAGTCCATAAAAGTAGAGGGAAATTCAAAAAATTTAGTCGTTATGGGTAGATCAAAAAACTACGTAGTACACAAATTAAAGAATGTGTTCGTCTTAATGATCAATAAAATACTTCTACAGTAATTAGTTTTTACCGTACAAAAAAGTTAAAATACGTTGGTTTTGTAATTCGTGGAATATATGAACAATCTCTCCCTTTTACGTGGCATATAATTCGGTTTTTTTGACTTCTATGATAAATCCAACAAAAATAGGTAGAAAAGTCAAATTAGTTTTTTTTCCATATTTCAATGCAAATCCCATTAAGGAAATACTTTCAACTTTTAGGTAATGAATTTTAAGCGTACTTCAAAGATTAAAAAAAGAAATCATTTTGCGACTAAACTTACCCTTCATGCCCCAAGAACCTTTCTTGTTCATATCAAAACGAAAAATTTTTAACCTTATATTCATAGATAACATGATATGTTTACTAGTCAAATGTAAATGCCAAAGCTCAACAAATTTAAATTTTCCACTATTACCAGTTTTTTTTATGGTTAGGTTATGGGGACAATTTCAATTTGGAAGTTTGACTTATAGTTCAACAAAAAAAAATCAAACATGGTTTAATTTATGTATTTATGATGCAGGTGGACCAAATCCTCTTTTCAAGATAATGGGCATTGGGTAACATATTTTTTCAGCCATCGCATGTTCGCATTTACGAATGATCGTCATACCACATTCTGATTTAAGAATTTGGGTTTTATTCAGGATCTTCCGTTTCCATAAAAAAAAGGACTTTCTATTTTTAAGCTCATAAAAATATGGGCTTTCTTTATGGAAATTATCCCAATTTTTTACCCCCATAATAATTGGGACTATCCACTAACACTACTTTAACTCCCTTTTCCCCTCTTCCTCTTATTTTCCAATTTTCTTTAATTTCCCCGTGTGATATCATAGGGCCATATTTTTAAGGGTTTTGGGAATTTGGTGGGTAAATTTGGGTTTGGCTCAAAATTAATAGGAATTGGCGCTTCAATTTCATTAGCGAGGCCCATTCCTTTTGTTACTGGCATCCCGTTTTCGTCCCAGCTCTCTTTGCTTGTCCTCACGATGCACGCCAGGCTTACTCCACTGGATCACCAACATAAAAGTCGATGTGGGTTGTGCTCCATGTGGTGTTAAGTGTTGATGCGCTTTCACTTCACTCATTCTATTTCTCTCACTCAACTCTCTTTTTTGACGAATATGTGCTCTTCCTTATCTCTTTCTTTCTCTCTACATCCATGGCTTACGCGTAATGCCCTTCCCTAATTTTCTGTTATAAAATTTTTGCATTAAATGCTTTTAATGCTATGGGGTATGTGGATTAATTGATGAGTGATTTAATTACATGATTTCTTTGTGACTAATTGCGTTTTGGGGTTGAGATTTATTTGAATAGTCAAATATATGACGTGGGTGTTGAACGGTCAAAGATGTGGAAAATAGGACGTGACGTTGAAAGGTCAATGTGTTGAAAAATGAGGTGAAAGTAAAAAAGGTTGATTTTGTGTGAATACTTTGATGGAATTTAAAATAATTGTGGGGAATTATTTCCCAAGGGTTGAGTGAGATTAAATGATTTTCATAAATATCCTACACATATTATTGAAATTTTCGACCCTTATTATTATGGAGAAGGAATCCTATTTTCTTGGATTTAATTATTTGCTTGGGATAATTATCCAAATTAAATCCCAAAATCCATATTCTATGGAATTTTCGAACCCCACCCATTTCATGGAGATTTTCAAAAAACCCCTTATTAAGGGAAGAAGGAATTATTTATTATGTTATTTGATCCCTTATTTATTCTCCTCCATGAATAAATATAAATATTCTAGCATATCTTACCATATCTAAGAAGATCTTGCCATATCCATTTAAATTAGGATTATAATTTAAATCCTAGGCATAAAATTGTCTCCATAATTATTTGGGAGGATTTATTATTTTATTCATGTGATATTTTATTCTACTTCGTAAAATATCCAAATAAAATCATAAGTTAAAATTTAAAAAGCCTAGAATTCGAATTCCCCTAATTGTCCCCTAATTCACGCATTTCCACCATCAAATTTTTCTCAAATCTTTAATTTATTTAATTAAAGATATTATATCTTGCACTCTATAAATAAGAGAGAAACCTAACCCTAGAAATCATAATTCACGCCCCCTCTCTTGAAAAACACATTCCCCACTTCTTCCACTTCTTCTTCAACTTGTTTTCTATTTTATTCAAGATCTCTTCATTCTTTACCAAGAATTAAAGTTGAAATTTCAAAAATTTTGGTTGAAGAATAAAGGCAAAACCCATTGTTCTAGTTGTTCTATCAAGAAAATGTATTTTTATATTAATCTTTTCCCCATCAAACCCCATTAATCGGTGTTTTTGAACCCCCTTTGCATATAGATCGAGTGAAAGGGGAAACCAATTGATGAATGGGATGCATATGTGTGTGTGAGTGGATCGTGTTTTGGGTGTGGTGTCTCGAGGGGGGCGTTGTTTGAAAAGGGTGGGGATGGTGTTGTGAAACACTCATCGGAACTTTTGATGATGATCTAAGTTGTTTTGCGAATAAAAGGGATATGATAATTAGATATTGTTTTTAAACATGATTTTAAAAACCAATTAAGGGAAAGGGAAACGGGGAACAGCATGATTTTAATCCATGTTAAAACCCGATTTGTGATACATAAATTTAAAGGTGAAAATTTTTCCCTGGGCATGATAGCAAGGAAAAAGAGTATACTTTAAGCTAAGCCGTCGAGGTGGGCTTTTTTTTTAAAATAAGGGACTGTCCAAATCTTTAATGATGAGAATGAGATCCGTGTTATCATGTTATGATTTGTTTTTTCGGTTTTTCCCCTTGTGGCTATGCCACTATTGGGGTTTTTCCGGAAATTTGGATCCTCGTAGAGCCCAAACTCACTTGGTTAGTGTACACCAATGTTAGCCCCAGTTTTGGCGTAGGTTTGGGTTTCCCAGTGACCCGGATTGGGGCATTCCTTTCAGTAAAGAGGGTATGGTAAACGTCGATGAGAAAAAAGGCGACCGTGATTTTTTGGGTAAACGATATATTGTTGGGGCCCCGGGGATTTAAAAAATAAAACCACGATGGACACTTGAAAATGGCATGATAACTATATTTGTGATAAAACTGTTTTTCGGCCCCCGAGTCAAAAAGTTTTTTTGACTCAACCCCGAGTGTTTTTCCATGCAGGTTTTCAAAAGAATGGCCTTTCCGGGGGAGCAAAAGGGAAAAAATAAAAAGACCGTTTGGGAAAAATTTGAATGTAGTTTGTCTTCAAAACATGGGCCCCCCCTTTTCTTTTTCTTTTTTGGAAAAAATGAAACTTATGATTGTTTTTTAGTTTAACTATTTTATTTTGTTAGAAAATTGAGATTTATAGGATTGGTTATTTTTTTAAACCTTGTCATTTTGGGAATGTAATTTTTGAACCCTTTTTATTGGGAAACTCTAAAGCCATTATTCTTTCTTATCATTTTGTTCTTTAAATACTTTGGGTAAAAATTCCCTTTTAAAAGAAACCCTACCATGATCTTTTGATGCATTTAAGTCCCCCCCAGTTAACCTCGCCGATTTATTATACCCCAGATGGGCGGGTGGTTCGCCAATCTTTCCCTTTTCCCCCGAGAATCTCGGTTTAGTGAGATCACGGGGAAATCTTTAAATTAGGTCACCACTTCGGCCTTTTTGAGATTTGGTGTGTTGGTGTGAGTTTTGAGAGATTCGGTGTGAGAATTGGAAACCGTGAGATTTGTGGGATTTCCTTTTTGGCCTGGGGGGTCTCGATCCAAGGTTCGACGGGTCTCCTTTTTGGGGACTCTTGGTTAAATTGTGGGGGGGGTTTTTTGATGGTGTAGTCCGGGTTTTTTCTGAGCCACATCCCCTTACGGGGACCCTTTTTTCTTTTTTTTTGGGTTTTTCCGGGGATCTTGGTTGATTACTAATGTCTCTACTTAAAGGTGGTGTACAATCGAATGAAGAGGGGGTTGGGCCCCGAGTGGAAGACCCACTAGTAGCTAAAGGGTTTCGACTTGTTTAGATTATACTAAGTAATCTTGTATCTTGTAATCTCTTTTGTATTTTGGCTTGTTCCTTTGGACTAGCCATCTCGTCGCATAATGTATAAAAGAGGTCCTGTAATTAGTGAATACATTGTGGTATGATCCTACGGTGGTATCGAGCACGGGGGATCACCGTGGCACGCCGGGTCGCTAAATGTAAGGAGGTGGGCTCTTCGAGTAAAGCTCAAGCCTCCGTATAAGCTACGAGGTAAGACGAATATTCCTTAATGAAGGATATCCGCTACGGTAAATTAGCGAAACCTCGGTTAACTATTTTCTTAGCTCTAGGTTTGGGTTTCTTGTGCTAGAGTCTGTTGGCCGCGGTTTAGGTTTTACGTGCTCTTGTTTTTGCATGATCTTGGTGCTTATAGCTTTTTCTTGCTTCCATTGTGTGTTCGCTCTGTCTCGGTTCTCAAAGTGTGTATCTCGAGCTCTAACTTTGTGTCTTGAGTGAATTACCTATCCACCATGTGCCTTAACCGCCTTGAGTGACCCCTGCGCCCCCATGCATTGGGTGATTGCGAGTTGGGAAATCCTCTTCTTGGGGTACACGTGACGAGATAGGAAGGAACTCTTTCTAGACTTGATAAGTGTATGGGATCACTTTGAGTTGGTTTCCTCTCGTGTGTGCTTGTTGTAGTTGCATTTGTGTGATTTGTGCATGAAAAATATATGCATATGTCTGTTTTGAGTGGACTTTTTGACAAGTGACTTTACGTAGTAAGTAGGGTTACTTGTTGTGTCTTGTGTGTGTTGAGTTCTTTTGTGTGTTAAAATCTTTGTTGTCCAAGACATTAAAAGGTCTGGGGACAAAACTATTGATTAGTATACCAGCATAGCCCTCATGAATGCAATCCTCGATACTTATAGTGATGTAAAAGGTTGTTATAAAGTAAGGGGGACAGGTGCCCCTTTGGACCTTCTAATCATTTCTTTAAAATCAAAGGAAATAGAAATTAAAGAAAACTCTAACTCTAAATCTTCTCAAACTAAGGCTTTTAATGTTAGAGGAAGGTCTAAATCCAAAGGAGATGGTAAAATTCTAATGGGAATGGTAATGACATGATAGAGGTAGATCTAGATAAAAAAAGTAAAGATCCTAAAGCTAGAAGGAAGTGTTTTAATTGTGGAGAAGTGGGTCATTATAAAAATGAATGTACAAGGCCCCAGAAGGTAAGAGCCACAATAATAACAACCAACTCAAGTCTGTTCAAATCTAGCTAAGGATGATGGTTTTGATAGTGTTTGTTCCATGAACCATGACCTGTTTTCTGTAAATTATGCCTCTGAGTGTTTTTTTACCAAGTATGACTGACTAATTGATTCAAGATGGACCTTTCACATCTCTCATTTTAAAGATGCTTTTACATGTCTCAAACACAGTTGAAAATGCTTTTGTTCTATGGCTTATGACAAGAAGTGTAAAATTCTTGGCATTGGTACTGTGCTTTTAAAGTTTGAGAATGATTTCTTGTTAACTTTGAACAATGTGAGATATGTGTCTGATCTAAGCTATAAATTGCTTTTCTTCTCTTGTCTTGAATCGGAGGGTTTTAACTTTGAGGGTAAATGGGGGGGTGTTATGAAGATGTAAAGGTGTGTTGTGCTTGTTTAAAGCTGTCAAGAAGTGTAGCATGTATGTGTGTAATGCTAAGCCTCGACTAGTTATGATCACGGTGTAAATCTGGTTAAAATGGATAAGACTTTATTGTGGCACAATAGACTTGGGAACATGAGTCGAAGGGTTTAAATTTTTTGAAAAACTCGAAATATTAAGTGAGTTGGATTTCAAAATGAGCAGCCCTTTTGTGAAACTTGTGTTTTGGGAAAGTAACATATGGTTTCTTTCCCTACCATGTGATGAAAATATCAATCATTCTGTGTTAGAGTACCTTCATATGAATGTTTGGGTCCCCTGCCTCTTATACTTACCACTCGTGCGGTGTATTTTCGTCCATGTGGATGATTGTTCCAGAAAAATATGGTGTTTTCTTTTAAAACATAAGTCGATGTCGTTCAAACCTTTTCAAACGGAGAGTTTTAATTGAAAATCAAATTGGAAAAAGTATCAAGGTTATTATGACGAGATAATGGTCTTGAGTTTTGCAATGCTCAAATGGATTCTTTGTGTCAAAAACATGAGATTAAGAGGTATAAGACTACTCTTTACACCCCTCAACAAAATGGAGTTGTTGAGAGGATGAATAAGACTTTACTTGAAAAGGTGAGGTGCTCTCTTATCTAAAAGTGATTTCCTCAAAAAGGTTGTGGGGTGAAGCTACGTATGTTTGCTTGTTATTTGATCAATAGGTCACCATGCGCCCCTTTGAAGGATAAATGTCTGGATATGTCTTTGCGGGAGGAAGCCTAGTTTGTCACATCTTCAGTCTTTGGATGTAGTGTTTATTCGATAAGAATGACAAGCTTGACCCGAATCTAGAGAGGGGGTTTTCCTTGGGTATCTTGAAGGAGTAAAGGAGTATAGAGTGCGGGTTACAGGGATGAACTGGTTTTAAGGTGGTTATCGGTAGGGATGTCATCTTCAATGCAGATGACTTATCTTGTTATGTGTCCCCTATTGCCCCTGCTTCTTCATCCTGAGCCAAGTGAACTCTTAAATTTGGTCAAACAGCAGGAGGTCCAAAGTGAGGTGGAGTCCTAGAGGCGTGTCTTTCCATTGAAGTGGAGGCGGTGTGCAACCTTGCAACCATCAGGGCAGTGTACCTCAACCCCTCCAGGTGACCAAGACCACTGGCAATGTTTTTGACAATAAGCCACAATCCAATAAAAGAAATCCAGTTTGAAGCCAGTTATCAATTGACTAGGGACGAGCCGAGAAGGGTTATTAACCCTCGTGACGGATATGATCAATGCATGAACTTAATTGCTTTAGCTTTTAATGTATTTGAATCTTATAAGTAGGTTACGAAATCCAAGTTCTAGGATCCGTGGTTCAAAGCTATGAAAGATGAAATGGAATTCTTGTGTGCAGTAAGACTTGGATCCTTGTGCCTTTGCTTCTGGTGCTTCGTAGTTGATTGCGAGTGGTTGTTGAGCTCAAAAATGAGATTGAGGGCTTAGGTACAAGGCTAGGCTTGTTGCCAAAGATTTTACTCAACGAGGGGATAGATTATGCGAAATTTGTGCTCGTGTAGTTAATTTTACTACTATGAGAGTCGTATTTTACCCTTATGTGCTCACTTTAATTGGGAGTTGAAACAAATGGATGTCAAAGCTGCTTTTCTTCATGAGTGACTTAGATAAGCCTATGTACATGAAGCAACCTCATGGTTATGTTGATTCTAGAGTTTTCTATCATGTGTGTTCCTTAAGAAAGCTTCTGTATGGTCTGAAATAGTCTCATAGGCGTGGAATTTCCAAGTTTAATGTCTACATCTGGAAATTCAGGGTTTGTGAGAAATTACCTTTGATGCTTGCTTATATGTGGAAAACTTGGATAAAGTGTACGTGTTCTTGCTTGTTGTATGTGGATGATATGTTCATTGCATTAATTCTATTAAACATGTGCAATCTGCTTTATGTGATAATTTGATATTAAAGATCTTGGTGATTGCTAAAAGATTTTGAGGATCAATATCCTAGGGATAGGAATTCCTTTTCTTTGGTTCATCACGGAACTTTATGTGCAAATTTTTTTTGAGAAATTTAATATGTTTGGTGCTAAACCTGCTTTTGTTCCTCTGCTTGCTCATTTATGTTGAGTAAGAATCTTTGCCCTTGCAATGATCTAAATCAAAACTATGAAGAAAATTCCTTAATGCTATAGATTATGTGATGTATATTATACGACAAAGTTGCATTGATACATCATATATGGAGAATCCAAGTTGTGTTAGTTTAATGGTAGAAGTATCATTGAACGTAAATAGTACTTTATGCTCATGACTACTTAATTATATGGTCCATATATAAAGTACACATTTTCGTTGCATAAATTACTTCAAAATTCCCAATAAAGAATATTGATTGACAAAGGAGATACATAATACAAGAATGGGACGTGTTATTGAGATTTCTTGATGTTTGGCTGCTGAATCAAATTTGGATAGTTGACATGATAATCGTAATGAAATGACCAAATTGTAACTAGCATTTAATGACACATTTTTGTTGATCAGATGTCAATATCGATATAGGTCGTGTGGAGTTTTATTCGAAATTGTTAGAACATCAAACTAATTAAGTTATCGATGCTTAATTATTATCACCTCTAATTCATTAATACGGAGTATAATATACACATGCATCCATTATGTATGTTTAAGCAAGCTTGTTTTCCCATGTTACAAATTTGAGTCGTGATAATGACTTGAAATATTAGGACCAAACCAAGTTATGCAAAATTAATTTACGTTTTTAATCCGTACAATATTTTAATTCTCATTTTACTCTGTATATTGGTACGTGATATAGGCACTAGCATACTCTTAAAATTATTACTACTATTTTATTATAATTCATTATGCATGTATGCATAATAATCACACTAAGAATATCTTAAAACTTGAAATTTACCATAAGTCTTTAGATTTATACATATAAAAGTAGTAATTTAATGAGAAACAAACCAAAAAAAAGGACTAACTAGTTAGAGAACAAGAAAGGCGCCAGTGTTCGTTTTTGGCATTTTAATGTTTCCAATTCGTGTATAGAAAGTTCAAGTTGTCGAGATTAATCAACATCTAATTTAATTCTTTAAAGTAAAACTTATCAATCAACATCGTCTCCTTAATTCATACTATCTTCGGTCATTGCAGTTTTTATTTTCGGTTTGTGCAAAACTACTTGTACTATTTCTATTTAAGTAAGAATATATTATGATAATTAATTATATAAGATATTAGAACTAATTTAAGTGTTTCCTTATTAAATATTCTCTTATTACATTTAAAAATATTAATTTAATTATACTAATTATTTCTAATAATTATAGCAAAAAGAACAATTAATATTATTTTTTTAATAGATAAATGAATATATAAATAAAAAAGTCCTTGTCACGGTCACGGGGTCAACCCACACACGCAATTAATATATAGTTTGGTACTAATAGAATTATAGATATATCTATAACAGGGAGTGTTATATTCCTAACTCATAACTTAATTGCTAACTACAACTAAATAATAGCCATTAGATATTCAAATTAAGGGCTTAGATCATTAGTCCATAAATGCCAATACGATCAACGAAAAATGTCAATAATATAGGATTAATTCCAAAAATATCAATAGGGGTATTAATGTCAATTAACTACATGTTTAGTTATAACTAACTTTTTTAAAAGAAATCCCAAAACTTTAAATTCATATAACATATATCAAAAAGATAATTTCATAAGGATTCCAACGATATCCTACATGCATATGTTCCGACGTCAAAATTTGAAAAAAAATCGAAAATTTTAATTTTTTCGTACAACAGAAATGTCAACATACGTATATAAAATATATCAATATAATACATGTTGAATGTCAATATAAGCAATGGGTTAACGTTCTTAAAGCATTGTGTTGACATTATCAAAGTACAGAGGCGAAGCCAGGATTTTTTACCTGGGGGGTCCAAAAACTGTTCATAATTGTGAGCTATTTTTTACGTCGACATTAATATCTCCGTAAACAGCTGCAACATGAGTGGAAGGAATAGTAAGAGATAGAGATGGTAATGAAATAAATAGTAGTGTTAGAAACTAGAGATATATACAACAACTTTAGTAAAAACCAATCCCGGCATCAAAATTACACAATGTTGTGAAAATGACCGTATTTGCATCTTAAATACTATTAATAACATTTCTTATTAACGATTATACATCGTAACATCAAATAAATCATATGATATCATTTTCACACATATTCATTGTTCGAAAGCTTACAATATCCTCTCGGTAGAGCTCTTCATATTTTTCGATCAATTTTATATTTTAAATTAATCAAATATTTGTGATTTAAAAAGTAGAAAATGGTAGTATATGTTAAGATTCAAGAGTAATTGGAATGGGTTCTTTTAAGGAAATAATATAGGAGTACTATACTAAAATAAAAAGGAACTAAAACACTGCTGTTGCCAGGGTTTGAACAATCGACTTCAGGAATGAAAGGCTAAATATCAAACCAACTCGGCTATCAATTATGCTTACATATCTTCGGAATCTATACTAGTATATATAGTAATAATTTCAATAGCTGGGGGGCCCAGTGGCCCCCCATGCCCCAGTGTAGCTTCGTCGCTGTCAAAGCATTGTGTTGATATTTTCGAAACACTATATTGACATTTTCATCCAAAACTCTAATTTGGAGTTTTTTTTATATCTTTTTTGACTTTATTAATAAAAACAAAAATTACGCATGACAAATTATAGACCACACGTTTTCTAAAATCATATGCCTTAAATTAGTTGTAGTTAGCAATTAAATGATAAGTTAGCAATTGATCACTCCCTTATCTACAGTACTTATAAATTTTATGAAGAATATAATGACTCATCATAATAAAATTTTGTAATTCCCGTTGTGCCCCTATATATGGCACGTCAAGGTCATTTTCATCTTTCCAAACGTGTAGACCAAAAGCCAATTTCTACCGACAATTAGGTTTTCTTCCTCCCAATAATTCCAGCACTTGAGATTTTAGGGCACACGAGTATGTGACAGATACATGCAACAAATAAATTATGGACGGAGTATTTATTAATCAAAATACACTCCGAAGTCCGAACCATATTCGATACAATTCCATTACTTCTTTCTCCTTCCAAAATCAAATCCAAATTATAAACTATAACTCCGTACAAATTCCAAACCACATACTATGATATTTTTAAATGCAAAAACAAATTGTGTAAGCCAAAATTGGTCAACAACAAAAATAATACTCCTCTACTACTCCATAGAAACAGTTCATATATACACAATAATAAAAAGCAAATGCACTATTTAAAATCACCATACTAGAAAAGTAGTAGACAAATAAAAAAAATATAAGCATATGAGCAGTACACATTTCAGTTCCAACCAAATCCACAATAGAAGTAGTCGGATAACCACAAATAACAAAAAGCTCCTAAAATCGATGATGATAAATAATGACTAAATCATTGCCGACAAACACAACTTAGTTGGTTATATGTTTTTATTTTATATGATAGATTGGGGGTTTGAGTCACGATAAAGTTAATTACTAAATAGGAACATTTATTAGTTCTCCTTAAGAAATCAATAATTATTTCATTGATGTTTTTATCGATATTGTGGAAGCGATTATAGATTTTAAAGATACTCAATAGTTAATAATCGAACAGTATTCGCTTTGAGAAAAAAAAGAAGAAAGGATAGTAGTATCGAACTGCACTGAGGAAAGGGGGAGCAATATAGGGTGGTCAATGGAAACGTCAAATTTTGAGGAGGATGTTCTATAGATACTTTTCGCTCTATATAAATAGAATATTTTTTGTACTATTGTTTTGTTTTTCTTTTTTTTCTTAGTCAAAGGTCAAATCTAGAAAGTGCAAATGACATTTTGCACGTGAAGGATTTGAGCCGAGGGGCAGTAGGAAATTTCGTACTCCTTCCCCTTCCTTGTATGATAAGAGTTTTATTTTGCCATTTGTTAAATCTCACACAATAAGAATTATATTTCATTTTTACCATAATGGTAAGTAGACTCTATATTTCATTAATTTATTTTACTCATATTTTATTATAAAACTAATTTATATAAATAAGATCAATATTTCACTGACTTATTCAACTCACCTTTCTATACATTTGTTATAATTAAATAGGACTCATAATCCGGGATGGAGGAAGTATCTTGTGTACACAAGAGAAAAATGAGAATCCCTATTTTTCCACATGTTGTGTGGAGATATTACAATTATTTCGGATTTAATCTAAACTTCATAATTTTTTTTGACAATTTATCTTTAATTTAAGAGTTTTCAAGATGTTACAAGCCATCTACAAGTTAATACTTTATATAGGTTCTAGATACCCTCAAAATAAGAACTAAAAACCATATCATTTAAGTAATAAAAGTTATTTTTAATTTATTAATGTGATAATTAACTATTACTCCGTATATTTTAAAATTATGGAATAAAACTGTATATTGATATGATGTGTGCCATATATACTGAAATTATTGTGTTTGACACAAAATGATATATATATTGCGTGCCACAATAAATTGTTACGGCGTATATCGATATTATGTGTGACATAGATTGATAACTTGTTAAAATGACAACACCTCTTAAAGTGACACCGTGACACTATATATACAATAATATTATAAACGCTACACAACAATATTATAAACGTTACATAACAATCTATAGATTGTTGTATAGCGTGTTGGATATTGCTGACCAAGAAAAATTGTTGTATAGTGTACAAAATATTGCTAGCCGTCTTTTTCAGAATATTTTTTTTACCACGTGACAACTTATTATTCGTCCACGTGTATAAATAATTGGCTAGGAATGATGATATGGTGTTATTTTAAGAGGTGGTGACACCCTAACACTACCCTAAATTGATATACTGATATAATATGATAAATATATATACTATTATTTTATCAATTTTCTTGATTTTAACATATGGAATTAAGATTTTGTTAGATTTCACATGAAACTATTCTTAGACTGATATGGGGCCTATTAGAGCATCCCCATCCGTGCTCTTAGCTAAGAGCATGGAGGTGGGCCTGGACCCACTTTTACTCCTTGTCCTTAGGTAAGAGCACAACACCCACATCCGTGCTCTTAGCTAAGGACAAGCTCAAGGGTCCCACCGTTCTATTATTCAATTTAAATACTCCAATTATTAAAAACATTTCTACATTATAAAAATACATTAAAAAAATAAAAATTACATAATTAAAATCCTAAAAAATAAAAATTACATAATTAAAATACTAAAAAATAAAAATACATAATTAAAATCCTAGAAAATAAAAAATACATAATTAAAATCCTACAATTTAAAAATTACACACATGGAAGACTAGTCCTCTATCCCCAATTGCCTCTTGAGACCCCGGATCATTTGCTCATGTGTTGCAAGTTGATCCGGAGTCATCCGAGACGTATCGTTCATATAGAGTTGACTCAAGATGGCCCACAACGTGTTGTTCGGGGTGGAGGAGGCACAAAGGGAGCGGGGGCGGCGGGGGCGGATGGAGTCGAGGCGCGACGGCGGGGGCGGTTGGCCGCCGCCTTCTTCCTTCCTTGCGGGCGGGAACTGCTCGGGCCAGCGCCGGGGCTACCCAAGTTAGCTCCGGCAAGCTGGGTAGCCACATCATCGGAGGCGCCGTCGGATAGGGCAACCGACCTGGACCGTTTGTCGGAGGAGCTGGAGGAGGATCTTTGCTATGCCGCCCCTATACTTCGGATGTTGGCGCTGTTGGAACATATATACTAAAAAGCATTTTTCGAGTTTTTGAATTTGATAAATTGCTTGTATATTGTAAACACTCTTCATTTGATGAGAATAATAAATGTTTTCTTCACACTGTGTATTTTACTTTAATGCGTATTGACCGTATTTAATTATATATTAAATTATATAATTAAAACGCCGGAAAGTAATATCAGTCTAAGTCTTCTACATTGAAGGTTGGGTCGTGGAACAGGTCATCACAGTAGGTGGCCCAACCGGTACCTTGTAGAAGTAAAACTTTTTCACAACCTAGATAGGCTTTGGCTACCTATCGTGAAAGGTTGCAGTGTCCATCCGAAAAGTCGTCTTTACCTTGAGAATGACTAGTGACACTGGTGTGGTATAGCATTGAATGGATCTAAAGTATAGACACGTCTTTGTTGCTATCTACTGTAAGACGATGTCTTGGAGATTTAATATTTCCTAATCTTTATAATAATATAGGACACACGTTATTTAATCATACGCTGCTTTGACTTATTAATAGGTGCGGATTTTTCGTAACCCAATATTCCTGATATCTTGGGTAGTAGTAATTAATAACTAGTATGGTGTCAGTTTTATTATTACATTGAATCGTGTGCCTGCGCGGTTTGACTATATCCCCAAGAGGTGTTCGAGAGAAGTTCTATTATTCGGAAACCCGGCCGGTTTGGATTTAATCCAAGAATAAATAGAAAAGGAAAAGTATATTTTTAATATACATCTCGTACTAGACAAACTCTTGGAAATAAAAAGATATTAATTAATTTAAAGTCTATAGCAGACTACAAATTAATTAATGGATATAGAAAGTCTTAGACACGGGAAATAATATATTAAAGAGGTTAACCCGGATTGCTTGTAATCACGGATTGGATGGGCGGTCAATATTTCTTCTATAGTGGCACAAGAAATATTCCATTGGCCTTATATTAAATTATGGGTTATAATTTAATTAGTAAAGAAGGTCCAATGGGGGAGGCCCAATCCAAGCCCCATAGATCCCTAACCTAGCCCATCATAAACTCTATAAATAAGAATGTAAGGAGATGAGACAAAAGTTATCACAAACCCTAGCCTCCACACTTGGCTTTCTTGTCTTCTCCTTCAAGATTCTTATAATTTCTAAGAGATTCCTCCCACAAGGAATTTAGATCTATAGAGTTAAGGGTCATAGGTTAGAAGATCTTTGGTCTTGCATTCATAATCAAGCTTCAAGATCTACATGTGGAGCAGTAGCAAGCCACTTCGATTCTTTGGAGAATCATTGTTGTAAGTATTCAATAACATAATTTAATTTAAATTATGTGATTAATTGCGCAATTATATGTTTCTACATGTTCAAGCATGAAATTGAATCGACCCACATAATCACCTAAATAGATTTTTATGTGGATTTATTTGTTTTGCATTTTCCGCTGCGATTATCCCCAACAGGCGCCCCTCCTGCCAACAATCGAGGTACTTGAACGGTTTGAACTCCTCCCGTTGGTATGCCGCCAAGGCGGCGGTGATGATGTCGAGCTCGTTCGTGCCGCTCCCCGCCGACCGCTCTTCCTGGAGGTAAATCCCCTGGAACTTCCCGATTGCCTCGTTGCATCTACAGATGCAATTGCGAACCATACTATCATTGCGATAGATGGTTCCCGCCGGCCGGATTTCATTGTAGAGGCGAGTGATGCGCCACCAATACGTATCCCCGGTTTAGTTCGTGCCGACGTCCGGATCTTCGGAGACTGCCAAGTAGGCTTTGAACATCGCCATCATCTCACCCGGAGTGTACGGGGTGCAGGTGCCACGAACGGGAGGAGTAGGAGTAGAGCTGCTGCTCCTCTCCCGATCCGGGTTGGGTGGGCACCCGAACCCGGGGTGTTTAGGTCGTGCAACGGGTAAGGACGGTAGCCACCCGGAGCTTGCGAACCTTGGGTTTGAGGAGGGGCCGTAAATTGGGTTTCCGGACTATATCCTGCGTCGGAGTCGAACCAATCGTGGTTCCAACCGCGATTGCCGGAGGGGTGATCGCCGGAGCCGGACATTGTGTAGTGTGGTGGGAATTTAGATGAGATAGTATGAGGAAAAAAGATGAGAGAATGTAGATGATGATAGAATAGATAATAGATGAGAATGTGATTTTTTTGTGTTGGAGTGAGGGTATTTATAGATGAAAATGTGAATTTTGGAGAAAAAAAAATTGAAAAATAAATTAAAAGTGGGTAGAAAACGGATATATTTTTTTGGGAAGTGGGAAAATATTTTTTTTTATTTAAAAACATTTTTTAAAATAAATTTCGAATTTAAAAAAAAAAAAAAAAAAAAACGAAATTGCCAACGGCTATGCCGTTGGCCAATCAAAAGCTGCCACATAATGGTGCTCAGCGGCACGGACGGACGAGACTCAGCGGCGGACAGACAGCTATGTGCTCAGCGGCACGGACGGACGAGCACCGTCCCTGCTGCCGCTGCGGATGCTCTTAAATGTTGATATCCATAGCGTTAAATCTACACCATCTCTTTTATAATCCAATGTCCATATTAATTCTAAGTTCTTACTATTTGAATAAGAGTTCTCTAAAGATCATCGTCTATTAAAAAAATAATAAAAAAGATGCCTTTAGTTGTGGATGTTAAAATTAAAGGTAAAATAATAATATCGCTCATAGTATATGGAAATGGAGGTGTCGTGGGTGGTCTAATATTTCTAAATTTGCCTAAAAAATGGAGTGATGTGAGACACGAAGGTGTTATATTCCTGTAAATTTTTTTTTGAGAGTTGATGTTATATTCCTCTAAAAAGAAGTTCTTGTTAAATTTCGGCACATTGATTTTCGTAGTTTCTAGTATGTTTCGTGCAATACTAACAGTAAGCTTGATTTTGATTTTGGTCAAAAACTATGGATGAATTATTTGTCATTCAAAAAGGATTTTCTTTCTCTTGCTTCTAAGAAGCTTCAGTCCACTTCCACCCCTCACACTTTATATCCTTTATTGTATTAGTAGTGTCATCAATTATTTTGTGCTTTTTACGCCTCTAGAACTGTAATAAAATAATCACCTTAAATTGTTAAATTTCTTAATTACTTAATTATGGTAAATAAAAAATTTAGATTATAACTTGTCCGAACTTGATTATTGGTGGAATTATATATACACTTCACTGATAAAAGTCATCGATTTGTTGCAAATATAATTTAATTTACTCTTTAATTCGTGTCGTTACATATGTAAATTAAAGTAATAAACAATTTAGATATAACTTGTCCGTGCTTGATTATGTTCTTCCATAAATAATTAAAACATTGATAAAGTAACAAATTAAATAAATATAAA